>NW_017099933.1:0-479389 GCF_001412225.1 Nicrophorus vespilloides | reverse complement strand
GACTGTAGAAATTGAATAGTTACTCGACAGGTAACAATTCGTAGATATCCATAGGTCACTGGTTCAAATCCGGTTCGAAGGATCCTTTTAACAAGAAGACTAACTATCTGAAAATTCTGGTAACAATGGGTACAATTCTCATTACCTTCGATAGCTCAGTTGGTAGAGCGGTGGACTGTAGAATAAAATAAGTTACTCGACAGGTAACAATTCGTAGATATCCATAGGTCACTGGTTCAAATCCGGTTCGAAGGATTGTTTTAAAAATAAGATTGTACCTATCTAAAAATGGTACAATTCTCTGTAAAGATGTAAATGTCGAGTAATTGACAGTTAATATTTCCATGATATCAATAGGTTACTGGTTCAAAACCTTTTCATAATATTGTTATATCTATAACGTTAACCTCTTAGCGCCGAATAATGCAAATTGGCGACGTACCTTTTCTACATCAATATTTTTCGACCAATTGTCGAGTGTAGCATTCCTATCTTAAAATTTGCACGTGCTGCCTACTGTTAGTGTGACAAGAAAATATAACAGTACGTAGTTTATAGTTAATATGCTAGTTTTATATGATACAAATTAAATTTAAAATAATTAATTCTGGCGTTATAGGGTTAATTTAGGTTTATTTTTAAATGATTACTTAAAATATAATAACTATCCAAATGTTGCCAATATATTTAATGTAATGTTGGCATTGAAAATAAAAAAATTGGCAAGGAACGAAAATTGTTTATGGCCAGGAGGTTTCAAATTATGAACAACGATCGGAAATGACATGCATGTTTATATCTTAAAATTGGGTCTTCTCTATGCAATACATTCATCGATTCATGGAAATGGTTTTTCAATACAACCACTTATGTTTATGAGTTTTCTATATCATCTCTAAAACATTGCTTCGCTTGCATTTGCATAAAAATCGAATAATAAACATATTTACTGCAACAATACAAAATAAACATACATGTAAAAAAATATTATTTTAGAATATTATTACTCATATTATTGACATATAGTAAATAATTATTAATACAATAATACCTCGCATAGTCCTGGTAATTCCGGACTATTTGAAACAGACTAATCGAGGCAATATATATCGCATCGCAGAACGTCATAAAAATAAATCGTACATGAAAAAACTTGAATTAAAATTTGATTTCTTTTGAAATTTTCAAACTATTATGAATCCGGAACAATCGAAGTGAAACTACGTTAAATTTCTTATTTTTCTTCATTTTTCACTAAGTTATTTATGTCTTAAAATGTGTATTATTTAATAAATAAATAAATGTTTATTAGCACTCTCTTATAGCACTACTTTATGCAGCAGAAAAAGTTCCAATGTAAATAATCTTAAAAAAAAGTATAATTAATTATATAAAAGTAGAGCGTTCTACTTTCACCTTTAATACTGCATGTATTTAATTTTTTGTACATACAACACCTTCGATAGCTCAGTTGGTAGAGCGGTGGACTGTAGAATGCAATTCTTAAATTGATAAATTAATCAACTAATAGATTAAGCAATTAATTAGCAGTGGAAATCCATAGGTCACTGGTTCAAATCCGGTTCGAAGGATTATTTTGATATATAATTTAATTACTGACGAAGTTGGCAGTGAAAATTGCATTAAAAATAAACATGACCTTCGATAGCTCAGTTGGTAGAGCGGTGGACTGTAGAATGCAATAACACATTGTGCAATTAGTTGCATAATTAGTTAATTACGCTAAAAGTTGTGGACATCCATAGGTCACTGGTTCAAATCCGGTTCGAAGGAATTTTTTTTGAAATAGAATGTTCTACACTAATCTATTTATTTCATACTTTATTTTGTATAATTACGTAATTTCACAGAATAATTAGTTAAAATATTAAATAAGTAAACTATTCTATAATTTAATTGATATTTTCTGAAATAACTAGTAATTTCATAGAATATCGAAATTATACTCTTTAATGGGAACGTACATATTATGTAACTATTTTAAATAGTAGAAGATTGGAGCCTCAAATTTAAATGTGACACAATTCTAAAAATGGGCCCACGACAACCTTTATGTTATCATTGAAGAACCGACACTCCCGTCATCAGTTTATTAAACAAGTACGTAGGGACAACAAAAATCATTTGAATTACAATTCAAGAACACATATGGGCATCAAAATTGAATTGCGTCTTTCAAAGAATGTGTGGAAGTCAAGTAGATTATCACACTCAAAATAATGGCATATATTTCATCGGATATACACAAAACCAATTTATTATGAGTCCTATTCAAGATTAATTAAATTAAACTGAAAATAATTGAAATGTTCAATTATGAATTATTAATGTAAAACAATGCTCTGCATTAATTTCTACTTGAAATAAACAAGGCTTTAGTATTTTTTTTTATATTTCATACATTTTTTGGTCATTAATTCTTTAGATAGTTACAATAATAATCTTTAATTTAACTGTTACTTTTTTCTTTTCTTACGATAACAATAATCAAACAAAAATAATCAACTGCCACAAGGACCATTGGTTTTCCTGCCCTGTAATTTAATGGTTGTTCCTTTAAAATTTGAATGCGGAATTTTGGAATGCGCTCTTTTTTCTTAAATAATCAGTATATACCTTTGATACCTCAGTTGGTAGAGCGGTAGACTGTATAATTTTCACACAGTATAATAGCGAATCCGCACTATTCGAATTCGTGCCGAATGCTTTTACAAAATATATACATATAATATTATAATAAGACAATTTCTGATAAAGCTCCAAAATAGGTATTTCAATAAATCATTAATATATTTAGTATTAGTACAAATTATTTGATAATTTATCAATATTTAATTAATATAAACAAAATATCTTTTTATTGTCTCTATTGAAAACTTTGCAATTTCAAAGATTTTTTAGTAAAATGATGTACATAATTATTTAAACTATACATTCATCAGATTTTGTATTGCATTTTATATATGTTTAATCATATTTATTTAGTTATCGTATCATATCAAAACATACTTCTCAATTGTATTTAATTATTACTTAGTTTTTAATATTAAAATACGTTTCTGTATTGAAAAATACTGTGGCATAATGTAAATTATCAATTTTCGTTAAACAATGTTAAATTACGTCATGTAAGTAGAGCAACTTTCACGTTCGAATTAGCAAGAATTTGCTCTACATTCAATACCTTCGATAGCTCAGTTGGTAGAGCGGTGGACTGTAGAATGCAATTCTTAAATTGATGAATTAATCAAGTAATTGATTAAACAATTAATTAGCAGTAGATATCCATAGGTCACTGGTTCAAATCCGGTTCGAAGGATTCTTTTGATAAATAGTTGAAGTACCGACAAAGTTGAAATTAAGGAGTACAATTTGAATAGATATGACCTTCGATAGCTCAGCTGGTAGAGCGGTGGACTGTAGAATGCATTAGTTAATTGTGCAATTACTTCATAATTAGTTAAATAAGCTAAAAGTAGTAGACATCCATAGGTCACTGGTTCAAATCCGGTTCGAAAGATTCTTTTGATAAATAAAACATGTAAAATTACTTTAAAAATTAAATTAGTATAATTATTTTGAAAATAAAATAATAGATACAACTCCTCTACTTACCCGTTTTTCCTGTTCTAAAAGTGATAGTGTAAGTCGGAAAGCATTTAAATCGATAGATATAAAATTAATATTGATAGATTTACATGATATATTTTTTTAAATATAAATCAGATTTTGTATTTTTATATAAAATTATATAAATTAACCAACATTTTTTCGTGGCAGACATATGCATTAACTCTGACGCCACGGTACAAAAACACCAACGGAGAGCGACTATCGACCGTCACAGCCTAACAAACTACCACAAAGCGCGATACTTGACTTCTTATGACCATTCCAATTTTTGTTTGACATCTCTTCTAAGTAAATTCGATCATTTTATTTGTTCACAAATTTCTCAAATGGGAAATTTTTCTCATCAAGCAAGACGATATTTGGCAACTGGCTGCATTCGTGTAAGCGCAACAACTTCTTTGCTCTATCGGGCCTATTTTTTTTTTGCACAACGGTGAGATCTTGTCCTTTTTGGAACTTGTTGAGTTCGATTTTAAGTTTTTGTTGCATGATTATTTTCTATATGATCAGCTGAGCCATTTGTCTTCCACTGCCTTAACCTTAACTTTCCGAACCACCTCTGCCACAGATCTAGTTTTTTCCGACCACCAAAATAGCATTTTTAAGACTACTAGCTTCGTTATAACATGCTATGGTTCGAAACACGAAAGATTTATTCACATTAAGGTGTTCGTCGGCTCTAACTATAGCCACTTTTGGTTTTCAGCTCAATATTGGGCTATCACACTATTACGTTTCAAATCCATTGCTGCTAACTTTTTTTTTTTCAAAAATCTGAGATGCAAATGCTTACTCAGACTTGTAAACACTAAAATCAGCTATCATTAGGGGAAATATGGACACAACATTGCCAACGGTTCAAAAGGTATAGCAGTTAAGTTGCTTGCAGTTCAATTGGGCCACCCTGTACATCTTATTTTCTTTATTGATGGTGCTTCTCTGCAGCTGTTTTTGTTGGCAATCCTTGGAGCTAGTTTTGCAAGTGAGCTATATAATTATTTATCTGCATTATAGTAGTTTGTAGTTTATAATATTTATTTTCAATTTTATTGCATTTATTTATTTTTTTGTATTTTCTGCTTTTTGTTGATAGAATAAACGAGTATACTATTCAGAATATTTGTTTGATTTTTTTTTGGCATTAATAATATTATTATAATTATAAAAATATAGTTAAATTTGAATTAACTGAAATATGTTAAGTACTAAAATATGTTTAGTATTCAATTATTAAGTAGTTGTTAATCTTAAAAAGTTTTTGTAATGAAAAATAATGCAATACAAAGTAAATTATCTGTTTTTGTTAAACAATTTTAAGTAATCTTACGTAAGTAGAGCAACTTTCACGTTCGAATCAGCAAGAATTTGCTCTACATTCAACACCTTCGATAGCTCAGTTGGTAGAGCGGTGGACTGTAGAATGCAATTCTTAAATTGATGAATTAATCAAATAATTGATTAAACAATTAATTAGCAGTAGATATCCATAGGTCACTGGTTCAAATCCGGTTCGAAGGATTCTTTTGATAAATGGTTGAAGTACCGACAAAGTTGAAATTAAGAAGTGCAATTTGAATAGATATGACCTTCGATAGCTCAGTTGGTAGAGCGGTGGACTGTAGAAAGCATTAGTTAATTGTGCAATTACTTCATAATTAGTTAAATAAGCTAAAAGCAGTAGACATCCATAGGTCACTGGTTCAAATCCGGTTCGAAGGATTCTTTTGAAAAATAAAACATGGAAAATTACTTTAAAAATTAAATTTGTATAATTATTTTGAAAATAAAATAATAGATACAACTCCTCGACTTACACGTTTTTCTTCTTCTAAAAGTGTTAGTGTAAGTCGGAAACCACTTAAATCGATAGATATAAAAATAATATTGATAGATTTACATGATATATTTTTTTAAATATAAATCAGATTTTGTATTTTTATATAAAATTATATAAATTAATATATAAGGGTGACCCAATTGAATTACAACTTTGCCCACGGCTTCAGAGCACCTTCCAAATTTTTTCCGTGGTAGACATATGAATTAACTCTGACTCCACGATCCAAAAACACCAACAGAGAGCGACTATTGACAAACGGTAGTTGTGGTAGTGTTTTGCCAACGACTTCTTATGACCATTCCAATTTCTAAATTTTCGTTTGACATCTCTTCTAAGTAAATTCGATCATTTTATTTGTTTACGAATTTCTCAAATGGGAAATTTTTCGATTTTAATTATTTGTTGCATGATTATTTTCTATATGATCAGCTGAGCCATTTGTCTTCCACTGCCTTAACCTTAACTTTCCGAACCACCTCTGGCACAGATCTAGTTTTTTCCGACCACGAAAATAGAATTTTGTAAGACTACTAGTTCGAAACACGAAAGATTTATTCACATTAAGGTGTTCGTCGGCTCTAACAATAGCTACTTTTGATTTTCAGCTCAAATATTGGGCTATCACACTATTACGTTTGAAATCCATTGCTGATAACTTTTTTTTTCCAAAAATTTTAGATGCAAATTCTTACTCAGACTTGTAAACAATAAAATCAGCTATCATTAGGGGAAATTTGGACACATTGCCAACGGTTCAAAAGTTATAGCAGTTAAGTTGTTTGCAGTTCAATTGGGCCACCCTGTACATCTTATTTTCTTTATTGATGGTGCTTCTCTTTGTATTTTCTGCTTTTTGTTGATAGAATACACGAGTATACTATTCAGAATATTTGTTTCATTTTCTTTTGGCATTAATAATATTATTATAATTATATGAATATAGTTCAATTTGAATTAACTAAAATATGTTTAGTATTCAATTATTAAGTAGTTGTTAATCTTAAAAAAAATTTTGTAAAGAAAAATAATGCAATACAAAGTAAATTATCTGTTTTCGTTAAACAATTTTAAGTAATCTTACGTAAGTAGAGTAACTTTCACGTTCGAATCAGCAAGAATTTGCTCTACATTCAACACCTTCGATAGCTCAGTTGGTAGAGCGGTGGACTGTAGAATGCAATACTTAAATTGAAAAATTAATCAAGTAATTGATTAACAATTAATTAGCAGTAGATATCCATAGGTCACTGGTTCAAATCCGGTTCGAAGGATTCTTTTGATAAATAATTGAATTACGGTCAAAGTTGAGATCAAACAGTGCATTTTGAATAGATATGACCTTCGATAGCTAAGTTGGTATAGCGGTGGACTGTACAGTGCATTAGTTAATTGTGTAATTAGTTCTTAATTAGTTAAATAAGCTAAAAGTAGTAGACATCCATAGGTCACTGGTTCAAATCTGCTTCAAAGGTTTCTTTTGTTTTAATATAATAAAAAATGTATTTTTACATAAAAAACCTTTCATCAATGAAATCTAATTACAACTTTAATATTAGTATTGAAAATATATTTCATATATGTCTTTTTGTTGTATTTTATAGTTGTATTACATAAATGTATATAAGAAAAATTAACATAATGTATTGTACACATGGTACAAAAAGCAATTAACTACAGTTTTTCAGCCTATATAATTATATATTTCAGAATCTGTTTTGAAAGGAAATTAGCATATAGATTTTATAAAACAGAGTCTAGACTATTTTTTTGTTGTTTTAAAAGTGTTGAAAAAATACATTAAAAGAATCATTGAAAGCAAACAAAAAAGAAGTCTCAAGTGTATATTCATTGCAATTTCAAACAGGATATCTTGATACTAAAATTTACATTTTGCCCATTGCAGACAGGATATTGTAATTTCCGCAGGGGAAGTAAACATCTTTAAAATTCGCAGCACAAATTTTTCGCCTCTTCCACGATGGAAACAAATTCCATTTATCTGTTTTTCATTATCTACTTGCTCACATCACTCCTTTGAAGAGTGTTTTTCAATTGATGTTGCGCGACTCTGAACATAGATCATGTAATATTATTCTTGTAAATCGCGTATTGGAATATTAACTTCAATAACCATTCTTGCAGACTAGAGGCATCAAAGGGAGCAGGTAAAAACTCAAAGGGCCAAATCTCTTGAAAACTTTCGCAAATCTGCGTTATATACATAAAAAGCATATTGCATCCGCTCCCGTTCAATGAATATATCTTTTATTACCTCGATCTTCGCGTTTCCATCGTTACGTGACTTCAATACCTCTCGTTGAAATGAATAACACTACCATCTCCAATTCAGGAAGTTCAAATAACAAAGGAATTGACTATTAAGGATTTGACTTTACATATACTTTGATAAGTTAAGAAAAACTAGCTATGATATTTTATTTAATTCTGTTATAATTATATTCCGGGATGCGCTATTCCGATAGCTCAGTTGGTAGAGCGGTGGACTGTAGAAGTTCACCCTGTGCAGTGGAGCAGAGCGGACGTGCTTCTCTCACCGAGCTATACATACTTAAGTGTCCGGTCTCAACCGAACACACAATTTAAAAAAGGTTATCGCGTACCAATAGTAGTGAAATAGTTTTTTAAGTGACAAACAATTAAACCCCTTCCTAGGTGGATTACCACCTGTGAAAATTTCTCTGTGAAATGGCTCCACCAAGTAACCGGACGACCGGAACAGGCCCCAAAATGTTAGCATACAAATAAAGCAGACAGAGTTTTGTGGAAGCACCTCCAAAAGTCAACATATGGGATCTAAGGAATAAATCCCTACAATGAGACAAGTGATGAATACAATAGGATCGAGGGAACACGAAAATGAGGTCTCTGAAAATGAAATAAGCGACTTCTGGCAGGAGATACGCATACTCGATGGCTACAAGAAGGCCTCAAAAAGTGTGGAAACTCCGTGACAAACTCGTTGCAGCCAAAACCATAGAAAAAAAAAAACAGAATTATATCTCATAAATCATAGAACTATTGCACTTATGGCCCAAAAATGGCTGTAAACATTTCCTATGTAAATAATTATATCCATAATATTCTTAAAAGTGTAAGAAATATAAACCGATGCAAACCCAAACTAACTATGTTGAGAGATTTGTAATAAGATAAATGTTTGTGCCCTTGCAAATTGTAAATGGGTCAATAATTATGTTTGTAAATAAATTTATTATTTTTTTAATTTCAGTTAGTTACTCGACAAATAATTCTTAGATATCCATAGGTCAGTGGTTCAAATCCGGTTCGAAGGATACTTTTAATAAGAAGACTGTAAGTAACTACTTACAATTGCTTCAATTGTTCATGACTTTTGATAGCTAAGTTTGATGGACTGTAGAAATTGTATTAGTTCTTAGACAGGAAACATTTCCTAGAAATCCAAAGGTTGTTTGTTACAGTCCACCATTTTTGGGTTTTGCTACTAGTTTAATCTATTACTTTATTGTTATAAGGTAGTAAAGTTGATACATATCTAATAGTATTGCGTATAAATGGTTGAATGTGGTCTAAAAATTGGGGTAAAAAAATCCTGCATTTGATTGACGCGTTGTTTTGAAGTGAACGGTTGGACAGCTCTCGATCATCTCTTTTAAACGGTGGTTATCGGCAGTTGATTATCGCTGCATATTTCAAACAATCAAGGTAAAATTTATTATCTGACGTATTTTATATATGGATGTGACTACGCTTGGAACTTTTTTTTTTAAATGTCAAATAAAATAAATAAAAATAAAGGCCAGACGTCTCTGAGAATGGCGGTATGTTTAAATATTGAATCGAAACGAGTTTTGTAGTTTCCCGTGGGAAACGGGATTTTGTTCCACTAGTAAAAAAAGGAAGATAAGAGCGTCTAGTTGAGGGTTTTACTCTAAATCAATATTCACTTTTATATGTTCCACATTCTTCTATTCTAATAGAATATAATATTTAAGTTATTCATAAAAATTGATAAATGCTAAATTAAAAATATTAAAAAAAAAATACTGCAAGAGTTTACTCTTCCAAGTTTTAGAATTTCGAGAATGACAATCTTGTAGACAAGTTTTAGTTGGATAGCTAACGTTCTTTTAATTATCTCAACTTGTAAATATTATATACGAAAGTTAAAAATCTTTGATTTTATTAGATATTTTGTTGTATATATTGATTACTCATAGTTATTACACCGCTTTATAGTATTAATTATAATAATGTTAAATATTTAGATGTTAAGAGTTGATTAACAAAGACTAATTTGGAAAAGTCATTAAATGAAGCAAATATAAAATAACCTTAATAAAAGTTTAAGAAACAAGCAAACATAGAGATTATATCAAGGTTCCAAGAGTTATTTCCAAATCTGAAATGGATATAGGAAAGAATGCTATAAAAATAAATGGTAGCGGATACCAATCATGTAAATACATATCAAACATATGTACTGGAAATCAATCAACATGACAACAGTTTTACCCGCCCGAATGAATGAAACATTGAAATGAATAAGACTGAACCTAAGATTTCGTTAATAATCTAATATTAAGTAAATCGTGGTTAATTCCACTAATTTGTGGTAACACTCTAATTTTTATTGTGGGTTTTAAAACAAAAAGATTTTGTAAAAATAAATAAGTTTTTTTCTTGTAATATTGAATTATATACTAATGAGATTATATAGGATATCTACAAAACTTATTATACAATACATTTTCTTACATATTTCTGTTAAATTATGATGGATTACTGGAGGTTAGGTTATGTTATATGTATATTTAATTATACACGTGTTTAATGCTATAATTTGCGTTTTTACCTAACTGGGTTTTCAAATGCTTTGTTTACAGATAATCTCTATTTCTTGAGCCATATGAGAAAGGTACACACTTAATGGATATAATTAAGTTCTTTCCTCATATATTATGTAGATGATATTTTATTTTAATTAAAATGTAATATGAATTGTCTCAATCATCATCAAAGTAATAAAAACAAATGATATCAATGTAGTAAAGTATTACACAGTGGCAAGGTTCAGATTAATAAACTTAAATGTCGTTCATAATGAAACTAGAACAATTGTAAACACAGCCTAGTGCGAATGATTTGAAGATAAAAGTAATAAGGACGAATGGCGGCATGTCCGAAGGGACGAGTTTTACAGGAAACAAGATAGTTAATGAACATTTTAATTAAGTGATGAAATGGGTGTTACACACAAAGAGGATTCGCGTCGGAGAGTAGTAGTAGTGTCAGGATGTGTTCAGGAAGGTTTCCTGGTATGTTTGTGCGGCCAACGTCTCCTGGCAAATTTAATCGGATAATGGGCAATGAGAGGAGCCGTTCCGACACATTAAATTTCATATTCCTAGCTCTGCAATAACCTCGGACTCGTGCACATCCACGTTCGCATCCATATCCACATTCACATCCACTCCTACATGCACATTCTCATACGTACATATACACGTACCATACGAACAACCGGTATATTCTGGTGGAAGCCAGTTAATGGACTCGGACGGCAATTCCTCCTAAATTATTTACCCCATTATGAGTCGAAATCAATAAATAAATCAAATTGATCCTCATTGTGGTCGCAGCCCTGATCCATTCCAAATATCATACACCACGATAACCGCTCCAATTCTAAATTAATTTATTCCTTAAATGCAATATGTCATCAACAAATTTTGAGGCTTTTAATCGACATTTATATAGTAAATAAATCATATAGATTCCATCACATAACTTCGTTAATCGAAAATTCATTTTCAGATTTAAAATGTCTAGAATACGTGGTAAATTTAGAGTTATTTTTGATATTGAATAGACCAAGTTCTACAAAATAAGTTGTTATGCTCAGTGAATCTAATTGGGTCACTATGAAATGTTGTCTTCTGTTGTTTGATGTGGAGATTTGATGAATCTGCCTATTCTGCATCTTGGATTCGAGTTGGAAAAATGTTCTGATCGGTCATTGCTCTCTATGAAATCTGTTTAAGAAGGATATATTTGAACGAATTCGTTTTATATATAGGTATGTATTTAGGTAAATAAATAAATTTTACTGTAATATCCTTACTAAATGTTAAAATTTTATTACTACATAAAGAAGAAAATGTTTATCTACATATATATTAAAAATATGAAATATCTTTAAATATTTAAAAAAAGTATATTAACTTTCAGATCTTTAACAATTTTTACATTTTTTACAATATAACATATTCTAAGAAGTATTTATAGAACATTTCTGATAATATAGAAAATAAGTTAAACAGTTGATATTTTTTTGTTTTATTATATGATTGTTATACTAAATATTATTCAGTAAAATTAGGCGGAAGCAAAAATAACTATGACTAATAGCCACAGTTATTTTTTTTAATTTTGTTGTAATTATAAAATATAAATACGATTTATTTATGTATGTTTAACTGTTTTAATTCAATGCAAATTAATGTTACTTTGATTATGTAATCAAAATAGATTAGTACAAAACAAATAATAAATAAAGATTTAAAAACATTAAATTAACGAGTCTTTACAAACTATAATTGGATCGATTTATATAGGCCAGAATTTTAATTCATGGTTCATTATCAATGAAATTAAATTAATTAATTTTATTAAGTAACGATTTCTGATTATATAGCTGATTTTACGGCTGCCCGTAAAATGTGTGTATCCAAAATTTGTTACACAACACTTGCGCTCATACAATTAATTCAATCCAAATGCATATATCAATTACAAACTTAATCAACTAATATTAATACGTATACATATATGTAGAACCACTTTATCAAATTAATTAATTAAATATTGAATATACATAAATTATTGCAAAATTCAGCTGTAATTTTCAATTCTTAAATTTGCTGTAAATATTTTGTTATACAAAATAAAAAATCAGCAATACGAGTAATATCTCGGACTGTTTGAAACCCGACCAATCGAGGACCAACAATAAAAGCAAAAAACACATTTATGATTAAAAAAAACTGATATTTAGTCTAATCATTCTTAGAAAAATATTAATGTATTTGATGATTAATACAAATGAATTGGTCGAATGACTATGTTACGTGAGATGACATATTGGTTGTGGTTTATAAAATTGCACGGCAGGTGGTTTGTATGTATTCAATCTGCGAAGATGGACATGAGTGTTAAGTAGCAACCTGGTTTGGAAGGAGTTTCAGACGGTTCTGATACTAACTGTATGCTTTAGCGATTTCTGCCTTCATATAATTATTTTTAGCCTGTGGATGGATAATCTTCTTTTATATGAGAAGTTTATTGTCAACTGACATGTGAGTGTTGCTATTGAGCAGCAAGTATAAACATCTAGGTCTAATTACCGTTGTTTTATTTTGCCAACTGCGCTTCTTGAGCCAACATTAAATATGTTTCAGTGATAACTGCAATCGTTTTGAAGCTGTAGGTAGATCAGCAGTATGAACGGCAAACATGATTATTGTAACTTTTTGCTCCGATGTTAGTAGGTCTGTTGTGTATGTATAGTAAGTACAACTAGGGTCTGGACTCGCTTCCCTGGGGGTCACCAGAATGGTTGTTTGAATTGAGTTCTATTATTTAGAAATTTAAAGTTATAATATAAGAAAAATGAGCTTATGTATTTGCTAATCTATAAATCATCAATTCTTCTTTAAATCCCCACATTCTTCACTTAGCTTGTGTCAAGCACAATTTCGCCAGATACTGCCTAGTGGTCATATGTCTGTATCATAACAGAGGGCTAAAACACATAACAGTGAAAAGAAAATTACACCTAACTCGCAAACCTACTTCAAATCTACTGTATATTACTTTTTTTTATAACTGTAACCACTCAAACATGCCGAAAGAGCTAAGGCTTACAGGGGCATTCAATACAAAACAATAATCTGTAATCAATCTTTACTGCAATAAAGACATTAATTACTCCTAGTTCAGTTTTTTGATAATAAATATATTATTGAATAAATTTTGTATAAGAAAAATGGCAATTTCTTTGTTATAGGCCAATTTAAAGTTCTCGAATAGTCCGGTTTCAAACAGTCCGGGGCTATTAGCGTATCCGATTACTATGAGAGGAATTTCTGTATAGGTAGCTTCTAAAAAATACAACACCTTTGCGAATGAACGTATAGTCGGTCGTGGATTTATTTAATTTTCAATTAATATTAAAAGAGGATTAGCGTTTAATGCCGGACGCTTCTCTCCTAATTAATGAAAAGAATTCCGCATAACGTGCGGAGGCTTACAAAAAAAGTATATATCACACATATACATAATTTTTCCGCATGGACGTGTTTTAATTTAAAAAAAATGAACCTATCGGTCACGTAAGGTGTGGTCAACAGCACCATTAACATGTTTCAAGCGCAAAAAAAAACATTGGAAGCGATAAAGCTCTTGGTGCCGTTCCTTCTTAACTGCATTATAAACGATCACTATCTATGATAATATTTGTAACAAAACGCAAATGTAATTTATGATTTAATCTGATTTTTTTGTTCTTAGGTAAAAACATGTTTTAATTACGTGCATGAAATCAAATCTGAAGCAGCAATTGCACGAGTGAATAGCAATCATTTTATTGGGCAGTTTAATAGCTTGTATTCGTATTGGGAAAGTTTAGATTGGCTAGTAAACAGCCTTCAATTTACTGGATTGATCATTGACCTTACGACTGTAGGATGAAAACATACGTAGCAAGGATATTCGTAGCAGCATCTTGCTGAATGCAGTATGTTTAAGATCAGATTAAACTCGCATTACTTCCAGTTACAAAAACCGAAACCATTATAAAGTAATTTAGATGTTACACAACAACAACCGCCGTGCGGATAGCAATATTGCCGGCAAGAGGGGAAACGTATAAATAACGTGTTAAAATAATTATATTTCGCGGCGCGTGGTTTATTCTGTTTGTTGGTAAAATTTATGAAAAGCCGTCGGCGGATTTACGAACTTCAAATTTTCACCAATTTCGCGTTAATTACGTCGAAATAGTTCCACCAAAAACGCGTTTGTATTTATAGAAGAGCAATCAATGCGAGTATTTTTGTTTTGTTTTTGCATTTCCTCGGTGAATGCAATTACCATGTCCTGAATAATAGCGAAGCTTTACGTAACGTTGCATATTTAATTCGTCATCACGAAATTGTGGCCGATGCTTTTCGGCTGCTTGGAATTGTAGATTAACTTCGTTGCTTACCGAAAAGGAATACCATTTCGGATTCTGTGCACGAAAGATTGTTTATGTACCATTTGGGTTTTCGTTCGATGATTAGTAAATTTATACAGACATCAACTTACTTCCAACATTATTTCGAAGTTTTCGTGCTCTGTTTGTTCATTAAATATTTATTTTGTTTTATTTTTGTAATCTGGTAATATAATTGTATGTGCCAATTATTAATTTACAATAATCCTGTCCTGATTAAACGGAATATTCACACACGATTACTGTCCAGAAAAGGCGGAGCAAATTTGTGTTATTTGTATTAAATATAGAAACAAGATTTCTTTCAGCGATTATAATATACGATGGAAGCGCCGGGGTTTCAATACCTCAAATAATTCAGCAAAATCTCAAATACTTCGAATTTCTAAACAAACTAAATAAAATGGTAGCGTTTTTAATTTTATACAGTCAGGTATCTTTTTGTGCTGTTTATTTTTCAGATTAACCAAACTGTACAAGGTACTTAATTGTACATTAAAATTAAAGTTACTTATTTTCCATTTCCTAAATTGAATCAACTCCTAACTTACCATCACTTATCTATTATCTTAAAAAATCGTAAACTTCCAATATTTTTTTATTAAATTAAAATCTAATTCTAGAGGCACAAAAATGGAAGAACACAGTTTTGAAACTTATTTTTATTGCAGTTTAACTTAATCTGGATCTTATTTAAATATTGGCATAATTGTTTCATTATCATAATTATTATATTATCAAAATAATAAAATATAATTGTGATCTGTTAGAAAAATTGATATCAAATAATTGAAAGAACAAGGATAAATAATATTAGGAGGGCGGAAATACCTCGGTCGTTAACCCTTTGGACAGCCTATTAATATATATTTTTTTTTATGTATGTTGATGTATGTTTGGCCAATAAATTATTATTATTAATAAATATTAGAAAAATTTATATAATAAATTATAAATTATAAACACATTTTTATAAACTGGTCTTGTTCTTTCCACCGAGAAAAAAAATTATTTAAATGAATTACTTAATTATCATAAATATATAATATCAATAATATGAACACTATTACACATACAGCAATCCGCATTATGCATAATAGGTACATAAGGTACATAGAGGTACATAATGCGGATAATCGATTTCATCAATATCCCAGACCATTTGAAACCAAACGGCATAAAGAAAAAAAAAAGTATTATGTGCAAAAAAAAATGTGTATTATTTTTTAGAATTTATATTCATTCTTTTCACTTAAAATTTAGTTTGTGTTAGTTAAATCTGTTTAGTAATCTGCACTGATCGAAGCTTTCGAGTTATTGCTGTTTATCGCTCGCTTAACGAGCACCTCGCATAACGAACATTTCGCTTAACGAGCAAAATCAATTGTACGAAAAATGACTCACCATGTGTGAATTGGAAAACAGTTCCTAGTGTTAGTGGTCATTCTAGTTGTATCTTAGTATTGTTTGTGATCACAAAATTTTCAAACTTGTGTTCAGACATGTTATTTGTGATTTTTTGTGCAAAATTTAAGAACACTGGCATGTCTCCGAATAAAAAGCTAAAGAATAAAAAATAACCATAGAAATGCAAAATCATGAGAAATCGAGACCCGGTTATACTTCTTTTTTTCCGGCATGGAACGGATTAACGGAATTTACATTGGTTGATTTGGGTAAATGTGTTTCACTATATGACTATTTCACTATACGAGTAAAAATCCGGAAATTTTGGAAGGGAACTCGTTAATCGAGGTTCCACTGTATTATATAATTTAGTCTGAAGACTGCTTTAGTTTAGATATAATCTAATTGATTATTTGTCGAGATTGTTCATTTAGAATTTCGACGTATTCTCAATAAAACTAATTGAATTGTAGTAATAAATATTAAACGATGTATAAAACAAATGTAATTGTTCTATTATGTTTTAATATGTAGATTTCTATTAGTTTGTGTTCGTTGACGGCAAAAACAATTTGGATGGAAGAGGCTTTCCGAATTTATATTGAACTCTTGAACCGTTCAATTCCTTTTTCCGGTAAATCCTTGCGTAATCCCCACCCCCAGCACTACCACCACCTTTATGCTAATATCATCAGAACGAATCAACTATTTATCATAGGCCTGCACCCATAATCCGCTAAGTGAAAAGCTCCATGTAAACATTTTTTTCCGCTGTTCCACACAGCACGACCATCGACAATAATAAACGTAAATTGAATGCGGCGTCGTTCGATTAATTGTCTCTGTCGATAAAATCGATTGATACAAATTAATACCACCCCAATGCCGTGGGCTGACACCAAACCTATGCCAATGATTCCGAGCAGTCTGACACCGTGGGAACACATCTATTATTTCCCCTCTCTAAATCCATTCCAATCTGTCGCCCAACTAAACAGAAAGCAGAAAACAAACGCACGAAAAGTCCGGATGAATTATTCGCAACCCAATAGTTACACAATGAAAAGCGGGGAAAAGTGTTTGTTTGAATTTAATTGTTGCGCCGACCCCCTCTAACCTTCTCTCTCACACACTCATTTTTTATATTGTTTGTTCGCTGTGTTTCGTTTTGTTCTGTACCGTTTTATATGTTGGACTTCTTCGCGAGGGCTGCAACTGGGGTGGTTTCAAATGAATTAATTAACTTTTGATGTAGTGGTATGTCGGCTGGTAGCGTTGCACAATGGATGAGCTCGGTGTGTTTCGCTTTGCAGCAGAAATGAAGAGTCCACGACAATAATAAATCTGCACGTCAAATGTGAATGGGTCCGATTTTAACATTGCGATACACACCAATAATGAAAACCGCCGGTCGCAGGATTGCTAATCTCTTGCTGCAGCTAGCAAATGGTTGTAGCCTAGACAGAAACTTGTTTGGCAGATGCCCACGGGACAAACATATCGCATTAATAAGCAATTATAATAAAGTCGTCGTCAGTGCATTTGCTTCAATTTCAATTCGCTAATTCGAATCCAAATGCGGATCTCTTCCACTTCAAGATATTCGAACAACATAAAGAGATTTTGATGGATTTGTATGTATATTATATTTGTCCTGAATATTTGTATGAATTCTCGAGTAGTCTTTAAATTTACTCGCATAGTCCGGGTAATCGTTACGGCCCGGACTGTTTGAAACTGGACAAAAGAACAAAATACATAAAAAATAAACCGTACAAAAATAAACTTGAATGTACAAATGAAAAATTATTACTTTTGTTTTTTGTTACTGATTGAAAGCGAATTTGCTAACTCAAGCTTCAAAGTAACAATTCAATTAACTCTAAATTTTCAATATCTTTTATATTTGGTACAAAACTGTAATCCTTTCTGACATTTACACATATAATCTAAACTTCAATCAAAACATAAAACTTTTCTATGACAATTTTAGATTGATCTTATTTACTTTCTGGTTTGTTAAAATTTCGTAAATCAGAAATCAGGTTTTGTGAGAAAACCTAATTATTAATATTTATTATTTTATATGTTATTAGTTGCAGTTATTGTTATTAGTTGTAGAAATATTTAAATGATTAACATATATGTTAAAGCTAAGAGTTTAAAATCTTAAGTCTTTGCGTTGTCATATTATCTCATAAAAATCGCTAATAAGCGATATAATATTACAAAAGAGCTACCGTCAATATCTCTTTGTAGCAGATAACTCTGTTGTATTATTATTGTATAAAAAAAATATTCGTTTATTTTTTCATTTTTGCGGTACTCTCACAATATGGTTTGTATATAAATGTTATATTACAGTTGTATAATGTGTTGACGTATAGTTGCAAAACATACATAAATGGTTAAGTATACTTTATTTAATATTATTCTAAATGAATTATTCAGTGTATACCAACCCATTTCGCATATAGAAAAGGATGTTTTAACCCGTAAATCATGTACTTTAGAAATTATAACGTTGAGCGAACCTTTTAATTAATCAAACGCAATGCAAAGTGTTCTTCTTAGGAAATCTCTTCAAGCCTTTTCAAACGAAATCTCTCTCATCAAATGGCTGTGGGCACTGTATGCGTATATCTATCTATTTACCTATATGCATACTCTGCCCATTGAACTACTGAACACTTTGCGTAACCACAAACGACTAAACCACTTCATAATTGCCGGATTATGTCTGACATTGATGCTATCCATATAAAAGATTAAAACTACGAACTCAATCCTTCCATTCATCCGGAGGAACTTCCTTTCCCCCAACCTCCACATCCGTATCGCATCTGACGTTTCGATCGAAGTGGACCTCCTTTGAAGTTTTCATTTCAGGAAATTATAATCGGCTTATGCGTTGCTTTTCAATATTCAGAGATGAGTTTTTTTCTCTCTACCATTTCGTACACGTCAAATATGACTTGAGAAGTATAAGTAAAAATTGGATTCTCAAATGCAATTTTATTTTAATGTACATAACTTATTTTTATTAACACATCAACAACGTTGATAAAATATACTTTATTAAATTATTAATTAATAAAATATAAAATTCCATATTCAAGATTATTCTCAACATCATTAAGTTTATAAATTGTTTAAAAGTTTCTTGACAGGAAAATTAATAATCAAGCAAATATATTATAAAACTACGTTGGAAACTAATTTAAGGTAAAATTTGACATCTTGTTTAACATGATTTATGAGTGTGTCTTGAATGGATTATCATTATAACATATTTTCCAAGAAACATGCAATTTCTCACTTAACGGTATACACATTCAATTTATATTATAAATAATACACATGAAACGGAAGTATAAAAATAATATAAAATTATTTTTCAGTCTTAAACAATAAATTTTACACAAAATTGTAATTCACAACTACCAAACATAGTACAAATTAAATCATTAAATGTTTACATTTATTTGTATAAGATTTTTATTTTATAAAATTTTTATCTTTTCAGATTTGAATAAATTTATTGTACATGAATGAAGAGATAAAATGTATTACGAAAAAGTAGAACGGATATATGAATATGAAAATGTTACCTATTTCATTGAAAGAAGAAAATCAAAAGCACAAAGTTAGCAAAAAAAAAACGAATAAAGGTAAAAAGTCGAACGGTGAATAATTACCATAATTTGAACAGAATCCTAAGTAAAATGAAAGGAAGAAGTTAAAAAATGTTTCCATTTCAAAAAGCAAAGGGGAAATTTAACAGGTCGATGAACGTACAAAATAAAAAGAATTTAAAGGAAAAAAGATACGATTTTAACACTTGTATATTATAATAATACCTCGATTTGTACGAAATTGTTGCTTATAGAATTATATTAACGTACTATTCAAACAGTGAATTGAGTTTGCATTATTTTTCTATTAATTTGCATATTATAATTACATTATAATATAATATTATTGAGACAATAACATGCATTTTATTTTGTCATACTATTTTATTACTTAACATTTTAAAATACGTTCGATAATGCGTACTTAAATTGTTATAGTCTTATGATTGATCTAAGGTACAAATATATGAATTGAGTCTGCGTACATACGAATATTATTGAATCAATAGAATGAATGTTATTTTGTTGTCATAAGAAAATATATTTGTGAATGAATGCTTAGTGAATTAGTGCATTAGTGCATTAGTGAATAAATAATTACACTATTATTATCTAGTAATAATAGAGTGTACTTATCTTTTTAACGTACGTTAGATAATACGTATATTATTTTTTTTAGATCTATGATTGTCCCAACATACGTGATGATTGAGTCCATTATATATCTGTTAATTTTGAAATTATATTTCTTTCATTTCAATATTATTATTTTATCGTCATTGGAAAATATTGTTGTGAAAGAATGATTTTTAGCACTTTGCTTATTATTTACTGACAACTCTTATATTACTTACTTCTAATTAACGTACCTTCCATAATTTGCACATTATTTATAATTCTATGATTAAGTTAACATACTTGTATACTTAAGGATATAAAATGATATCTTGACAAATTGATCTTTTCTCAAGTAAAATGTGGTGCTGAATGTTTATTTTTCATAAAAACTAGTTTTAGAAAACAACGTTAATGAAATTAATAGTAAGCAAATTTAAATGACATCAAGATACTGGAACAAATCTCAATGTGTACGTTAGTATGAACATCGAGTTTGTTTCTGCGAATACACAGACACGTGTGTAACAAAAAATCGTAAACTCATGAATTTATATAGGGATTCACATTATAATAAAACATCGATCAGTATGGAATTGCAAAGTAAGGAAATATATTGACCGTACAATATAGGATATGTTGTATTTGGTTGAAACTGGAACGAATCAAATATGTGTATAGTAAATTAAGTAATTTTGTGGAGTCTGCATTAGAAGATCGCTTACGTAAGGTGGAAAATAAAGAGGATAAGAGATGGAAGCTTGATGTTTGCGCTATCTGTTTTTGTCTCTCTCCTATTCTTTCGTTATTTTATTTTGCGCCCTAAATTCTTTTTGGGGAGGCGGCGAGGTTGTGCCTTGATCCCTGGACGCCACTTTCTCGGGTCGGTAGCGTGACTGGGTCTAAATAAACTATGTATATGCTAAATGTATTATGCAGCGGGTATCCCTTGAAGCCCCCAGACAATTAACCGAACGCACAGAAACAAATTAAATTTAAAACATCTCGGGTCTCGTTAAAATACATGCGAAATCTGATTTCACCACTATCGCGGAGCTGATGAGAGGTGTAGACGGAGATATGCAGGGGGAAGACGGAAGTGCGGAGCACTGGAAAAGAAAGCTCGTCTGGGTATTTGCGTAAGGATGTCAAGTGCAAATCGGATTTTCATTACGTCGAGAACGGAAACACAATCGCGAATCGTTATTGGATATTTAAATATTTAATTTTGCCGAGCACGGGAGATGAACTGAAATGATTTATTAGACTTAATGGCACGCAAAAAAAATAAGTTTCAGGGTCCCGTCGTCTCCGAGAAGAAAACGTTCGTTCGCATCGACTCAGGGGAGAGAAAAAAGCTTTTATACAATGCCTATTGAATTGGAGTGTTCAAATTATTATTATTCTTCTCATGCTTATGCCGGTCGCCAATTAATATTGATTATATTTACTTAATTTGAATTTTCGATGGAAATCCATCAATGTAGGTCTTTTGTGAAAACATGAAAACAAGATTTTTATTATATACAATTTAATTCTAAGCATATTTTTTTCTTAAATATTGTAAATGCTATACATAATTCTTTACAGAAATACATGTTGAAAGATGTTTTTATGTACAACTAAATCAAAACATTTCTAATTACATTTTACAAAAGCTATTCATATTTTTATTTATTTTTTTGATTTATTTGTTGTTCTGAAATTCAATGTAATAGTAGACAAATTTTATTGTACAATACTGACTGTGGCTACTTCCATAATTCAATATATTTACTGGTAAATAATAAATTAACATTAAGTTGTTTCAAAATTAAAAAAATATATTTATTCTTATCATATCCAAAATATTGCACTTTCTTGTTAAAACTTTTTTAAAGTCTTTTATCCGATTTCTAAATATTTCTTTGTATAGGCTCAATACTCAGTTAACGTACATAAGTGTACGTTCGTACGTACTTCATGATCATACGAACGTACAGTTCACTATAGGAAATAACTTTTTTTTTAATTTAATGACTTGTGTATATGTCAGCAACATGCTAATTTTATTTTAGTCAGATCTATTTTAATTTCAGTAATGAAACATAAAATAAGTTTCAGAAAAAAAGAGATGACATAAGCAGAAGTTTTGTTATTAGGGTTTGTAGGTTTGTCTGTCAGTAATTTTACAAATTTTCATGAAACAAACAGAAAATCGGGAAAAATGCTATAGAAAAATCAATTCATAAATATCTAGAATAATCTAATGAAATGACTATTTTTTAGTTTTAGGGCAGGATAAAATACTAAAAAAAAGTTTTGCTATTAGAGGGTACAAACAGAAGAATGATATTTAAAAAAAATATCCAGGACAAAGACAAGATCTGTAGATATTCTTTCCTTTTAAACATCAGTTTTTGAAAAAAAAGAGGAAATAAATTAATTTTTTATAGTCATTGATTTTTATTCGCTTTTCTATATAGTTTTTCATGGAGTAAATTTTATTTTGTTATAATTTTTTGTAATTTGTAATTTTTTGGACTACCTCGCATAGTAGGTATACATTTATTAGATTAAAATAATTAATTAATTAGATGATTACTATTCAATAAAATTAATATAAAACATTAACATTATTTAATATATCCAATTATAATAATAATTTATATGCAAAACACCTAGAATTATATTTATAAACGAATGCAACAAATATTCAGTAATTGATAGGATTATCACAGTTTCCACGTTAACATAACATGAATAGTATGTTCATTCATGTTAATATTAAATCAATTATTTGCAAACTATTCAATGGAATAAACTAAATTGGTGCATAATTAATGGAGCATCCAACTGCATTCATATCTTTTGTTTTATTTTTTAAATTAAACAAAATTGTAATTAATTATGACTTTCTTTGATCTAGTAATAGTTGTAATAATTAGTTTCCTATTAGCATATATAGTTAACCAACATATTATTTATTTAAATACAAATACGAATTACATCATTATATTTCTATATACCTCGCATAGTACGGTATTGAAAAGTTCAAAACATATTAAATTTTAATTGAGTTAAAAAAAATCTAAAAATAATATACAAAATGATTTCTTTATACATGATCGTGATTTCTTTATACTCTTTTTTGTGCGGCTTATTTTTAGTCGGGTTTCAAACAATCCGGAATATTGATGAAAGCGATTACCCGTATTATTCCAGTTTTTACTATACAGTCTTGTTTCTGTCCTATTGTAAATATTTGAATAATTAAGTAATGTTAATTAATGAATTTTTTTTTCTCAAATATATAAATGTATTGAACGTTTAAGGGGCATAGAAATCTTGACCCGCGCCTGGAACTAAATCTTGAGAACGCATAGACTCGCTTCGCCATGCGCTTCAGAACTTTAGTGTCCTTGGCCACAGCTTTTTCCCCAATGCGCTTATCCACGAGTCTATTTGAATGATTGCATTGAGGATTCTTTTGATGTCTCCAAAAATGCAATTACATGTTAAAATCAATTTTTCTACAATTTAAAACTAATTGCAGTTTTAAATATTTTCAATTTTATTTTAAGTATAGAAGTGTAAGATGATGTAAGATGTAATAATAAACGCCATCTTTAAAACCCTAACAATTTTCTACCGCCAAACTTGGTCCTTTTTCCAAAACAGTTTTTATATAACATATTAATTTTGATTTAATTTGAGTAGTAGAATAGATATTTACATTAAAACATGGATAATATTATTTAATATACAGTAGTATCTCGGTATACGTCCGTTATGAAATAAATAACTTGATATACGTTCTGTTTGAACAAAGAAAATGGAATGACCAAACAATGTCGAATTTCCGTAAAATCTTGAGGAGAAGGAAGAAGCAAAGTTTTATTTTATTTTTAATAAACAACAAAGCTCAACCAGGTCTATGGAAAATAAACAGAGCGGAGAACATTTAAGTTTGTTAAATTTTCATTTATTTCATATAATTACGTTTGAATTTATGAATATTAATATCAAGGAGTTTTTAAATTGTTTTTTGACAATGACAATGATTCCTACGATCTGAAACGCTTAACTACGTATACCGAGATATCACTGTATATATACTTTTTGATTGTACACATCTACAATAGATTTATTTTTACTTTATTATTTAATTAGTACAAAGATTTATATTGCAATAAAATTGCTATTATTACACTTGTAGCTAATGTAACACGTTGTTAATATGTTTGGGTCCGTAGGATATAATGACCAATAAGTGGACTCTTGCAGCTATTTTCTTAATTTACGTATTCATTGTTAACAACGGCACAAATAAAACAGAATTGATTCACTTTAATAATTGAATGAGACTGCAATTCCACAGCATGTACAAGATTCATCACATTTTTTTACGTGTGCTGTACTGGATGTGTGTCGATGGATAATTTGCTGGAGGTGTCGGTTTGGTACATTGTGATGTGCGGTAATTTCCGAACGGGATAGAGAGGAATTTAATTAGAGGGGATTTTGTGACACAATAATTTTTACGTGATTCGTTTTATTTCTACCTGCCACATATTTTTTTGTCATGTCACTTTTCGGTTCGTTATCCGACAAACTTTGATGGATTTCCAATCAACAGCGTGTAGGTAGATTTGAATTCGTTTACATATTTAAATTTCCCATGCGAGCGACGAACATGCATGTAAATAATGAAATAAATATTTCTGTATTTTTATTTTCCGTACAAAAAAAATGGATTTAGGAGCGTCGAGGAAAAGATTAATTATTGGGGATACGAAAACCTTGGAGAGATGAATGCTTGACAGAGGATTTGGTAGTTCCCAATGGAAATCCATCTTACTTTCGTTTCTCCAAATTCGATGTCGCATAATACATAGAAATATGTCAAAGAAATATTATATTTTCTATTAATATTTTTAAGCCTTATAGAGAGCTTTAAGAAATATAGAAATTTTCTTTGAAAAACTTTATTTTTATTTAAACCAGAAATAAATTGTAATATTTTTTATGTTATATTACAACATTTGAAAAGCATCATTTCCTTTTTTATATATGAAAAGTTTTAAGAAAAGTGTTAACAATATATTTGTTATTTATAAGTTTTTGTATACGACTGATGTCTTCTTTCAACATTTGTAACAAATATACAAATGTGAAAATTCCCGGGAATAGCCGGGCGGCATATTACGGAAATAACTAATGTGAATGCTTAGAAATGATTTTAAATTTATCAATACAAGAATTAATAATGAAATTGTTCAATAATATACATTTCTTTAGAATGCGACAAAATAGAATGAGAATCATCATAAACCAAGACTTAGTGCAATGCTTCAAAAAAACGGTAGATTGCATAGTCATATCAGCCACTTAGTGAAGTGGTTCAATTAGCGACCGACTAATTGCATATGCAAATCCTGCAACGCCGATAACATCGGACCAGAGTGCTTTTTAGTACCATTTTGTCCAGTCAAAAATAGGTGGACAATGAATAACAATTTGTCGATTAACTGCGACTATTAAGATTGATCTATTTCTATATAAAAAAAAAAAGTAACACTACATCTTTCCAATTTGATCATTTCTGGTTGGTTTATTTACTTTCTGTGTATACATCCAATTACGGTTATGTGAATGGAGGATATCGTGCGGGGGCGTTGTTGGTGTTATAAAGAAATGCCGTGCATCACGCAGTCAATTCGATATCCAGATGCAATCTGAATTCCGTCTCCTGAATAAATACACGTTCCGGCGCCCTTATCCCTCCCCCTTTGGCTTTATTCGCCTTTCACGTATTTCCGTTTTCCGGTGGGCATTTGTCGTGTGCCACATCGTATGTAAACAACGGTAAGACAGGAGAAAAGATTATTCACGTAATACATCAATCATTCGCACGTTGTTGTTCATTCGGCGAATGTTAATGGTTTATTTGTTTTCATTTTAAATCCATTAAAAGAAATTATGCCATTTGTTATTTCGTTTGGGCTTTCTGGAGAGCTTTAAGCGACGATACGAATCGATGCATTTCTTATATTTCCTGTTTGTGTTCTTTGATGATTTCTTCTTTTATTATCAAAGTTCATTGATCAAACATATAAGTTTTCAAAACATAATCTTACTGATTATCTGATTATTTTATCATTTTTCAATTAAAGAAAATACAGTATTTTACATTACACTGACTGAAATAATTCTAAACGATACAATTTTACTCAACACTTCCCAATAAAATAAAAACTATAAATCATACTTTTATGTACATATAAATTTAATTAAAAATAATTGTTTAGTACTAATGTATACTTATTAATGATAATAATAGTTACCCACTAAATTTTTCACAGTTTTTTTTTAGAAATTTCCCCGGAATACAGAGAAATAAAAATAATCGTTTTTATAAATTACCCAAATAATGCACAAAACTTATTTATTAATTCATTTATTTGCGAAAATTTTATTAAAACAGATTGTTCACTGATTCCAATAATTAAAAAAAAGCATTTTCCTCTTTGACTAAATATAATTGGAAAATAATCTTCGAACACTCGAATCAATTCTCTTTTTCTTTTTTTTTTGTAATTGTGGAAGTTGGATCAAACAAAGCAGATTTTGATGAGATAATCCAACTGTTTATCCCCGTTGTTCCATTGACCCACTACCTCTGTCTCTGTCTCACTCATAGATGTGTGTCAGATATTTGGTATGGCGGAATTAGATTGCTGGAATCCAGTAATCCTGGTCGCAAGTGAAATTGCCAAATTTCCTCGTATTCTAATAACCCGAAAACGCACAACGCCTACATTGCGGTATTTGGCAATCATCTCTGAACTGGCGTAGGCAAACACAGACGACTCTAGCAAACAGATCCTAGACCGTAACGCCATCAATTCCTAGCCTCTCCCACCCACAACACACACACGATCTCACTGCTATCTCCCTTTTGCCCCTGTGCATAGTCCTGTTGCATGAATTCGTTACCATCCACAATTTACCATCCGACCCAGCCTCGGCAAACTCAAACAATAAGAATATAAATCTTGCTAATAACAATTACAATGGGGATGCTTCGAATTACATTACTTCTTCAGTATCCATCTATCCTCCTACAGACTTCCTCCGCCACTGTTACTCTGCATTAGAGAATGTTTACTATTTCATTCTAAACGACTTGATAACTGCACTTCCGTCTATTATTATAGCTTCTCTCAATGTATATTACATTCTTTTATGTAATTGTATCTCCAAAAACATAAACATTATTTTTACATTCTCATGAAATCAATATGTATCTTATATACTTGAAAGATTTGAAATCTATTATTTAATTTTCATTAAAAAATAATTTTTTTATACAATTTTATATGATTTAATATAATTATAAAAAATTTAATAAGTAAATCATTTTATTTTATATTAACTAATTTGCATTGTATTTATGCTAATAAATTTATATATATATATATTTATAATGAAATATTATTAATACCTAAATATGTTTTTCCATTTGCCATTAGTAAAAATAATGCGCATAAACATAATGCATGTTAATATATTGTATTTCATATTATCCCTATGTATAAATAAAAAATATTTAAAGTTATAAGATTATAAATCAAAATTGTATGTTAGAAGTGTTATATTCGTATGTTACATGATTTCTATAGAATTCTATGAGCCGGTTATAAATTGAAGTGACAAGTTGTTAACTAAGTTTAGCTTGATGGTCACTTCGATTATACACGCGATGTTAACTACAACATCTCGAAACTAATTCCAAGTATGTGCTTCCAATACAAATTCATAATTAATTTTCATTTTTTTTTTCAAATTAATTATAAAACACTTTTAAATTTTAAACTATTATATGTATTTGATTAAAAAATAACTGTATTTATTTAATCGGAATCTAATCAATATATATGTTAGAAAGTTGATATAAATTAACATCGTGCTTATGTAACTATACATAATATATAATTAAAGATTTGAGACATTTTTTAGAAACATTAATTTTTCTACTTGAGAGGCAAGCGCAATTTAATTGTGTGTTTAATTACTTGTTTTCAATTTTCATGTATCTTTGGTACGTGTTTATCTTTTGAACATAACCAACATTTGAAAAGGGAATCAAGTGTATGTACAATGTAATTTATACATTCAATATAGTCCTAGTAACTAAGCAAAGTGCGTGTACGTTTGATCAATATTTGTTTAGATTTCAGTGAGCCAAGCTAATTTATATAGCCACTTCCGATGGTTGCCGAACTTCAAATCGCTTAATCACAGCCAATCAAAGCATCGGTTATTTTGTATACGTTCAAGACACAATGCAAATTTAGCATAATAAACATCAATTCTTGAAGTACTTTCAAAAGTTTCATTTTAAAATGTGCGAAAATCGATTTTACCAGCACGCAATTAAAATGTATTATTACAATAATTTTATAAATAATATAATTTGCATTTTTTGTGAAATCAGTTAAACTTACTTTTTTTATTATTATAGTCGTATGGAAAAGATATTATACATTAGCATTAATAAATAATAGCTGATAAACTTATTTAAATTTTATACATGATGAAGTTTGAATATTAATAATATATTTATATTACATAACAAAGTGTAATATTTATGAATAATAATTGATATAATAATTATTTTTGATACTTTTGTATGCTAAATGTAAAATCTCCTGAATATTTGTCAATCAGTTCGAACTTTTGTAATTTATAAAAAATATTATTATAGTCCTTAATCAGAATTATTAATTATTTTGAATGTGTTAAGAGCAAACTTTGTCTTAACAATAAAAAATCTTCCTAGATCGGAAATATTTGCGGAATTATTTTGTCATATCAAAGTTTCGTTATCAAAGGTAACGTTAACCGAGGTTAGTTCTTCAAGTTATTTTGAAATTTTCTGTTAGACCTTAACTTTCAATAAGTTATAATAACAATAATTAATAGATCTTAAAATTGCCCCTAATCACAGATAATCAATGCATTGATTATTTTGTATACATAAAAGGCAAGCTGCGCATTTAGCATACTGAATGTAAATTCTTAAAGTAATTTAGAAAGTTTCAGTTCGAAGTGAGGGGGAAAATGGATTTCCTCTGCACGCAATTACAACTTATAATAACAACAATTATTGTTATTATTATGTTAGTGTACGAGTGCTCACATTCGAATATAGTCGGCGTCGACAGAGTGTGGGCGACTGCTAAAGGACTTTAAGGACTCGTAATTTAGTTTTAGATAAGCGTCGCTGTCAGGAGCTGCAAGGAACGTGCAAGAAGTACATCTGTCGGAGATTTGTGGCGGTCGAATCCGACGATAATTAATTGATTGCTGCAGTCTCCTGTTAATAACGTACCAACACACAACCTAATTACATTTGCTACGTAGTTACCGAACAGAAGGAAGGAAAGGAAAGGAAAAAATATCTAAAATAATTCAATAAGAATACCTATAGGTTGTCTAAATTTAACCTACCTATATACAATACTTATTCTAGAATAGTACTACATATAATTTTTAATTAAAAAATTAAAAAAATAAGAAAATTATTAAAAAAAAAGAGAATGCAAACGTGAAAATGTACACGTCATCAGTACAATCAAAACAAGTGGTTTTCTGGAAGAGATCACTGCTTTAATTTACTTATTGCACTAATCCAGGGGTCGGCAAACTTTGAGATGGAAGAGCCAAACCTCTTTCTCAGAAAATTTTCAAAATTATTTGAGAACCACAAACTTTTGATATGTAAATGTTGTCTACTTGAGAAAAAACAAAAATAATGCCTGTGTTAATATATTTTTTTAACATGGACTTTAAATATATAATAATTTTATTATCAATTTCAATGTTACTTTAGAGCCACATATAAGTGCAAAGAGCCGCATGTGGGTCGTGAGTCGTACTTTGGTGACCTCTTAAATTGAAATGTGTCATTGCTGCACATAAAATAATAGTATTTTTTGTCTCTTATTTTTTGTTCGCAAATTCATAATTTACTAGTTTTTCTCTCTTTATCTTGCTCTAATGTTGATTCTACGGGGGTAGTCCCAGAAGTACCTGACTTAATAAAGAAAACACACAAAAATGGAAAAAAATATCATTATATCTCAACATAGTCTTCTTTTAGTTCTGTACACTTTTCCCAGCGGTATTCAATAGTTTCAATACCCTGTTTACAGTGAGAACCGTCGAGCTTTACAAAATAGTCAGCAACCGCAAACTCCACCAATTAATTGTTGTTCAAATCTTTTATCACCGAGCGGTTTTAAGTATGAAAATAGAAAATAATCCGAGGGGTCTAAATCTGGTGAATAAGGTGGGTGAGGAAGCAATTCGAACATTAACTCATTGATAACGCGTCTTGATTGTGAGCGAGTAATGACACATAGAGCTAATTTCACAAAAGGCCACAAATCAAATAACTACCAATATGACAAACTAAACACAATAAAGAAATTTAAAATGGAAATTGAATTGTGAGCATCCATCTTGCACAGCTTTCTCATGTCAAAATTTTCTGTCAATATGCGATGTACAGCACTTTTGGAAATTCCTACCATGTCTGCTAGCTCGTACATTTTCAGTCGAATGTTATCCAATATAATTTTGTGGATTTTTTCATGATTTCTGGCGAGATCAACTCATTCACCACTGCTTAGTTTTCTACGTCCTTTAATACACGAGGACTAAAGACTGTGAATCTTATATGAACCTATTTATTCCTTATATTCAGAAGATAACACCTGCTCGCCGATTCCAACTAAAAGACGTTGAAGTGATTATTTCAGTTAATAGTACGTCATATATACATAAATAGAGGTTCAACTTAGGCGACGATTCAACCTAAACCCTACAAAGAAACCCTTTCAATTAACGTTTCTAATGGAACGTCCATCAATCGATGAAACAATTTATCGACGTGGACAGCTGAAATACGTTCCACCTGCCCCGGATATCAATTATCCTCGCAATAATGATAATACCGGACATAACTCAATAACTAATATAAATGGTGTAACTGACTCTGTGGAAATCAACTTGTTGTTATGCAGGGGCATTATTGCAATACCTTTCGCTCAACTACTGCAATTCCATCGCCTATTAGTATTACGTTTTCAATTTGCGGCCATACAGGAACCAAATATTATTTATATGAACAAACAATGCTGAAATCAATGCTAACCAGAGAATATATATTTGAAATGCGATTTGTATAATAGTACGGTAATACCTTCTCATTTTAATTACAGTGAAAATATTTATTGCTATTTGTTGTTTACTTTTTTTATTATTTATTTTCAGTTATTGATATACGATGGCTTCATCGTCAAAAGGGACTAAAATGATTGCGGATTATTTATAATATTTTTTGTATATGTAATGAACAAAAAACTAATAATAAAAATGCCATTCAAATCGAGGTTTTATATTAATCATTTCAATGAAATTGTATTCCATGGTTATTAATTATTATTTAATGATGTTTATTCCAAACCATTGTTTTTTAAATAATATAATAAAATATATTGAGCGGAAATACCTATTTTTCCAACAATTCATTACTTTTATTATATACTTTTTTGTCACTAATTATTTATGTCGAAAATAATATGAAGATAGTGAAAAAAACTTTTAATTGAAGAAATAAAAGTTTTATTAAATGAATTTAAACAAATTTAATGAGGACTTTTTCCTTAATTAAGATCATTTTCACTACAAAATATTAAAAGTTTTCAATGTCATCTAAGCATCTACTTTTATCTTTGGTTTGCGAACACAGTTTTCTAAATCTTCATCTGAAATTTTAACTCATCTTCATCGTCATTTATGAAACCTATTAATTGAGCAATCAGGATAATTATTTCATTATTATTAACATATTTTATCGGTTGATTGTCGAGCGTTGGTTTATTTTTTTTTTATATTAAATGTTACTTGAAATTGCAGACTTCGTTATACCGAAGCTTCGTTATCTGTGGTAATGTTAAATTTAATAATATTGTTTTTTTTTTCTATATAATTAAATTATTTGTATATTTGCTGTCTGGCTAATAAATTATAATTATTATTAATTATATTTTACAATTTCCAGAATAATTGAAGCCGGACTATGCGAACTATATTCGATTTATATACATTATATATTGATATAAGATAATATAAATAAGCGATTCTAAAAAAAACGAGTATTTACAGAATCAAGTTAAAGTTAGTGACATTATAATGCCATTACTTTTTACAAACAGTCTGTTTGAAACCATTTATTGCATTTACAAAGCATCCAAGCTAAATGATGTTATAGGCAAGGAAATTAATAACCATTTTTTTGCTACGTGAACGAATTTACATAAAAGCAGGAATAAAAAGTATTCTAGTACAGCGAACAACGTATTTTTTTTTTCAGCCAACAAAAATATGAAACGAGCCTCGTCGTTTTCATATATTTATTCAGCAACGTAACAAAATTACATGTTCTGCACGTCTGTTGGTATAGAATAATTAATTCGTGCATAATATATGTAGCATAATCATTAAAATTAATGTTTTGGAGGTAAACATCGTAGTTTTTTTTTACCTTCAACATTACCTATGTAGATGATCTAAAAAGATTATATATAAAAAGAACATAGCAAATTTATATTCTGCAAAGAGAAAACTAACTAAAATTACATAGAATAAAGAAAATTATACAAAAATTGTTTCCTAAAACCAATCTAATTTCAAAAATAAAAAAGGACATTCTACCAAAAAAAAACTGCAAATAAAATAAATTTTCTTTGAAAATATATAAGTGTTAAATGAAGAATATATTAGAAATTATGTATAGAGCTTTCTAAACTTATCAATTACCACAAATGATCTTGTGGCTCCCTAGGTGGAGGTCGTGGGTGATTCCAGTTCGGGGTCGTTCATATTGATATAAAGCACCTTCCATGATAATCAGAAGCAGAACTGGATGAACATTAATATTTTGTTGACTTACATTGACATACATTTTTTATTATTTTGATTCAAATATATTATATATTTATATATTATAAATATATATATATATATTTATTTCAATAATTAATGTATTTCTCAAAAAAAATATTTATTACCATATTTTTAATCATAAAATATAAAAATGGATTGTTTAAACCTTTGTTAAAATGAATGTTTTGTCCATTAAGTTTGAAGTTATTTCTTGGATAATGTGGATGATCTAAGAAGTTTATTTATATAAAAAAAGGAAATGGCGTATTTATGTTCAGTGGAGAGGAAATCTCCCGGAGGAGAGTACAGATTTAAAGTTTTGGAAATGGTTGCTGCATGGACCAAATTGTTGCACATTGCATGTGCGAGAATGGTTTGAAAGTTGGTGGTAATGGGTCGCAGTAAATGGACCCTAGAGCACAGACCTACATTTGTTTGAACATATTTAAATCCGCCGACCCATTCTCATCTTTATTTATAAAGCAGTATGCATTCACATTTTTACCACATTCTTTATCTTTATTTGTTTAAGCTTATAAAATTATTCACGTAATAATTGATAATTTATATTAAAAAACGTTGTGTATTTTCGCATAATTTATATATAATAAGCATAGTTTTTACATTATTTTTTTTTAAATAATGTAAAAACTAAAGCTACGTAAATTTGAATTATCAATCCATATAATTGAAAGAATGTACTTTTTTCGTATGTATTCATGTTTGGCCACTAAATTATTATTATTTATGACAATTAATTCAGCTAAATAATTAATTCTAAGAAATCAACTCAAGTCTCTTTTTGTGCAGTTTCTCGAGTCCTTTATATGGGCGTAACTCATATAAGATAGTGCTGTATACAAATAATAGATACAAAATCAATATGAATTTAAATTTTGTTAAAAATACTTTGGAAGAAATTCATTGCTTTAATGAAGTAATCAATATTACCGCAGTACATGTTAAAAGCATTTTATTATAAGTTGCAAACTTTTAACAAGTTAAAAAAAGCTTGAAATTTTTTATTGAATCTGGAATTTTAATAATGATTATTCTAATTTGTCATGTGCTTACAAAAAACATATTATTTTTAAAGTTATAGTTTTTAAAAATATATTTACATTTTTTTTCCAATTTTAAAAAACCAAACAATCGTAGCTTTAATAATTATTAATATACTAATAATGTATATTTTCCAGCTAAACCTTAGTAAAAATTCATTAGTACATGAACAAGATTCATTACTCACTTCTATAAAATGACATGGTTCTGATTTTTATTCTATATTTTCATAAATATTAGTTAACCAAATTATATGTATATTGAAAAAAGACTATTTGTATGATTTAATCGTCGATTTTCAATTTTCATCATTAATATTACGATTCTGAATAAATTCCGGGAATCGAGATTATAAAAATTAGATAATTTCCCGGGATTTTGCTCCCGGAATATCTCGCTACTAAAAAGCAATTTCAGAATAGCCTATTATATTATCTTTTTTTTACATGATACAGATTCTTAATATGTTTTTGATGTCCCAACGGTCTGTTCTGGTTTGTTTTAGTATTATCTTCAGCTTTGGCGAAATGGCAGACCTAAGCAAGCTCAAGGCAGAGTCTAGTAGTGCGGTCGCACAGGGTGTCATTATATAAAGCTTACATAGAGGTGCAATTCCTTTTACATCACAAATGTATTTAAATATAAAAAAATATTTTGCGGTAGTATCACAAAATATAGTACAAAGTGTCCTGCTCAATACAGGCGGAAGATATGAAGTAATATTTTTTTTATGAAATTTTCATACAATATATACTAATTTTAATAATAGATAATAAAGATTTTTTAAATTATAATTGATTTATCTATATGTTTACACTTTTATTTAAAAAATATGTTAAATTATAATAACAGTGATATTAATTGAAGAAACTTATGTTTGAATAAATGAAACTAAGTTGAATATAATCAAAATTAATTTTATTTATTTAAATTTATTTTAATTGAGTTTGTTTGTTCATTTAAATTTTCGGGTTTATTTAATTTAATTGATAATCAATAACTATCATATTATTTATTTTTAATTAAATTGAACAAACTTTCAAATACGACGTGCATCATTAAATTTATATGTTTTAATAAACATTTTTTACATTTTCCATTAACGTTTCACTTTTTTACATATATTTTTAATTAAAATTAGTTTCCAGAACCATCCGCATAAAAAATGCATGTACGTTTTACACATGTTCGGTTAGGAAAAGAGGACGAAATAGATGAACACATTAAAAATAGAATTTAAAACTAATTAATAAATGAACGAATTCACGATGGCCGCCGCATTCGAGCGGAAAACTTTCCAAATAAATACGAGTCATCGGGGCCTGTTTCCTTTTTTCTTTATCCCCTTGTTTTCGTCCTTGTTTTATTTCATATATTTCAGCAGGAAGCCATCCTTCCCTCGCCCTGTTTGTTTTATTCGCTTCATCTGCGAAAGCGAGTGAGGACGTTAAAAAAATGCATTTTACATGTGTCCTATTTCGTCCTGCGAGAGAGCCGCGAACTCTTTTACATTTACGATGTCGCGAGTGGAGGAACCATCCCCCCTTAACCTCCCGCACCGAAATGAGCGCGTCTTTTTATGTGTTGCCCATTTGAAATTTAAATGTGAACATTACCATAATTTGCAGATCCTGGACATTTTTTTTTCGCTCCACCGTGCATCTCTCTTTCGGCTCTTTCCACTTGTACTTTCTATGTAAAGAGAGACAGGGAAAGAGAGAATAGTGAAATACTTTGAAGGGTTTTCCGTGAAAAGACTGAATTGGTTGTTTTAAAGGAAACACTCATGGGTGGATGTGTTCGAATCGAGGATCTTCCTCCTTCTTCTATTTCTTTTTTTTTGAATAATAAATGGCGCTAATGGTGGACAATAAATTCAGGGTGCGCCAAAGTTTCGCGAATCAATAGGGATAGGAAGAGGGTGAAAGAGGATTGGGTAGAGGGAGAAAGGGCACTCGAACTAAAACTGTTTCGGATTATCAGCTCCGGGTACGAAGTTCGCCACCAACTTATTTTTTGCCAGTGATGTGGAATAACGGTGTGTAAGCGCGATCTGAACTTTAATATTACATTTTAATACCTTTCACATACAGCGAATCAGAAGAATTATGTAAATGCTCGGATGGGGAACTTACGAGCTGACGTAATTAAATTTACTGTTCGCAATTCATAGGAATTGTTGCAAAGTTTCGACTTCATTTCACAAGGATTAGTTGTCACGTTTTAAGCGATTATTTTATGCCAGCAAAGTTTTTTGATATAACTATGTATAACCACGATACATGACCAAACAAGAAAGGACTCTATTCTTGCATGATATGAGAAAAACATGTCTATTAGGTGTATAATTACTATGATTCAAAATATGTTAGAAAACAATTACATTTTTCTAATTCAGTTTGAATTTTTGATGTGGCCACCTTTAACGCGAACTATGGCTCTGAGTCGACAAACGAGTTGCTTTCTTGAAACATCAACGCTCTGGTATTTTTAGATCTGACCTTGACCTGCAAAATGCCCCATACTTAGAAGTCGGATTTGCATCTGGTGATCGTGGAGAGAACTGTGCGGTCGAAATGTCTCTCCGACATTGTTGGTTGGCGCGTGCTTTGTGTCATGGTGCAGAATCTTATTGAAACGTCCACTCTCTCTCGCAACCGAAAAGTTTGGTTGCCAACTGCTACAGAGCACCTTTCAAAACATCGGTGAAATCTTCTTCTTCTTTTTGGAACTTCTAAGGCTTCACTTTGAGTTCATTATTATCTATTCATTGCATGGTTGTTTTCGATATGTTCCGCTGAACAGCCATGGGTTTTCCAAAGCATTGTGGATCTCATTTAATTCGAGCCTTAATTTTCCGAATCATTTCTGCCGCAGATGCACTTTTTTCCGACCACTATCATAGCATCAACAATAGCCAATTATAGTTTTCCGCTCAAACTATCACACTATTACGTTTAAATTACATCACGGTTTTTTTTTTTTCCAAGAAACTGAGACGCAAACACTTCTGCAACAATAAAATCAGCTATCATTAGACAAAATATTGACTCAGCGTTGCCAGTAATTCCAAAGTTATAGGAATTATAAGTTGTTTGCAGTTCAATTGGGACACAATAAGATAGAATAAATAACCATTCCAATTTCATCATTTGTTAGGCATAATTTGAAGAATTTGCAAAAATAATAATAAACCACAACTACTAAGATTTTTGGAAATTGTTTTGTCGAGTAAATAGAATGAGCTATGATCAAGGTGTATTTGTTTATATCCAATATTGTATATTTGTATTCTACAAACATTCTGGATGCATCATACTTATTAAGTACTATTAAAATAAATCAAAATGTGTTTGTGGTAAATCTAAGAATAAATACTTTTCACTAATATTATAAACTTTGTTTTCAGGTGCCTTCATTTGGAAATAATTTAGAATAGTAGTACTTCAAATTATGTAGGTAATTGTTCGTAGGGTTGGAATATGTGTAATTCCCTTCTTCTTATAATTAGAGAAGAAGGAAAAAACATTGAGACTATTAACTCGATGACCACAAATGATTACAATTTACCTTAATAGTCAATAATTATCTAGCCTGACAACGACAAGCACTACCAAAGCAATTTGGCCCGAGCAGCACGTTTAAGGATCCCATTCACTAAATTATACTCAAGACCGAAACAAAAAAATATTGCATGAAACAGCTGTTGCATAACATTTGTTATAGAAAGTGATAGTATTATCTAGATTTGTTTATAGCTTTTTCATTAAATTTACCATTGTTTATCAACACATAATAATATTTAATCTGTAGTGTAGTTGTGGTAGTGTTTTATGTAAAAAAAGGTGTCCCAATATTCACGCAAGAAATTTTTTTATAGAAAATAGAGGTTTTTAATTGCAAATTGTATTTTTTTTATTGATTCATAACGTACAATATAAGGTTTAGCTTAGTAAATGGCTCCACGGCTTTGCTGGCATATTCGTATACTTTTGTCGAAATTATCCATGTCCTTTTTGCAAAAATGTGGCTGAATCTTGTTGATACAGCGCTCAATTTCCTATATTTCAAGTCATGAGTGACCGTGGACTTGTTGGCATAAAGCTTAGACTTCCCAAAGAAAAAAGTCCAACGGCGTTAAATGGCATGATCCATTTCCCAGATCATACATTCATTGAATTGTTTCTTGAGCTGTATGGAATCTGGCTCCGTCTTGTTAAAGCTACAAGTCGTCTACATCAATATCTTGCAATTCGGGCACAAATACGAAAGTTGCGAACTGTAGCTACCAAACTATATCCATTATGAATCAATAAAAATATTACAACTTGCAATGAAAAACCTGTGTTATCAATCAAAAATACTTCTTGCGTGGATACCCTATACAAACATGTATATAAATTTTATTTCATAAAAAAAAATATTGGTCAGTAATAGACAATTTAGATAGGTTTCTTATAAAATTTTAAAATGATTCATATTTATACATGAATGTTGCTAAAAGTAAATAAAATCTGCAATTGATATCAGTGTATTGTTTGTATTACTTAGTATATATTTATTCTTTGTCCATGAATATGGAAGTGATTTATGGTATTAGAAATATGAAGAGCAGTTTTTGTTGTGACGAAAATAAAAGCAAGGCAGTGGAAAAGAATAATCTGGAAAAATGTATATGTGAGAGAGGCTAAAACGTGGGGAGCGCAAAGAGAATGCTATGAGAATGGAAAAAAAAACGAGAAAAACAAGAGATGCGACCAAATCTGAGGGGAGGTATACGAGAGGCGAGGGTGGTCCTTGGGAAAGTAAAGCAATAGTGTAAATATCCCCGATAATATTTCCTTTTTGCCGTCGCATCACGCGGCTGAAAGCTAAACCGTTTTCCTTCTCCATTCCATTCCCGATTCCATTACTCCAAGAGGAGGAGGAGATGAGGGGTTGAGGGTTAAAAAAAAGAGATGGAAAGAATAAGAGACGTCTCTTTATTCCTCCCGTTTTATTTGTTGTTTTCTTTGGGATTTCCCACACACATATATAGGAGATGTGTCATCGATTTTATCATCACAGACCATATCCGATGAAACATAGCTTATCACAACCTTGCTCATCATTATACCGAAATCTATGGACGTACGTATAACAATTAATATGACTGCGATGACATAAAGAAGGCAATCTCGGTAACAATAAACCGTTTTTATTGCAGACGTCCTAGTTACATGGAAGAAAACGCTGATGGAATAATAGGTTTGCTTGAAAGAAAGGGAGATCTTAGAAATGGCCTCGAAAGCTCTGATTTACTATGGGCTTAATTGAATAATAAATTATTCTTCACGAGGAAAGTGTATTTTAAATTTACCAAATTATCTTTCTCTTCCTCGCTTAAACTAAGCTTCCACTAAATATATAGAAATTCATACTCTAAAATTGTATATTTCTTATTATGATAGAAACAGAAACGTTTATAAATGTTGAAATTATGTACAAAATTTACAATTTTTCTTGAATTTTTCATAATAAACGAAATTAATACATTTTTATAAATGAGAAAATTAAGTAGAAAGAGAAATTTTCTAGTGTTATCTTATATTTTTCATTATAATCAAACTAGAAACGTTGTAAATCTTGAAATTACGTACGAAGAGAGATAGGAAAGTATCTTAATTTTTCATTATAAATAAAATGGAAAAGTTTGAAAACATTGAAATTACACACGAAAAAATTTGAAATTTTCTTACTGTTAATTATGTTAGATTTTTTTTTATTTATTTGATAATATTGAAATTAAGTACATAGAGATGTGTTTTTTTCTATAATTTTCATACTTTTTATATTCGAAATAATAAAATTTTTAAATATTAAAATAAAATGAAAAATACGAAGAGAAATGGGAAATAATGTAGATTTTTTTTGTCTACATTCTTTATTTTCATAATTATTGTATATTTTTATAATCAAAATGGAAACATTTATAAATGTTAAAAAATTTAAAATGAACGTTTGTTAATATTGAAGTAAAATGAAAAAGAAGCTTGGAAAATTTTCATTACAATCGTACAAACATAATAATTATTGAACGAAATATAAATTTCTTTCTGTTTCCAGTAGTAAATAAATGATTGTACAAGAAGAAAATTTGATCAAATTTGTACTATAAATTAATATTTATAAAAGATTCAAATATCTTTAAAAGATTTTACCTTTAAATAACATTTGATTTTATATTGTTTTAAAAACTTTCCATTATATCCTCATATCATTTAACATGGTAGTAAATCTAAAAGTATCGTTGAAGTTAAAAAAATGTGCAAGTATGATTTTGTAAGTGAATAGAAATATGGATAATATATTCTACAGCAATTCATTGAGAACATAAGTACAATAGCACTGTGGAAATCTATTTACGTTATAATTTTCACTTCATTTCGAGGGTGTATTTCCAGTTTTGTTCTTTCGTTGCGAAATGGAGTTATGAGGAGACGGCAGCAATCTCTTTGTTTGCGGTATATCTCCATAATTCCAGGACGAAGAAGGAGCGATGGGAGTGAATCCTTTTAATTGCTATTTTATTGCCGCCGACGCTGCATTGTCGCCAAACCAGATGCTGAGAGCCTATTTAGGATCGACGCTCTATTAAGTTAATTGTTGTCGGGGAAAATATGCCCGATGGGTTTGGAACTTGTAATTCTGGACTCACAACACGACCACACTTTTATTAATGTTCAGATAAATGATGATGATCAACGTCATCTTCTATTTTCTACAATTACATCTTACTACATTTAACCATTATTTTCATATTTATATTTTTTGGTAACAAAAAAAATGTATTTATTTTACAAGATTTAATAAAAGTTTTTCGCTATTTATTTCACCTTTAAAGTCCAATGTTGAAATGTATGCTAATAATAATAATGAAATGAAGACGTTGATCGAGAATAACACGAACTACACCAAAATTAATTCATAGATGCTTTCGTATTTCAGTGAACAATCGGTATGTATATTCCAAACAACCCAATATAACAGGGATGGGCACACATGAGACCAGACACAGCATAAAATTAGGATCAAATAAAACTAACATTTTACTGGGAGCCGCACTTGACTCAACGAATTTAGTAACAAAACAATGTAACAATGTATAAGTTATAATTTGGTGTGTATTTTTGTTTGGTCAATGTGGACAAGGGTGTTTGTGAATGTTATTGTAACGGTTCGAAACCGCTTCCTGCAAACTTTCGTAAACCGACAATTCAGTCCTCGAAGATGTTTTTCCGACCATTCACACCCTTAATTGTGTTCTGGTGTTACCTTTTTCTATTTCTTTGAAGTATAAGAAATATACTCTCGAAAGTAACTTTACTTTGAAGTTGTAAATAAAATCAAATAAAATAACAAAAATTAATTAAATTATTTATACTATAATTAGACTTATTTTTATCCATACCAAATTATGCTATTTAATAAGGGAAAAAATTAAGAGAGTAGAATCAGAATACTATAAAACCAATAATTGCAAATGTATTCAAATTTCTCTGCGGACCACCTAAATTCGGTTAATGAACAAATCTGATACCGAGAATTTAACAGATTATATGTGTTAATGCATTTTAGATCATATTAATTCAAAATTAAATTTTCAAATTAATTAAATATTAAAACTTACCTAAGATGAACTTAATCGTTACTTAACATGGATATTGACTTACCTAAAACAAAAATAAAGAAATATTATTGTTATATGTTGTATATAACAAATCACATTTATGATTAATTTAATAAATTCTTAGATATAGCTTAACTTAAAACTAAATTCTAGTGTAAATTAAAAATAGTTGTTCCTACAACGCGCTAAAAATATAAAGACAACTTTTTATATAAAGCGATTCTGTTATAAAACACAATATAACAAAATGTGAGAATTCCCGTGTATCCGTATTAAAATTCTCGTATAACATTTGTATTACGCGTTATACGAGAGTCTATTGTAACATACTTTCATTCAGAAAACACGATTTAACTTTAGTTAATAATCATCATAATGTATATGAAAAGAAAACAATAATATGTATCAAAACTAATAAATAAAATAATATAAATACACAATAAATATATAAAAATAAAATTATTTCCCAAAATAAATCGATAAAAAAAAATTCAATGAACAAATATAACTAATAAAGGTCTATCTACTAGGACGACCAACTATTTTTATTTTGTTAAAATAATTAAATTGTACGTAGAATGTAATATGCTATAACCTCGTTTTTAGTATGCAAACTTGTGCTGTCGAATATAGGTGTTTGTTGCGGCTATTAATGCAGAAATTTGATGCACATGTTTTACGTTTCATAACCTATAAATATGTATACAAAATTTTACAAATTTCATTCACAAAATATGTGTATATAACTTTTATTTTATTATAATAAAAATATTTTGTTATTTCAATGTTGCTTACTAATTTTGATTTATTTATTTTCTTTTTCTTTTATTTTGTATATTTTGGCCAACAAATTATCATTATTTATATTGAATGTTATTCAATTACAATAAATGAAATTGTCGCGTTTGTTGCTTTTAGTCATAATTGTGTTAATTAAATAAACATCAGCTCTCGTGCTTACATAATATCATTATACAACAGAGTATATATCTGTATACATATGTTCATTGATGTTATTGCTAATTAATTATTTTCAAACTAGTTTGTTGTTTTATAATTAAAAATATAAAGAAAACTTGGAATATTTGTTAGAAATTCCCTAGATCGATTTCTTATTAACATAATTGAATTTTAATGATTTTATTTTATGATTTTATTACCTGCACAATAATAGTTGATATTTATTATGAATTTCATATAATATGAAATAAATATATATATGAATACTTGCAATGACCATTTTATTGCACCCTCATTTCAAAAGGGTCACCTATTTTATAATGACAATTTATCAATTTTAAGAAATTGTTATATCGATGTATAAATATCTGCACATTCTTGAATTTGTATTCAGTGCAATTTCTGCAGCAAACCAAAAAGTCTCTGTCTCTAGTATTTTCTACTTTTAAAAGAATATCCTTCCATTATGGGTAAGTATTTATATTGTAATGTAAAGTTTTCGATATTAATTTCTTTTTTTTTTTCTTACAGATTCATTTATTTTAGTAAATATTGCATCAATTCACGATAGATATAATTATCAAATTATTAACAAAGATAACATTTTAAGTGCATACATTCAGCTAGGAAAGTCGGTTTCGGTAAGGTTGGAAAACGACGAGATTATTAAAACAAAATGTTTGTTCAAATCCGGTAAGTGCACACATTTTCTCGTAAATTAAACAAATATTAATTGATTTCTTTTTGCATTTCAGATAAAATAAAAAGTTTAATGATTATGAAAAATTATCTGGAGAAAAAAATTGTCGATCCCGTTTGCCATGAAGGTATGATTTCAATTGGACCAAACAGAAGTTTAATTCGTTCATCTGTGTTCAATTCTATCGATTGGAAAAATCCCAACAAGGCTATTCGAATATTATTGATGGAATTATTTACAAGGAAAACTCTGGCAACCCATTGTTTGACAGGCAAGCTGTGTAATATATTTAAAAATAGTACGAAGGTTCCCAAACCACAGTTAAATGTGGACAAAGTAGCTGACATAAATCATATCATCAGCAAAAAATGTATGAATATCAGTAAAGTAGCTATTCGTTCAGCAATTACCAACAAATGCTCAGATGAATATAAATTAATGAAGAGAAAAAATGCGAAAGCTAGAAAAGCAGAACTTTAATTTTAATATTTACTTATTTTTATTTGTGTAAATGATTGTAATGCATATATTACAAATAAGGTTATGTTTAGCTATGTTGATTAAATAAAAAATAATTTACTATGAAATTTATATTTTCCATTTATTTTATAATTTCGAATTTCAAGATATGTCTATTTCAAGCGATTGATTATTTTATTTTAGAAATCATGGGTATTTACGTAACATAGATACGTAAATATATTGAAATTGACCGTAGTTTTTTTGGTACCTGTAAAAATGTATATGAAAAAAAATTGAATACTTAGAAAAATAATTAATAAAAAAATAGCTTTTCACATATAATTCTGTATGATAAATCAGATATTTAGACGAATACTCTTGACCGATATACTCTGCAAAGTGCACTTCATATACATCTGCTGCATACTTGATTCCTTATTGATTGATAATGGTTTCAGTAAAATTGTGTAAAGATTCTAGTTTTTAAACAATTTAGAAAGGTACATGTGATATCGATTAGATCGATGATGGTACATGTGGTTCGACAAGTGCATAAAATCGTTGTAGACCTCCGACACAGTTGTCGGTCAGGTCACTGGAGGAGGACAAGACGACCCAGAACAATGTAAAACCTGTAAAAGGCGACTGCAATAAAAGTGGGCTTTAACGTTAAAAAGAATGCGAAGCATTTCTTATTGCGACCGTAAAATAGTGCATGAAACTAATAATAAATATTTTATTCACCCCGGTGCACGGCGAAGGGCGGATTTCCACGAAAATATTTATAGATTCGAAGGGCGAACGAAGAAAGAAAAGGAAAACAACGAAAGCAAAAGAAGAACTGAGAGAGAGAGAGAGTAGAGTCGAAGTGGATAGCGGCAATTCCATTTGTTAAGTTCCGCCCGGTATTCCCAATTCCCAATTGGAAATCAAAAGGGCTCCGTTGCGTTTCTTTTGTTTAGTCTCTTGCGGGAGGCGGTGGATTTCGTAATTAGCCCCGGCGGCGTGTTCGAACCGTTAACCTCCACTACGTCCTGGGCATACAAATCAGTTACTTGAGAGGTGGAGCGGTGTGGGGAGGTGGCATCCCGCTCGAGAATTTTAATAAATTTAATAAGGGGGCGCTCTCGATTTTCGAGCCGAAACTTTTGCATTACAATGGTTTTAAAAGGCGTAGGAGGGTTGACAAATGAGAATCTCACTTTCGACCCGACGTAGCTTCCTCTCCGCGTTTATTGACTGCGAAAAGGTACAAACGGCCCTTTGTGACTGTGACGGCAATGCAAAGGAATCGCCTGGAAATTAACATTTCTGTTATACAACACAGGACGATGCGACGGTGATGGTAGTGGTGGTAGTGTCCCTATCGTTTCCACTGCGGGTTGGGCCAGTGTTATTTTAGGCGGAATTAAGTGATAACTGCACATGGCAATCATGCAAATTCTGTGCTCTTCAACCTCCGACCACCCCCGAAGCGGCCGCCGCCAAATGGTGATTTAATGCGCTCTAGAAAATAATCGCGTGTCGGATGGAATATTTCTTCGGCGATGATTTATCGCGCGACTCTCGGTTAACTTAGTTCCCCCATTTTCGGAACCAATTTTCACTTTCCTTAAGTTATTAACGATTCGCAAACATTCTTAATAAGAACATAAAATAGTCGCAAAATTTCTTATTGGGTTTAGAACCCAAAATATTTCAAATTCCAATCTTATATACTTTGTTCGGTTTAGTTCACATAATTCAAAAGAGTCACAAATTTTCTTATTGGTATTAAAATTCTTAATCTTGACTTTTACATTTCATTTATTGTTAATTCTTTGAGAAATTCCCAAATTTCTAGACCCAACAATTTTTTAGACAACTGAATCAGACAACTACGTCAACTGAGTCAATATCGGATGGTATAGCCTATCCTTTGATATACCACCCAAATTAAAGGATAATTTCTATTTCCTGTACATTTCCTAGCAAATTATAATAATGCTCAACAAGGCATGTTCTACTTTTTTTATGTCGTATTCTCACATTATTCACAACCTGAATGTGAACATAGCTATAGTCGCCACTGATTTGATCTACTAATAAATTAAAAAATCCTATCTATTTTCAGCTTCTAACAATTGAATTAAAAGCTTTCTAATTAAAGTTGTAAAAAATATATATATTTTTTAAATCCATAAATTTAATAATATAACTTAATAATTGCGTAACAAGATTTTTTTTATATGATATAAATCTTTTTAATAAATACCTAAGTTTTATGAAACTAAGAAAGTTATTTTCTAAGATTCCTCAATTCGTCCATATTATAAGCCAAGTTCTATGCTCCAATGCTCTGAATCACTAAAGTAAAGCCCTCCGGCTTACACACTATTCTTACTATTAGGAAACGCCCCTGATTGTTGCAACTTTATACAAACTGAATAGTGAATTAGTTTGTCTCAAAATTATTATAGGTAATATTGATCGTTGTTTACAACAAACTCTCCTAATTATTATATTATATAATATTATATACTATTTCCAGTTCGATTATGTGGATTTTGCACCATCATTATGATTTATTCATTCATTCAAAAATTTGAACCGAGATCTTCTATAATACATATGATTAAAAGTAAATGCTCACATCTGTTTTGTTTACAAAATAAGTAGAAAATCGGAGAAAGAGAGACAAATCAATCAATAATTTATGTATAAAAATAATGTTGTCCAGCATTTTTTTAGATTTTACTTTTATTTTGTTCAATTAAATTTTAGTTGTTTTAAAACTTACAAACAGGACTATAGTAATTCCGTACTATGCTCCAATCCAGCAACTAGTTTCCTATGATGGACTGATTTAATTTCATGTTTACTCATAAATACTATAAGTATTTCTATTAATTTAAAAATTTTCAACAGTAAATCTTTATAATCAAATTAATTAGAATAATTTATAAATAAGTAAAAATATATAAAAAAAAGATGTTATGTTTAAATTGTGAAATGGACTTGAATTATACTTGAAATAAAGCGAATTGATTCCAATTATAATGGATGAGAAATTGATTTTCTTGTTCATCGTTTCCAAACGGTAAAACTATTAATATTCTTTTTTATATACGCGGCTTATGTATTCCCCTGTGCACATGGGTATTCATGCTCTTTTTTTTCCAGTATGTAATGGTATGCAAATAATTCAATCCCAGATCACATCGGCCCGATAAAAAACTGTAGTAATATCGAAACGAGAATTTATGCGCTTTAATGATGTACTATTGCGTTTCGATTTTTTTAATTCCCATGTCCTATCAGCGATTCGCCGTATCTAGTTTTCCATCCCTTTGGCGATTAAAATCAAATGTTCTGTATGTACTGAACACATCACACAGTTTGCAGAATAATCATGGAATATATATGATGCTTTGCGTATTTAAGATATGTTTTCAAAAGAGTTTTTTTTTTCAATTCCAATTCCAATTTAAGAATAACAACCAACAAATATTGTACAAGTAGACTAAATTAACTTCAATGAAATTAGAAATAAAAATGAAGATGGGATGTTGGAAATTTATTGAATGCCATCATCTTGTGGTTTTTCAGTGGAAGATAAAGAAAATCTTTATAGCAATGAAGATAAGGAATGTTTACAATCAAAGATTTAAAATGGTACTTAAATTATTTATTGCGTTGTTGTTTTTTATTTAATAAAACTTTCTTTGTTCAAAAAACTTTTCATTTTCCTTACGAAGGAACGTATATCCATAGTATGTTTACCCCTGAAAATAAAATTAGCTCAACGATGTAATTTCTTATGACTGTAATATCTAACACATCTTGTAGTTTACAGAATAATCATGTAAAATTTTCATGGTTTTTCGTATTTAAGATATGTTTTCTATTCAATGTGTTATGTGTTATATTTCTATATAGTAATTAGTTTTGCAACAAAAGGTTATATTCTGTTATATTACATGATTATTTTCAATTAATGAATTCATACATCATACATCGCAAGTTTTAAGAAATAATTATAGAACTTTTGGATTTGCCTTATTTAAGATACAATTTATCTAGAAAATAGACTATATTTTAAAATATTCATTAGTTTGTTTTTTGTAATGAAAAGTTCCAGTCTATCATATTGCGTGATTAATTTCAATTATGCATGGAACTGATTTATGTTTGCTGTATCTGTGGATATTCCGCAATTTCGACGTACATTTTATTTATTTATATAATTTTAATTTGCGTAAGTGCTATTTATGGCTCCAATTTTATTCTGTTCTGAATTCAAGCGCATTGTCATTATTTTGCATGTACCTCGTTAATAAATGTCTCGTTTCACGGAAAACTGTATTTTGTAACACATTCTATAAAATCTGATTTTAGTTAGTTGACAATGTTTTGTTATATCATAATTTATTATAATAGAAGTATGTTATTTAAATAATATTTTTTATTTATTTCAGTAGGAGAAATTATATTATATTAGGAAAATTTTCCACTGTTCTCAGTCATATGGAGTGCATTTTTGCAAAATATTTTTATGTTCTGACTACAAACACATGTTTGTATATCAAATAATTTACTGACCAATTGACGTACTTTTCGAAGTTAATGCTAAAGATGATATGAACTAAAAAAAACCTGAAATTTGAGTCTAGATGTAAAATATTAAACTGAATTAATTATTTGATTAAAAACATAAACATTTTGACACAAAATCGTGTGTAGTATAAAATATCTTTAAGTACCTGAAAGTGAATTCCTCCTGCCTAAAAAAGGAGTTTTGAATATTAAAGGATACCCACAGAAGAATGTAAAAATTAGAATAATTATTTAATGCTTAAAAGATAATTACTAATAAGATATAAAATAATATTTTATATTCATTTATTGTTATTCGTTTTTCTTATATAGTTTTTTATTGAATAAATTCTATTTTGTTATAGTTTTCTGTAATAGTACCGAATTTTTTAAGTTATATTTTTTGAGATTTAATTTTCATATTTTTTTGTACTATTGTGTAATCAAAAGAAAATAAGTTGTATTAATCTTTTCTCTCTATATTTTTGTGAAAATTAGAAAACCGGTTTTGTAGAAAAGTTGTGGTTCGAAAACCTTTTTTATGTTTATAAGAATATGTTTTATTTTTATGTTTATTTATATATAACTTTTTCAATAATTATTAATATTATATTTAGTTGAATATGAATGCTTCTTACATCGTTATTAAATTTACCAGTACTGCTGTTTAATGCAACAAACTGATTCATCTGAACTTCGTAGCAAACTCCTGAACTGACAGAATTTAACTAGTCATCAAGACCATTGATTGTCCTCGAAATTCAAACTACCTTAGTAACAAAGGTAGTGCATTGCCATTGTCCAATTGTTTATTATACAATATCATTGTTAAAGACTTTGTTTCCAATAGCTTCTAAGCAATATTAATAGAAACATATATAGCAATTACTTGTTCATTAATTATAAGTATTTCTTATTTACTCTATCATAGGTTTGTTATAAATATAACATCCATTGTATTCTAATATTAATGAATAATTTTAACTAGTAATTAATTAACATTATATCAATTGTTTCTTAAACAATGTCAATTTTAAAGTCATAAATAAAATATGACATCTGTCAAGTTATATTTATAAAATTAATCAGTTATCATTACTACTGATATCAATTTAAAAGTTACTTTCACAAAAATGATGTTAAGTTTCCATTACAGAATTATTTGTTTTGCAATATTAATTGAGAGATAATTGTTTAGTAAATTTAAAGATTAATTACGTAATACATCATTGCTTTTCTGATAAATCTGACAGCTGCTATGATATGTTTTAATAATAATTATGAAACATTGCGTCGTATAACAAAAGAATTATCGAACTCAGACTTTGTGCGTGTCCGTTGTTTTCAGTAAGTAATTTCTTATTGAAACAATATTATCCGATTCGGTTACGTAACTGACAAAAATGATCAATGTTCGCCGGTCGCGGCTAACGACAAAATAATTCATGAAATGCGTGACCGTTCTCTCATCAAATCCTTGAAATCAAATCGGTTTTCAGTATATGTGGACGGACTCGCAATTATTAATAACGTTGAATCGATTAGATCAGTTGTCTTTAAAGGTTTCATATGTCAAAGTCAAAAATTTAATATTTTTTTGAAGAAGGAAACAAACAGTTAATAGAATTATATAGTAATACCTCGTTAGTTCGGGTAATTGAATCTGTCGGGATAAAAATGTCCGAATGTTTTGATCCGAACCAACAAAATATACTTATAAAATGGGTTATTGATACCAATGATCCATTTTATGTATAAATAGGTAATTTATGTTTCTTCTCTATTCCTTCCTCTAGATACTTTATTATATATCATTTCAATTAAAATAAATAAAAACTAATTAAATACACCGACAATTGTAGTAAATTGTAATTGTTAATTAAATTTTAATAGACTGCGGTCTACAACCATGTATGTAATTACATATGCAATACATTATGTATATTAATATTTAAAATTTTCATTGTTTCACATTGTATACACAATATTAATAACTTTCCAATGCTTTTCAGCAATGATCTTGTGATGGTAGTGAATCAACAAAGTATGAAATCCACAGGATTAGATTGAGACCCTTCAGAACAGAAAACCGCCTCCATTCATTTATCCGGCGAAAAAAGATGATTGTCTGTGGGAATGTATCGGAAAAGAGATCTCGCAGAGTAAACAGAGACGAGGGGTTTCATTCGGAAAATGTCCTTCTTACTGAATCTATTTGAATATGTTTGGCATAATGGAGGGCGCCTTTGGAGGTACTTCGGAGATTTGAAATATAGTTCTGGAGGATGTGTAGTTCAAGCTCGGAGTGCCATCCAGACGGATCTGATGATGGTGGTGGTGGCGGTGAAAGAGGGCCGTGGGTGGCATTCTTCCTGGTTCGAATCCTTCTCATTTTCCTCTTCCACCTCTCTGTCCAGGTTTCGAGGATGTTTGCGAGGGGGTCGTTACGAGTATAAAGTGTAGGGAAAGGCAGGAATTTATTGTCCTCCGTGTGCGGGTTAACGTCGCACCACCTTTGTAATGACGAATGCTTTGCTGGGAAAATGCTTGCAATTCTTTGCATCCACCCTTGTTTCCGTCTATTTTGCGAACACATTTACAACTGTTCTCACGTGCGTTTTTGTAAATAACACGAATACCGTTCATTTAAAGAATTGCAGGTTCGGAAATATTTGCGGTTAGTTGCGAATAACAATTTATACGTATGTATAAAATCAATGATTAATAATGAATTTAATATATTAGTACAAAAGAAAAATAAACAATAGATATGTCCAATAAATTTTCAGATTTTTACCAGTATAGTGAAACAATTTTCCTCTTATAAACTAATGTAATATACGTTATGCGAGGGGCTCGTTAAGCGAGGTTCAACTGTACGACAGAATAAATACAGAAAACTGTTTATCGTAACTAATTATAATATTTATTCCTAAAAAATGACTATTTGCAAATAAAATCGCCTATAATTATTTTATTCATAGTGATAGCTGGTTTATCTTCATATAATATATTATATGCTAGACTTGTGTCTAGTAGTATGCTTATCTCTTGTTCTTTATAATCAAATTATATTTTTTTAAATTGTACAAATTGTAGGATCTAAATATAAACAAAAAGAAACTAAAGGAAAAAAACCGTTATTGATTTATACAATGTACTACTTATTCAATTATTTTCATTTTCCTTAATTAATATTTAATTTGTTTTGAATTTTTCAAACCGGACTATAGCGAATTTGGACTGATCGTAGCCGTACCATGTGAGGTATTACTCTATTTGTATAATATTTCTATATCTTTAAGTAATGTTATCTTTATAAATGTAAATGGTGGCAACACCGTGCGCTGGAGAAAAAAGGAACGCTTGGCTTGAAGAAGATTAGCACGGCAAAAAGAATTAATATTAGTTGAAAGTTATCTTATATCAACAATTGTTTCCATAAGTGTAAAAATTAGTTATTTGGTCTGAAATCCTATTATTTTATCAATTATTTGATGGCCTCCGTAGTGCGGTTTTGATTAGTACGGATTCACTATTCTACAGTTTAAAAATTTATTTTAATATTATAAAATTATTGTTTATTTTCTCTATACAAAAAAGACACAGTCTGATGGTGTATATTTGTATGTAGCTTTAAAGTTCTCTATTAGTACGGAATATTAGCAGAACCTATCACCTGTACTAAATGAGGTATTACTGTTCATGATATTTAATTAAACAAATAATTATTGACGATCAGTATAATTTAAAAGCAAGTATAAATAATAAAAAGTTTTTTCTGTGATAATTATATTTCTAATTAAAAATGTATATAAAATATATACGCATAAGCACATTTCAATTTCAAAACTATTTATATCAATAATAATCAGTATTTACTGTATAAACTTTACTATCAATTACAACAAATTAACTACAATGAATTATTCATATTAAACATTATATAATTACGATATTAGTAATGGATTATCACGTTCAACGATTAAATAAAAGTTGCATTAAATAAACCTTTGACAAAATAATTAATTTAAATATATGCACGTTAAACATTTTCATCGCTGACGATGCATTCACGATGCGCAACATTGTATTTCGCACATTATTTAAATTTCGAGTCGCGAAAAACAGCGCTCATCGGAAATCCACAAACATTAATTTGATGATTTTGCAAGCTCTACATAGTTTCTCGGTTTTGCATATTTTCGAAACAATGTTAAAGCAATTTGTTTTCGAAACGGGACACATGAAATAATGGCAGAACTGCAAATGTTTCGGCAATTGTTTTAAGTCTTTTTGTTTACAAAATTTGTTGACACAAAACTTTCTTTACTATATTGTCAATTGGCAACTTTTTAGCGTCCATCATTAGTTTATATATAGAATGTAAAATTTTATATCGATGATATTTTTTTTATTAAAACAGTTAAAGAAACATAATTAAAAAAATAAACGTATTTATGTAATTATAACAAAATAAAGTGCTGTAAAACAGTGTTTCTCAAACTTTTTGGTGTGCGACCCCCTTTTGCATTTAAAAAAATGTTTTGAAAAACGTTGAAAAACATATCGTCCCGTCTTTCTCCTACCTACACTTTGAGAATCACTGAAAAATCGTTAATCCAGTTTAGAAAAAAAAAAGTATAAGAAATCTATCTCGGTTTACTTATGGTAAAACTAAAAAAATATTTGTGAATTAGTATATTTTGAAACAAATATTTATATTTTCAACAATATGGCCAATATCACGGACCTACTTGTTCCGTTCTCGGATATCAGTGAAATAATTAACAAGGAAGAAAGGGAAAATATTACCTATATGAAAACAGGTCAGAGAACAAGGGAAAGTATTATTTCGAGGATAATCAGAGAGTGGGAATGGTACCATGGTTTCACGAGTTTAAGTTCACTAAGAAATCTGACATAATAGCTCTGTGCAGATTACGAACGGGCCATAACAGATCTGCAGCTCAACTTTTTAGGATGAATTTGGTGGATTCACCGCCCTGTGACTGTGGGATGATATCCACCACAAATCACTTTTTTTAATGTGATAGCAACAGTTTTTCTACAAACGTGCTCATAAGTGGACTAATCACTCAAAAAGTTCACCTTCCAATCAACTTTCATCTTGTAACATTATAACTATTATGTACCATTTTATTTAATTGAATATAAATAATTACATGTTATATTTAAAGTTACTTCTGGAAAATACATAAATAAATATTTTTTATTGTGTCATTTTATAATTGACAGAATAGATCCAGCAAATATAACAATAAAATTCTTTAGGCAAATGATCAACATCGGTAGTTAATTATTAACAAAAATGTACGTCGATCTACTTCTCGATTTAGATAAGTAACAAAAACCAAAATAATTGAATTTAAAGCTTATGTTCCAAATACAAACCTATTTAAAAATAATAAAATAACACAAAAATATTTTAATTATCAACAATAATAAAATAATGAGATTAACAGCTGCAAAGAGCTATTGACTATAATTCTTTCTGTTCTGAAATCAATTCCTCCTAATTGGGACACCGGTTAATCGGGACAGCAGCTTATTAGGGACAAATCCTAATGAACGGAAACAAAAATAAGGAAATAACATAAATTTACACTGCTTTTTCATGAAAATGTTCATTTGGAGTCAGAACATTTTTCTATATTAAATAGATTTCATTGTAATAATTTAGAAAAGTCTAAAATAAATAAATTATCAACAAATAATCATCAAGTAATAGTACAATTTTTATAGTATTTATATAATTAATTAATTTTCACTAATTTAAATTTTTCTATTTACTTTTTAAAATAAATGCACATTTTTTTCTATCTCTATTATTTTATTATTATTAATGATTAACACAATAAGTGTAAATGATTTTTCTCCACTATTTTAAAATTTGGAATAAACCAAAAATTGTGTCAGAATGTTAACCATTTGAATGAAACCTCGAAGAATAGAAGTTTATTGTTGAGGAATTTCTTGCAGGATAATACAACGCGGACCCTTTTTTCCCTGTCGGTCGCCTTCCTCGTTGTATTATTTGGTTCTAAAGAGGACGAAGGATTCCACAAGAAGGGGGATTGTGAGGCGTGTTCATGTCTCATTTACCGGAACGGATGTCGCGGAGGGTGTGAAGGCAAGCATTTTTCAAACAACAAAAAAACAGCACAGAGAAAGAAGAAAGTATGAAAAAAAAAACTGGGAGGATAAACGGTGTTATATGTGTTCGTCGTCACGTCGGATCAGCGTTCTGCATAAATTGTTTAGTTTAATTAATCACGCCGAGAGAGAGAGAGAGCGAAAGAGATAGGGTGGGTGGGAAGTCAGGAAGAGGATGAAAAAAGGAGGAATCGTCCCGCTTCTGAATTTTCAGCAGATTAAAGGCGACTCGTAGGAGATAAAGTCTTCGGAAGAGCTGACTCCTCTGATTAAGTAAAACTTTTGTTCTGCGTTTCACCATCCTGAGATATTTCAATCTCCTTTCCCAATACCATATCATATATCTTTCTCTCTCTCTCTCTTTCTATTCCATCCATCCATAGGCGAAGACGCAATTATCTCGAGCTATTTCCGTTTATAATAAATCATCCTAACTCGACTCACGGCGCAACCATCCTTTATATATATATATATACATTGCTTGCGTATAGGAAAACTGATAAATTAAAACTCCATTTATAAAGCATTAAGTGAAAAATACGAGGCGAGTTTCCAAAAGTTTACTTCGCATTTTCATCACTTTCTCACACGGATTTCATTTGAAAAACTCAACTTTCCAATAGAGAATAACATTATGATTCTATATCCCAATAATTCTTTTCATTTAATTTATTTTTATTTATTTTACATGTCAAAAGCAGTTGTGTGTTTTACTTGATATATTAATGGCAATCGATTAAATTATATTAAAACTAATACTAATTTATCAATTTTGCTTCAACAATTTCAAATAATTCTTTATTTTCACGTATAGTATCAAAATATATACAGTGGAACCTCGGAAATTTATTATATTAAAATATATACTTAATATGTGTACACAAGGTTTATAAATGATGTCGCAAGCGCACAATCCGGGACTTCTTTTCTCATCGTCACTCGTTATGCGAAACGTCGCGTTAAGCGAGTGATTTTTCTAACAATTAATTTTGCTCGTTAAACGAAATGCTCATTATGCGAGGTTCCACTGAATATTTTTTTTATGTAACTTTACTTTTCTTCTTCATAATTTCCCATTGATTTTACAATTTCTATACTATTTGCCATGATTTTATATATCAATTTAGTTCACTTAATTTTTAATTCAACTGGCAAAAACAATTGAACATATTATTTAATACATTAATATTTAGTCAATTAAGTTATATTAAGAATATAACTAAACTATAAATTTTGCTTCGACATTTTTTTCTTTTATTTTCTCTTATAGTTAAACTTCAATTTTCTTATAATACTATTGTACAGGAGTTCCCAAACTGTGCGCAAGACTACAGAGGCGCCGCGAAAAGCAAAAATTATGATATATAACACAAAGTTCGCTCTGTGATATACCAATATGTTGGCTTGAGATACCGCGGAAAAAATATGATATATTAAGGGCGCCACAAACCGTAAAAGTTTGGGAACCCCTGCTATAGTAGGTTCTGTTAACAAACAGTTCGGACAATGTACACTTTCGAGAAAATACACATATTCGGATAACGAATTTATCGAGCGATTGACGTTATTTTTAGTTAACGAACATTACGGATCACAATCATTGTGTTTGTAATATATTATTATCCCTACTTTACAATATACAAACTTTTTACAAAGATTTCTTTAGCTTATTCTATTTCATATACAACAAAATAATTATATATTTTATTTAAGCAATTTATAAAGATTTTCAATTTTACTTAATATATTATTATAGTGATATTTTTGCTTTAATTTCACAACTTTAATTATATTTATATAACAATACCAATTCATTTAAATAAACTGACAGTATAAGTAATTTATATAAACAGCTTAATATAATGCCGCTTTTCATCTTTTAGTCAAATGAAACGCAACTTCCGCTTATTTGTACATTATTTTTCACTTTCTTCTTTGTAATTTCCTTTTAACTTTATAATTTACAAACAGACGCGGACGTAAATTAATGTCATACTGTAAATAATTAAAATGAATAACAAAGACTTAAAACTTTGTAAACATTATTTGCATATAATTCAATTTTCTTTATTAAACAATTTAAATTATAAGTCATTTCGACCAAATGCTCCTAATAAAAGTACATATAAAAATAAATAACTTTATTTTCATAAATTTAAAAGTTTATATAATATTTTTCTTCTATTTATAATTTAATACTAAACATGACTCATATACATCTGAACATCGGATCTTGAAAATAATTTGTTCGTAAAAACTGTTCGAAAACCGAATTTGTTCGACCACCTAAACAAATATTTAATTTTACATACCTGATTGTAAGTAATATCAAGTTAATTTAAAATAAATATAAATACAAATAAATTTCAAAATTAATTATATAAAATAAAGGAATTATAATTAATTACTAAGTTTCCACTAATCCGGTTAGTTCATTGTGAGAAACTAATCCAAACTAAAATTATAGTATTATCTAATTAATGCTGGTAACAAATGATTAAACGCGAAAATGTCCGATCTTGTCCACTCTTGTTGAGTAGGGGATATGTGTCACTATGAAATTAGGAACATAATATTTCGTATTAAGAAAATTTTAGTAGAATAATGAATTTAATAAATTATTAACAAAAATATTGTTACCAAAAATTGAATTTTCACAATTTTTTTAACGTATAACAATGATTAAATACATATATGCCCGATTTAGACGGTAGACAAGTTCTTGATAAAAACTTGTAAATTGCGATGGTAGCTTTTTTAATGTAAACTATGTAAATCGAATTTTATACAACCCCCAAAAAAATAGATTTATTTCCATAGGAATGTATTAATCATTTCCCTTTATTTCTTATGGTAAATATTAGTTTGGTGTAAGTCCAAGAATCTGGAACGGATTAAGGACGTATATAGAGATACCACTGTATTATGGTATTGATAGCAACTCCAAAATGAATATTTTTAAATAGTAAAAGTGTAAAATATATTTGATAGGATAAATAATAGATGCTGTAAATCATATTGTAAACAATAATAAATAATTTTTTCGTGGTTTTTGAATGATTGCAATTGGTAACAGCAAACATTTCGATCAATTTAAAAGCGACCGCAATGGTATCGAATTATTTAGTGATTTAGATGCCCGACAATGATTAAATTAAATGCACACAAACATTCCGCAATAGAATCCGCAATATTTGCATGAACAACAATCCACGAGCATAAACAAATGAATGAAATATCGATTCGCATAATATTTTTATATTTATATTGCAATGGAAGCAATCTGGAGCTCCTTCCGTCGATGTCGTTGTTATTGTTGTCGTAGGTTAGAGTATGTACGAGTTTTCTGAATGCATTTATGTCTATTGGCGAAGGCGAATATTTTCGAGGTGGTTTCCACATCGAGTGGTTTGTTTGGATAGGATGTGAGGGGATTCGCATTCACTTTGATTCGAGTGTCGCTTCTTCCGGAGAATGTGTGGATAACGACGACGGAGCCAAAGCAATCATGCCACGAGTACCAAAAACTCACTCACACCTCACGAAGCCAACGTCTTCTTCGCGTCTCGAGTATTCGCATATTCCCTATAATTACAAACAGACTATTTCTGTAGAAAACTGAAGAAATTCCTGTTTGCTGATGGTAAAGAACATGGTGAAATTGTTGATAAAAATGTAACTATGAGGAATGTACATTTGTGCATAATTGTAATACTATTTGTTATAACAGTTACATTATAAAAAAAATAGTAAATTGAATCCAAAAAGAAAAATATAAAAAGACTATTATTAATGTTCTATTCATAAATAATAACACTTTTCTATATTGCTTGGTAATTTTTAACTTGAAAATATAATTAAAAATCCTGGAAATAATTTTGAAATATCAAATAAATAAACCACAATATTATATTAAGTATTTCCTCAAATATAAGAAATACATTTAATTAAGGGGCTCACAATTTAAAAATAACTATTACATAAAATGATTTAATACTTAATTAATTTATTTTTTATAATTATTATCTCATTACTACCTTTGATATAAATATGAAAATAAGTCATGAAGCAAATAATCTCAAAAGTTATATATGATGTAATAAATGTAAATTAATTTTAAGAAAATGTATTTTACAAATTTGGAAAATACTTTTTATTATAATATTATGTTTTATGACTATACACAATAAGTAAACTTTTCTCTAGTTTATTATTTATTAGTTAATAAAAATATATCAACAAATAATAAATTTTGAGAAGAATTAAAAAGACCTGTAGAAATTGATGTTTCAAAATATTTAAAAGAAATCGATTATTGCTCTATTTCTTACTTGATTTAGCACATTTTATATCCAAGAAACTTGGTGAAGACTATCTGCTCTATAAATTATATAATATTATTTTTTTAAATTATCTATTATTATATTTTATGACTTGCTTTATAGGCAGACAATATAAGTAAGATTATTAAGGTGAAATTTTCTCTTCATTCATTATCACTGATAAATAAAATTATATCAACAAATATTTTTAATACAAAATGCAAGTAATAAAAATATGAAGATACAAAAAGATGTTATGAGAATAATTAAAAAGACATGTATAAATTGTTATTCAACTCTTTGAAGGGCCATACATTTCTAAATTTCTAGAGAACTAACTAAATCAGACAGCTACGTCAACTGAATCAACATCGAATGATAAGGCCTATCAAGATTCATACCAACCAAATTAAAAGGTAATTCTATTTTCTTGGACAGTTCCTAAAAAAAATATAATAATGCCCCACTAGGCATGTTCAAAAGCTGGTACATCGCCTGTACCACCACCCCTCAAAGAGTTAATATATAATGTTGTAAAATGTTAAGTAATCTTTAAAATAAATCGATTAAACTTCTCCAAGAATTATAATTTTCTTAATAATTATGGCTGTATTTCTCATTTGATTTAACACCTATTTATATCCAAGAAACTTATTGAAGATTTTATACGTCGAAACTACAAGATAACTGCCATAGGGAAATGGAAAAAATAAAAAGACATTTTTGGAGAAAAATATAATTGAAATCACAATAAAAGAAACAATGTTTAAAATTACTGTTTTATTACTTTCTTCAATTTGAGTCGCTGAAGTGATAAAACGTGTGTTCGGTGCTCCGTCTTAGGCTTTTTTTCAAATTAAATTGTGATAGTCGGTATTCGTGTACAGTTGTGAACAAACAATAGTGAGTGAGAACAATCAATACCAGTACTATGGCAGGGCCAACCAGAATGGCATACGAAAGTTCTTCGGACGGCGAGGAGCACGTTCCACCCGAGCCAGGAGAAAAAAGGAAGAGACCACCATGCCACTCCTACAAGAAGAAAACTGAACGCTCCTTTAGGGTCGTATTGAGAAGTATGCATTCCTCATGCAATACCGAGGACATAAAAGAGCAAATTGAGTCTCTTGGCCAAAGTTATATCCGTACATGATGTACAGCCATCCGCATCCAACCAATAAATGAAGATTTATGATTCAACTTATCGGACGGATGGACACTATGTTCGCTCTCATCGCTGAACTTGTCAGGAAGCTAAAATGATTAACCAACAACTGAACATAGTAGCCTGGAATGCCAACAGCTTGACAGGGCATATCCAAGAGCTCATATGGTTTATAAAAACCCATAGCTTGGATGTTATTTTAGTTTCTGAAACTCGTTTCACCGATAAAAGCCATGTCATCATCCCAAATTATACGGTATATGCGACGGATCATCAGGATAGTACTGCACATGCAGGAACGGCCCTGATAATAAGAAGCAGCATTACCCATTGCGGAACTTTCAGAAAGAGCTCTTGCAGGCAACAAGCGTCGTTGTAGAGGATTTGAGAGGTGCAATTACCATATCATCAATATACTGCCCACCGAAACACAACAACAAACTTAACCACTTTGTCGAGTTCTTCGACATTCTGGATAGTCGCTTCATTGCTGCTGGAGACTACAATGCGAAATATACCATGTGGGGCTCCAGACTTACAACAACAAAAGGTCGAGAGCTACTGAAAGCTATGCAATCGCGAAACCTCACATATCTACCCGCGGTAAACCAACCTACTGGCTAAATGTTTTATTACTTTCTAAATAATATAATGTCAATTAGGAGAAAGTTGGGCGGATAGACCTAGGTTTATAGTCATTAAGTTTAAGCAATAAATATTTTAAAGTAAAAATAAATGGAATGTAGAATTTACACAATTTTTTATTGTGCGTTTATGACCTGACCATATAATTTATATTTTAATAGAAATTCTTAAAGGAATGAAATTATATTAAGCCTTCCTCATTGGCTATTGGCTAATACCTAAGATATATATATAGAGTTACCTACCTAAATCAGTTCAGTATCAACGCAAGCACGAAGAAGTATAAACAAAAATGAAGGTTATAAGTGAGGAATATCAGAAATATATTTTCAACAATTTACAAGTAAAAGAGATCCTGGACATTTTCTTGGATTGTGGAACAATAGTGGAAAGAATCAAGGAAGATAAAACTTGTGATGTAACAGAACAGTCTGCTTCAACTTACAAACATTGCAAGAATTTGATTATAATCCTAGAAAAGTTGAGTCTTTGGGAAGAGTGGAAAATTGTCGCTGAATTGGAATCCAAAATACTAAACAAAGAATTCTTAATATACATTAAGAAGCAGATGAACGAGTTAGGTAAAGATATCGAGAAATTCTACGAAACATACATGGAACGTTCAAGGAACTTTGTGAATGTATTTAAAGATATCATGTTAAGTAAAATTATGGAAGCACTTTCAGAAATTCAGGATGATGTAGAAATCAATTTATTTTACTTGCATGCTGAAAATGTGGCCAATTCGGTGACAAAATTAGCTGAAAGATTATATGAGATAAAAAATGTATTAAATTCTCAATACAAAAATAATAAAAATGGATTTAAACAGGTTAAGTTACTAGCTGATCGTTGCAGAGAAATTGAATGGCTGTTCCAGATGAAAATTGCACAAAAGAAAGAATTGCAAGAAGTCAGAAAGTTGAATCTAAGGATGATCTTGATTTTAAAGCAGTTTGCTTATGTGGATTCAGGTGATTATATTTCAAAATGCAAGAAGAAATGTAAGGAGTACGAAACCAAGTTCGAGTATTTGGCTATGACCAAAAAACTTTCTTATTCTAAAGATAATCAGGATATCTATGTTGTTAAAAAGATCACCAAATTTTTCGACAAGATTATCTTAATATTTCAGAGCTTTGTATACTAGGTTTGACTGCCAAACGAGTTAAAGACAACTCGCATCTACTGTAAGGTTTGGTTTCGTGAAATTTGATAACAATAATTGTATATTATTAAAACGATAAAATTATATTTTAATAAAATGTATTTATACTATTTTTTTGTCTTTTATTATTATATTTCCCATTATTGATTTTCAATATTACATTAAATATAGTCTGGAAAAAATTCTAAAATGTAATTAATGTATATTCTAATAATTTTAATTAAAGTTTTATTCACACATGTTTCAGTTATAAGTCAAAAAATAAATTGATTCAGAAGTTATAGGAATTTATCTGTCTTGATTAATAAAAATAATTTTAGAATATTCTCTAATAAAATTTACTACCTTTTTATGACACAGTGAAATATTTTTTTTAATTCATTCTTCTATAAAAAAAAAGTAAAAGAAAGCAAATTTATTTTATTAAAATTATGACATTTTTTATCCAACAAAATTGTTTTAATATTTCAAAATTATTTAGATTATATGATGGATCTTTTTTAATTACTAAATAATATATTTAAACTTATAAGTTTAACTTGTTAACTTTCAAAATGAAAGGGTCACAGAACTAAACCAATAATTTCTAAATTGGTTTATATACCACGAATAAAATGAATAAAACCGTAGTCTGCTATACCATAAGTGTATTAAAAAAGCTTTACAATAAAGTTCGCAACTTTTTCGATGCTATAATTTTCGCTCTTAATGAAATGATTCCAGTTTTAATTTGTTAATTTATTTTTATTTCAAACTGTACGGTCACATAAAGTGGATAAACTCGAAGTGCATGCACCGGAGAATTAAATTTAAAAAAGAAACAACATAAACAGTATATTTAAAACATAAATAAAATAGACAGGATTATTTTACAAGCGTAATCTGGAAATAAATCACAACGCACATGAATGTTCAATTGACAAGCTAATGACACTGGCATGTAGATACAAAATGGATAACGAGCTGAGAGCCTTTCAGTTAACGAACGAAAATAGCATATAAAAATAAAATTACATAGAAAAAAAAGAGTTGTGCAATGAAGGAAAAACAAATAGAATCCATGGTAATAAATCGTAACCGTAGCAAAAATACAGAAGATAATTCATAAAGCGGATTTATTTAGATTCAATTGCTACGGATATTTTAGTTCGTGTCGTATTTAGTTTATAAATGCTCGTATACGTTTATTTAATCCATTGTAATTTATTTATTTAAGGCAAAAAATATAGTGAATTAGAATGTAAAAGTTTCATTTTTTTTTTCAGTAAAACAATGTGAAAATTTATATCTAAATGAATGAATATAGTAAATATCCAAATATATAAAAACTTATATCAATTTGTAGTTATAATTTCTGTAATTTATCAAAATGCATTTAAAAATAGATTGTGTATGATTTCTTCTTGAAATTAAATAAATTTTTGTAAAATATTATTTAAAATATTTTTCTTATATGAAATAACTATTGAATACGGTTTCTAGACTTAACTCTTTGAGAGGCCAGAAATTAAATCAAATTTTTAGACAACTGAATCAGACAACTTCGTCAACTGAATCAACATCGAATGGTATGGCCTATCAAGATTTGTCAAAAATATGTACAAATTTTATAGAATCTATTTTTATTTTGTTCAAATAAAATTAAGTTAATTTTCAAATTTTCAGACTTTTGTATTATATTTATTTTTACTCATATTAACAGAAAAAATTGTATAGCATAATTTTTATTTGATTTTAATAAGTAAGTGTATAATAAAATATATTTTATTGTACTTTAGTAGAATGAAGAAGATTTGCTAAAGTAATAACTCTTAGCACCACAAACATTCATACAATGTGCACACAGTTGAGGGAATTTTAGGTTTATGACTACTTGGGACGACATTAATTTGAAGTAATGCAAAATGGAAAGGACCATAGCAGTTCTTGAAATCTTAGTTGAAAAGTTAAATGATAGAAGAGAAATATTTCAATACCAATGTTATTAAAAATCGTTAAACTTAGTTTTATGAACGTAGCAAAAAAAAAAATTCAAAAAAATAAGCTTTTTTTGTAGATATAAAAGTAATGGAATGGAATCCAAAGAATACGATATTTAAAATAATTGAAACACAAACATTTTATTCTTCATTCTATTTTTTCATGATTTGAAATTTTTTTAATCTATCCTCATATTATTGAAAGTAAATTTAATACTATAAAATTAAAATTAATTAGTAAAATATAATATAATTAATTAGATACATATTAATAAATCAAATGCGTAAAAAAATGCAGAAGGTAATTATTAAACTGAATTTATTTAGTTTCAATGGTCTCGTATATTTTAGTTAGTGTCGAAGTTAGATTATAAATGCGGGGGTTGAATATATACTGAGGGATGTAATTTACTGCCTGATACACGGGCACAGCGAACAGAGGACCTCTAGCTTAAAGCCGTACTATCGGGATTAAGAATTAAAAACGCTATCATAATTTTTCCCGGAAACTTCACGCGTTCGTACGTACATATATTTCCACAGTCGAGAGGCAGATAATTTTTCCGAGGGAAATTAAACCGGCTTACCCATCATACACATTCACGCGCCACCCCTGACTCTGGGGCTTTTGCCATATCTTATTGTACAAATAAAATTTGCATTTTACACCATTCGGTTTTTATTTTCAATTTTTTCTTTCTCTCTCTCTCTTTCATTTTGGTAGACCGTTATATGCATGTACGTATGCTACATATTCTGAACTCACACTATTTGCTCCACAGTGTCTGAATTTGTTCTATTTTTTTCCTGTCCAGGTTTCAGGTTCCATGTCCGTTCTCTTTGCTGCAAATAATTTGCATATCTCGTCCACATAGAGTATGCACATATGTTTCGCATATTGACATTACCCTTATTATTGTTCCTGAATTAACTGCATGTCAGTTTAGTTTTTTCTGTATTGCATATATGACTTGTCTAAAACAACCATAAGATAATTTAAATTCAAAAGCACTGAGTAAGCTTTTATTTGATTTGATATATAAAAATTAAATTTTATAATTAATTGATGTAATAAATAGTTTAATACAGTGAATACTTAAAGAAAAATATTAATTTATAATATAAACAAATATTTGTAACCATTATACCTTACAAAAATAAATTATAATTTAAATTTTCATAAAAATAAAGAAGCGCTTTGCAAATTACACAAAAATAATTTAAATTTACTAAAATCTGAAAACTAAAATATTACTATATAAATAATCGGTTAAATCTTTTTGTCCGATTTTAAAGTCATCGACTTATTTGGTTTAAATCTGTCCAAGTATATTAGCAAAACCGGTTAATCACACTATGCGAAGAGTTGTTTTTATTATTATTATTTATTACTTTATGAGGCATCGACAGCTTAGGTCATTAGCCTCTATCACAATCACAAAGGGCTCATACACAATAAAGCAACAAATAAGTTAAAATAAATAAATAAAATTGGTTTGATAAAATAGATAAAAGTTACATATTAAATTCAACAGAGTGGACAGTACATCATTTATAGTTGTCGTAATAGTCCCGACTCGTTCAAAAATGAAAGGATAGATTCGACGGATACCCTCGCCCCGCAGACCTACTACACTCCTCAATGATGTTCTGTACCGTCAGCGGAACCCTACAAGTCTCACACATCGGGGCATTTCTGCCGGTGAGAATGTGTGAATGAGTAAGGTTTGTGTGACCCAACCTAAGTCTGGTCACCGCCACCTGCTCTCTCCTCTCAAGGGCCATCGGGCACTTCCAACAGTCCTTTTGATGCGACACAACTTGTTAATTTTCTATGCTCATGTGGGAGTGTATCCAAACGAATCGAACAATACTACCCCGATACTTAAGTCGATACACTGTGCCGATTGCACAAGCGGGTCACCTGATTGGACATTTGTCAATCCCTGAAGTACGCTCAGTGAATCAGAATACACGATGAACGATGTATTGCGAGATCCAGTACAAAACTCCAGCGCTCTCCTGATTCCGTACAATTCCGCAGAGAAAACACTAATGCCGGACGGTAACGCCCAGGAGTTGACCTAAAACACCAACCCCCTCCCCCCTCCCCCCGAAAACCACGGCCGACCCAGCACCCTCACCACCGACCGATCTGTCCGTGATCACTAGCAAGGACTCAGCAGCGATGCCAATAATCTTATCCAAGACCGACTTATAAGTATCCGGATATGTGGTCCCCAAGGTCAACTGATGCAAATTCAGACGCCCACGCAGCTCGCGGGCACAAACAGCGACGGGCCTCGTGGTCGTTGGCCTATGTGCGTACTTCTCGTATTTGTCAATGTCATTGAAGAGTAAACTGTTGACATGTTTTGGGTTACGGTTGGTTTTACGGTTACGCCTATACACGAAAGGCGGCAGGCATGAGAGGCAACACAGACTCTCAGAGAGCGAGGTACGATAAGCACCCATTGCAAACCTTATTCCCTGAGTGTGAACGGTGTCCAGCAACTTCAGATCTACGTGCCGAAGAGTACACGACACATCCATAATCTATTCTGGATAGAACCAGGGCCCGGTACAGCGACAGAAGCACGTCAGAGTTTGCATCCCACTGTATGTGTGCCATGCATTTCAGTACATTGAGCGACTGCTTACATCTTGTTAATGGAAGGGAAATGTGTAATCGGAAGTTCATAGTCTTGTCGAATGTCATGCCGAGGAATTTTATGTGGTCTACGCATTTTATAGGCAATCCCCTGAGAAATAGTACGGGGTCTCTAAGAGGTCTTCTGAGACGACAAAAGTGCATACACGATGTCTTTGCCTCAGAGAATCAAAAACCTCTCTCTCCAGCCTTCTCCTCGACGATGGTAATCGCTTTTTGCAACCTTCTTATTATAGAAGGGATAGTATATCCTGCTGTGTAGATTGCAAGATTGTCGACATACAGGCAGCAATCAATCGATGGACCCAGGGATCCCGCTTGATCATTGACGGCTATTGCGAATAATGCAACGCTCAACGTCGAACCCTGCGGAATACCATTTTGCAGTGTGTGCTGCTCAGAGAAAAACGATCCGACGCGGACCCTGAATAATCGCCGTGATAGAAATGATTCTATGAACATGGGTAAATTGTCTCTGAAACCCCACTCGTGCAACTTTCTTATTAGATATCTCCAGGTCTTATCGAAAGCCTATGTCGAAAAATATAGCGACCATATGCTTCTTTGACAGGAAAGCGTCCTTAAACCCTGCCTGGTGCTCTGCAATTAATCCACGGGTCTCCATGAGCCATATAAGTCCATTGCTAACCATCCTCTCCAATATTTTGCTGAGGCAGCTTGTTAAGGAGATTGAACGGTAACTGGATGGGAGATTCGAATCCTTTCCAGACTTCAACATAGGTACAAATATGGCCTCTCTTCACGTCTCGGGATAGATTCCTTTCATCCAAATGAGGTTGTATATTTTGTATATTTGTATATGAGGTATGTATATAATGAGGTTAAGCCTAAGCGCTTTCAGCTCCAGTGGGTAACTATAGGAGAGTCGCAGCTGATCATGACTTTCCCAAGATAGCTCCCATTCCCCCATACCTCGGGAGTCATGGTGGACACATAATTCTCCCACGAATTTTTTTTACTAAGCAGGATTGCTCTACGTGCGGATGCTCTTAGTGCTTCTTCAATTTGTTCAGAGCTTTCTTCTTCAAACTGATTGCCTCTCTAACGTGTTCATTTCACCAAGGCACCGCCCTTCTAAGCGATCGGCTCCTTGTTCTGGAGATATTAATTTCAGCAGATCGTGTAATACTGTCAATGAAGACCTTTACAAGAGCCCCTCTATGAGCTCTCCGTATTGAACACCACGTCGGGTTATGTGCATTAAAATCTCCAAGAAGCAAATAAGGTGAAGCAAGCTGACTCACGAGAGATAGAAGGTAATTTGAATTCCATCCGCATCTGTATGGCAATACCTCCCCTAGCTATGTAGTAATGTGTATCCTTCCAATGAGGTAATGTGTATCCTGAAGTGTGTTTCCTGGAGTCACATACAGAAGGTAGTTTCTCTTTCCAAGATCATATTTAAATCACACGTATGTCTACTACATCTATTGTAATTCCATTGAATTATTGCTTCCATGGTTACACAATATATTACGATAGATTATATATTCATTTGAATCCCACGAGTAGGCTCGGAAAAGATGTCAACTGCAGCAAAGCCGGCTTACCACAGCAAGGTAATATTTACAACCGGAGGTCACCAGGTATCCGGAGGTCAACGTTCAAGACCTACTATTGCAGGGCCATGCACCTATCAGCACGGTACGGATAACACTTTGGGTTTCAGATTTTTGAGAAGGTTTACTCCTTGCAAAAAGTGGTAACTGATAGCGTAGACGTTCGAGTCCGGTTTTTAACAGAAGATAAGATTTTGTTAATTTGCGTTCCAAATGAAACAGAAAGTCATCTTCCATATCGTTTTAATAAAGTTTACCGTGTTTTACCCTTATCGTTGTATCACAGATATACTGCCACTCCACCAAGATGCCATCTCAAACAAGACGACCACTCACAGAAAACGCTCATTTTTTTTATATTTTTGATTTTGTCCTAAATATTAACTTCTATTATTTAATTTAAAAGTATTATATTTTGTACAAATTCCAATTAATACAAACTTTATTTAGAAAAAATGATCGCAATATATTTAATTTTATTGTGGAATAATTTGTATTCATATACGATTCACTAAATATATATAAATTATATAAATCTATTTATAAAATAATATGAAATAATTCATAAATTAATGTTCAATTCATTTATTGCATTTACCAATAATTAAATTAAATTAATTTGAAATTGTCATAATTTAACGCGTAATAATTTCATGATTAATGCAATTAAAAAATTAAATCATAATTTCAGTTTTGTTTAATAAATGTTACAAATTTCATGTTTTTTTATATGTATAAATATTTTTTTTTTAATTTTTCTAAATTAAAGATTAAGTAAACAAATAAATAAAAATAAAGTATTAATAAATAAAATATGAAAAATTGGTACACAAAAATATTTATATATAAGTGATCGTTTTTTTTTCATATATTTCCTTATTTATATCCTCCATTATTTTTAGTTTCTCGATTAGTCTAGTGTCAATTAGTCCGGCATAATGTTGGATCCGTATTGCTGAATAAAATGTAAAAAAGGAACTATAGTGAATAACCCTTTGTAACTGTTAATTATTTTTTATTTTATTATGATTATATAAATACATTTTTTTTCTATTTAATAAATATTATTAGTAATATAATGTATTAATAAAAAAAAGATTATTTAATCAGAGGTAATTTGAAATTGTTTCCGCTTTATCAGCAAGAAATTGCGGAAGTCGCTATTGTAGCATTCGGACGTTTAGCTTGATTAAATATTCAAGTTTTCCTGTATAAATTCTGCAATCTTTAATTTGCAAACCCCGACTCATAATTTTTATTGAGATTCCAGCCATATCCAGCTGTTTATTTCTTTTTTTCCGTTTCGCCCCTCGCCATTCCAACACTAATTGAAATTGTTTGTTGCAAACAGTCGTAAAAAATATGCGTTTCGCTTTATTACCATTTGCGATATTCTTCTTTAGCGTTCTCCTTCCGTTTACGCTCATAAACATCATCGGATGATGCAATGTTTCTTCTGCGTTCAGAAATACGAAGAGGGTGAACGAACAAAAAAAAAATATGGTAGAAGAGAAGCAGAACAAAGGGCTGGTGAAACTGGATGCGTGCAACTTAATTAGTAGCGCGCCAAAGTTTTTCTATTTGCGCTTTTTCCACCCTCGCGTCTTAAAGCTGAAGTTTAGAGAACGCAGTTTGTGTTATTCTGCCTCCAGGAACCGGAGTTTTCCATCGAGATATAAACGCGTTCTGCCGAACTCCCCACTAACTTGATGAACAAGAAAAAATTGTTATCGAGCTTCTTTGCTAAAAGCACTCCCGGTTAGATATCAACTTTATGTAATTCCTATGTCAAAACATATTGTTTGAAGTGTAGAAACTTGAGCAGAGTAAACATTCAGTAAACAAACAGTTTCTTCCTATTATTCAATGGTATATAAATGTTAAAAAAAAAACATTAAATTCTCTTTAAAGACTAATCTAATTTTATTGCTTTTCTTATTGATTCAATAGAATATAAAGTTTAAATAATCGCAAATTTTGAGATTCTCTTAATTTTCATATTATATTTAGATTATTAATTTAAATCTGAATATAATCCTTTTTGTGAAATAATGTAAAGTATACAAAATGATTTATTGATCAATGAAGAAAATTATGATTTTATAATAATTTTATGTAATAAAAATAATATACACGAAAATGTTAGTAAAATGATGAACTGGCACTATACTGGTAAAACAGTATTATACAACCGACAAAAATGAGGCCTGAGAAAAGAATAATGAGAAAGAAATTATAAATTCCATTTGATCTGGAAGACCAACGCTCGGTGAAATACTGTTAATTCCGGAAAGTATCAGTACATATGAACCCAACTGAAATCGTTTTTTTTATATTTTTATAAATACACAAATTCAAATGTTTTTATTTAACATAATTATGCAAAAGAAAATTTTAGTAATAATAAAAATATATTTTACGATTTTTATGTAATGTAGTACGATTTGTATGTTATTTTTATTAAAAATATATTTATTATCGATTTAAATGATAAACTCTGGTCAATTTTTTAAAATTTGACGTAAAATTGGAAAAAATAAAACAAAAATGTTCATGGGAGCCGCACTAGACTCAACCAAGTGTTGCATTTGCCCACATTTGGATAGAAGACCCGACATGATCTTAGCTTATTATGTTAAAAGTTATATTATGAGAGGGAATGAAAAATTTAAAAATATAACTTACTTTTACGCTTCCGGACATTAGGTATACATGATATATTGGTTATGTTTTAATAGCAAATTTAGTCTTTTGTAACTGAAATGACATATTTCTCATAAATAAATTATCTTGAACGTTTATAGATCGATGGGCAAAAATGTCGCTTCGTTTCTAAACTATTTCTGCCAATTTTCATTACCCCTTAAAATTAGTTTTCATATCGTTAGCCTTCCATGCATGAATTTTCATAATGAAATATTTTGGAAACTTTGTTTTGATTCAATTTGTCCACCCAATATATCTCCCGCCATGCGATGGAGTATATTTTTGTTGTTATTCAGTGAATTTAATTTCATTTTGTACTTCTCACATGGCGAAAACACGTCACTCGAAATTCGATTATAATTTTCTCCATTGTTTCAATGCGGCTGCTTTCAGCTCCAGCTACCCGGAAACACGTTTCCGTTATAATTGCGAAAACAATATGAATATTATAAAAAAAAATCATCTATTATAAATTGACAAATAGGTTTTATTTTTAAGTAATTAAACCCTTTCAATTAAATTTTACTTTGTTTGGACCACTAAAATATAATATATATTATATTAATTGACAACTACAAATATTTTGTAACAAGCATTTCAAAGATTTATTACTATTTTTTGTTATTTTGTGTTATTTGTTGACAATTTCTTTATTTATCTTAAATTATCAACATCATTACATATTTTATAAGTATAAATAAAAATCTAATATTATTTATAAAATTTGAAAAATTTTTATACGAGAGTAGTCCCAGAAGTACACGGCCTAACAAATAAAACATAAAAATATGGAAAAAAATATCTTTATCTCAAGATAGTCTTCTTTTAGCTCGATACACTTTTCCCAGCGATGTTCAATAGCTTCAATAGCTCGATGGTTCTCACGATAACCATCGAGCTCTACAAAATAACCAGCAACCGCAGACTCCATCTCTTCATTGTTGAAAAATATTTTATCACCGAGGCATTTTTTTTAAATTTGGAATGAAAAACTAATCCGTGTGGGTTAAATCTGGTAAATACCTCATTGGTTTTGGTCATCTCAATAAGGGATGTGTGAACTGTTGCATTGTCTTGAATGCACTTGCACAGCTTCCTCATCTTCAAATATTCAGTCAATAGACGATGTCCAGCACTTTTTGAAATGCCTACCGTGTCTGCTAGCTCGTGAACTGTCAGTTGACAGTTATCCAATACTTTTTTTAGATTTTCTTCAATGATGACCAATGATTTTACATGTTTACAAATTCACTGACAGCGTTCACTATTGATGGCTGTCAAGCAAATACTAAATAACGTAGCGTCATAGCTATCATAGTAGTTTTTTACGTGAGGTCGGGTACTTCTGGAACTGCCCTCGTATATTTACCGTGGCAAAAATCAAATCTTTGATCCCAGCAAAATCGAGATATTTTAAGTAACGATGTATAGCTTTATAAGATTTGGAGTATTTAGACAAATTTAAAGGCAACTAGCTTATAAGAGCCCCCACTAATTTAAACATTATAAAGTTGTGGGCGCTGGATACCTATTAGTTTTATTATTTGAGGGCCCGAAACAAATTATTATTTGGTCTTCTATAGATCAGGGTACCGTGATATTGTAATTTTACCACTGTAATATCCTCAAACTCCATTGATTCTATAAAATATTGTTTCATTTTTACTTAATAATTTTAAACTATATTTATCTACAATCTCATTAATTTTTCGTTTACAAAGTATGTGTTATAATTAAAACTTTTTAGTTTTAATTAAACATGCTGTAACAGATTGCGAGATTGTGTATTTCAGTATTGAATAGTAATAAAATAAAAAGTAATAACGAACATATTTTTGAATCGCATCGAACGTCCATTAAATCGCACGTCATATTTATGCGATGTCCTTTTTTTTATTTTCCCCGACTGCGAATGTCAGTTTTCGTAAATTATTTATTTCGCGTTTAATTATCACCGACGCACGAATAAAAGTTAATTAATAACAACATTTCCGCTGAACGAATGAGAGCGCACACGAAACAAACGACACAACAGGACAAAAAAACAACGACGACAACAACAACAGCGATCGTATTGAATTCTCGTTCGACGATGAACAGGGGAATCCCTTTTGCTGGACGCCTCTAATATATGAACATACGCTATCGAACCGGGTTTTATTAGCCTGACCGAGTATTATTTCTACGAAGCGGAATGGATCATCAGGGTATTACGAGAATTGATCTAAAAAAATCTAGAATGAAATAGAATACTGCTTTATATTAGTTTTCGGTATACCTCGTTTGTTCCTATTATTGTATACCTAAATTTTAATAAATAATATAAAATTTACATTTTTTTTAATATTACTTATTCATTTAAATTAACAAAGAATTCTAAAAATTCTTTTCAGGACATTATGTATATGTCCCGATTAAGCCGAATCGACTGTATCTATATCTACCATTTATTGAAAAATTATTTGAGTCTAGTCACTTCTTCAACTGTTCAAGTTTAGAAACAAGAAAAATTAACTAGAGATCATACCTGATGGTTAAAATCCATTTTCAATTAATGATTTGCATCACAATTGTTGAATACCTGATGTAAAAGGGATTTTTTTTAAGTTACATAAGTCATTTGGCTTGTATTTCGTTGTTCAATGATTCATAACCTACACACAATAAGGATCTGATATAATTTTCTAGGTAGTTTTTTCTTTTGTCAAAGTAATACGATTGCAGCGCCATCATTGGTTTATTCTAAAACTTCTTCAGGAAAACATCTTCTGATAGACAAGCAAAGATAAAAAAATATTCCAAAATAAGATTGAGTAAATTTAAAAGAAGGGAGGTCGTACCAAAAATGTTTACGTATAAAATCCCATCACCGTGTGAGGGTCGTAAGAGTCGTGCATCAATGATGCATGTGAAAAGTCGAACCTTTCTCGTCCGAGGAAAACCACAGAAATAATAAAAGAAACAGCGGAGAAACAAAAAAAAGGATCTACTTGAAGCAGAGAGAAAAACACGTGAAGGCAGGAAGCAAGTAAAGCACCTTTAATAATTCAGCATGGTGGTCCCCATTCACCTTTTGTCAGGTTAATTGAAAGATTTCGGATATACTTTAATTTACTTGGACTGGTAGAGGAAATTCAATGGAAAGCAATCAGCGGATGCGTTTTCACCGAGAACACGCGACTCGACTCATCCCATCCTTCAACCCCAGCCGCAATGTGTACACATACGTAGATTGCATGCAGTTAGCGAATGCGGATGGATACAACTGGTCTGGAGGTGGTACATACATGTATGCATGCATGCTTGCTTGCTTGAGTTCCGAGGTCGGAAATAAATGGGACGCAATCTCCTCCATGGGACTAAGCTGTCGTTGCCTCTGGACACTGAGTAATATAATCATTTGTAGAATGCCCCGATCCCAAGCACATAACGCATACATCAACAAAGCAATTTACGAACAACGCTCAACCTTTCCTTTCCACGCTATCCATGGTTATGCAAGTGTGCGCGCACTGAAAGGGGTGGAAATATTTGTGAGTGAGTAGGGCCTCCTCGTGTACACGTGGGATCTTTGAGATTGAACCCGACCACAGATGGACTCCATATAAATTTCATGCAAGCGCCATGGCCCCATACAATATTTATCATGTTTACATCTCGAGGAAAATTGAAATCCTCCTTAACGACTCTGCTACGTATACATATTTAACGTTTAAATACTTAATCATTGGCTTTGCATCTTTATTAAAACGTTCTCATAAACTGTTTCTCCACTAAACGAAACTAAAATTTTACAGGTTTGATTTATATTTACGAGATACTTCATAATAAAAATACATAGACATTTATTATTTGTAAAGTTGTTCTAATTAGGTATTAATATGAGCACTGTGTTTTTATTTATGACATACTTTATTATAAAAGTATTTCCCACCCAGATACCCCTCCGAACATCTCTACAACCTAGTAAAAAACCCAAAAATCACCGACTACATCAAAACCCTCCAAGGCAGGCTGGCTCAACGCATCCCCATACAAGAAAACCACACATCATCACTATTTCACCGCCCTTCAGGAAAATGCCTTGCTCGAAAACCCCAAATTAAAATACCATTCCCTCCGGCAATACTTGCAATATGTCCAAATTACGAAGATCCGATCCTCACAAACACTCTTCTACGCACACTTCACCTGCAAACAAAAACTCACACACACAACACTCTCCCCACAATCAAACATCACAAAACACTCACTCACATACCAAACCATGTAAAACTTTTTATGTAAACTCACACTCTCCCGCAAATTAACCCAAATGTAACGCTTCCTTTTATTCTTTTTATTTAAAATTGTAACCATCGTAATGCCGAAAGAGCTAAGGCTTGCAGGGGCATGTACCATTAAATAATTAACATTGTAATATGTCTCAATCCGAATAAATAAACTGAAATATATATAAAAGTATTTCCAATAATTACAGACTCTTATATTTTTTTTAACATATTATTTAATTTAATAGTTAATGAAATATCAATAACAATAATAATAAACAAACTTAATAATATCTAAATTAAAATCAACACAGTGTTATGTAGAATTGTTATTGTTTATAAAATGTTAACCCTTATTATTTTGTACATGTGTATGTACTATTTTCTAAAAGAAAACCTGACAAACCTACTGATACAAAAGTAGCAGATTGAGTTACCCTATAATTTATCTAACAAAAAAATTTAATGTTTAGACTGTTAGTACAACTTTAAGTTAGGTGATACACTGATTTGTGCAAGCACTAAAGATGCAAACCAACGAGGGCAATGACCATATCCTCCCTAAACATCTTCAAACATTACTTCATATTTTCAACTCCGAACCAAGATGTAGAATAGAAAGATTATCTCCTTAAACAACCCCATCCCGATTAGTTGCATATTTAATTTTATAGATAGATTATATTTCTCTAATTAGTTTTAATAATGACGTTAAAGGAACAACAACCACATAGTTTTAGTCGTATTGTTAAGGGAAGAACTTCATATTATTAGTTAAGATAATAAGGCTAACATTTGAACTTAGTTTAATGCATATTTAATAATAAGTCACAAGTAAAATGCGTTGGATTGATTTATTTACAAACTCAAAGACTTTATATCAGTCAACATTCCTCTGTGATTTGATTTTTCATTCGTGGGACAACACTACACTCTAATAAATTTAAGTTTGAGCACTACATTATAACGATGATATAATATTTCCTTTGTGTTTGATGTTATAAGTACTACTTTGCAGAAATACATCATTTTTACTAATTGTCAGTCGGGATTATGGTTGTTTAGATTTTGATAAAGTCTGGAATTTGAAAATCGGGATTTTGATACAGTCGGGATTTCGAACGTCGAGATTTCGATTGACGGTATTTCGGTTATCGGGATTTCGATATAGACCAATTTATTTTTGGCGGACAGATAACTCAAAATTAAAATAATCATTAGCTTCCCAGTTCAATTAAAATATGTTCTTAACATACAAAATTAAACCACAGATGTTAATTAATATTTTATTCATTAATTTAAACCAAAATAAATATATTTACAATTATAATAGTATTAAAATTACATTATTATTAAAATAATACGTTATATATTTTAAATATTAGGGCGGAAAGACATCAGTCGTTAGCCCTTTGGCCAGTCTATTAATATATTTTTTTATTTTATGTTAGAATTTATTTTTGTATAGAATGTACTTTTTTTTCTTATGTTTTATTTGTGACTTGGCACTTTCGTGCCAGTTGCTCTTCTTTGCCGGGGCCCTACCTGGGCCCTAGGGCGTTTATTGTCCGATAGATATTATTATTATTATTATTATTATTTATATAAATATTATTAATTTCTAATATTCATATATTTTATGAACTAAAAGTATAAAGTGTTCAATGAAATTGTAGACCTATCGAAAAGTGGTATTAGTTGAGCCTAATTAAACTTGTATTAAATCAGATAAACGATTTTCTGGCCTCAATTTTCCGCAATGCCATCACATAAAACCCATTCGAACGAAAAACATGCTATATAAATTACAAACAATAACTCGTGCAACTTTGATTTCCACTCCTTATCTGCACTCCTAGATACTCTTCCTCCTCCTTTCCTATTCTTTTTTTTTTCTTTGCTGATTCTTTCTGCACCGACAAATTTATTAAATAACTGTTTTGTTGAGGAGTTGGAGAAAGGGGGTGTTATTTCTTTTCCTAAATATTTATCACTTAATAGGGTTTTCTCTTATCGCGGTCCACATTAGCGGCGGCTAATGTGTTTGGCTTCTGGCCAAATTAATAACATTATTATTATTATATCGCTTTTTTAGGGTCATTTATTTCTTCAGAAGCAGGACAAGAGAGCCGAGAGAAAGAGGATGACAAAAAAAGAGAGTAATGGAAGTCAAGTGTTTGCTTTTTGCTTTCCGGTGAGTTTTAGGGCTAATAATATTTTCGCGCACAGAAAAGAAGGGCAAGCCCTAAACGGGCTCCCGCGGCCAACTTTAAATTGAGTTACGACTCTGCATCAAGGATTTCACTTCTTCCTCCCTGTACACAGATATACTTTGCTCTCTTCTCTCATATATATATATTTTCTTCTTTTTATCCTGATCGAAGGATGAGACGAAGGAACAGAATTAATGCGCACCAATGAAACACAAATTTACGCTTTATTTCACTTCTCGCGATAATTTATAGCTCGGATTAATATTCGAAATGCTTTGCATTTTTTCGTGATAAATTTAAGCTAAATAAATCGAGGTTTTCTTGTACTTTATGTTGCGCACAACGGCAGAACGATTTATCAAAAAGGAATGGAAACGTAATTTTTATTTATTAGACGCGTCGACGTTCCGAGCTCTGATGATAAACCCCCGTGTAATACCTCGCAATCGATGGAGGAGAGTATTTAACGGTATTTTTGGTTTTATATTCCCATTTTACTCGTTACTTTTATACCGTGCAGTCTTTTCTCACTTTTTCTCTCTCTTAACTCATCTGCGGATTACGTTTTCTTTTTATAACACTGTAACGTGTTTCGTTACGAGCGCTTCCATTTTATGAGGCCAATATTTTGTTAAGCAATTTATCGCCATCATATACCAACTCTTCTGCGGTATTTAGATAGGATTAACTTACCGCTTCATATTAATCAGATCATTTATTTTCAATCAAGACTAATTTATACTTACGACTTTTATTTACTACATAATATATATTACCCACTGATTTAAATCATTTATACATAAATAATTTATACAGAGCAAATATAAATAATTTTCTTAGATTTGATGTTACAAGACGACGACGATTGACTTCAGTAGTATATTGATGCTCTGCTATTCCACTATTTCCTCTGACTGTGAATCTGCTGTTATCATCCATATGAAGAACCTCTTTCATTTGACTTAACCATTCGGCTATTAACCCTGTATATATAAATGAACATTTTATTTTTATTTATACAGTCAAGTCTCTTTTCCGCCGGTAACTTTCAAACAGTCTTCGATTTTGAAGTAACCGTGTATCCGGACTATGCGAGGTATTGCTACATTTACATTTTTTCTGTATATTTAAAATATTTGTTATTCCAATACTTTGTTCAACATAAAAATGTTAAATGAATTCGTAATTGTAAGAAAATGAGATTTTTTATTTGTTGTTGATAAAACTGTAATGAGCTTTATACGTAATTTAAATAACTAATGGTAATAAATATGCTCATTAGGTCATGAAGTTTGGTTTGGATCAAATGAAACTGACATACTAAATTGTCGTAAAGATTGAAGAAACCAAAATGCATTTTAGACTTTGATACTTTTCTATTACTGTAAAACCAAAAATGCAACTAAAGCAATATGTAATATATATATTGCATTATCTGCAAGAACGATTAATTTTTAGTCAACATAAAGAACCAGCTGAAGAAGTTTTAATAAAAGTATATTGTTTTATGTATGTAAGTTTATAGAACTATTTAAATTTATAATTAAAGTATATATATTAAGTATATAATTTCAATTTATTATTAGTGGCAGTAAAAAAAAATCATTGAAATATAATTAAATTTTTGACATGTTTGATCAATATTCATAGTTATTAGCAGTAGCTTTGCACATTTTTATGTAGACTTTAAAATTTATTATAAATATGTCACATACTGGTATTTTATAAAGCTGCTATAATGCACACAGCTTTTTTTGCCCACCTACAGGATCTGGATACTCTCACGAATATTAGATTTAAGGGCGCATATATCCAGAACATATTCGGGGCTGGTATTAAATAGATAAATGTTCCCATTGCTGCTGGAAAGCACATACATTATTTTTTTCAATATTACATTTTCGTGATATATTTTTTTTACATAATTACTATAAATAAAGTAAATCTTATAATAATTCTAGATACATATAAAATTATATAAGTAGTGGTTCGTATACAAATATATTTATTTTCGCAGACGTTATTCCCTTTCTTTGAAAGAAAACAATTTGGATACTGTTTTCGGGTTCCCTCCAATATCTCTGTTTTGTTGTTTGTTTGCAATTTTCAAAGCCGTGTAGCACTTGATATCTTAACAAACACAATATTTTAATTGATAATCGTCTTCAATACCCATTTGGTGTAATTTACCCCGAAAAACGTCTATAGGAAAATTACACTACCACACAATTAACCCAATAGTTATAGTTTAAAAAATATGATTCTTATAGTTATTCTTATGATTAATATACAAGTCATAAGTATATAAATTTTTGCTCGTTAAACGAGGTTCCATTGTATATCTGTAAATGAAGTTAAAATTAGATGAATCCTTATACTGAAATTAATAATAATATGTTATTATGCTGCATAAATCAGATTGTTATTGAACATTAAATTCTAAATACATGCTACTTTTTTACCTCTTCTACAGATTGAAGGAAGATATTAATTAATTGCTAGGGGCAGAAATCAATAGTCCTTTGCAGAAGTTGAATTTTATTTATGTTATTGTATTAAGTTTTCTTTTGTAACTATTTGTTGCAATAAATATTATTATTAACATTTTATTAGTAAATAAATATAAAAAATGTAATAAACAAAATGTAATATATTGTATACATAAAATGTAGTTTACAACTAAAGTTCAGATGAGGAAGTATTTATACTAAAATTATTGAAAATTATGATTTGTTAGGCACATCCCATGTCCGGAAAGTCAATTTCGGTTAACGAAAACGTTACGTGATTCACAGACCCAAAAGCAACCAGCACGTTCATCAGGTTACACACACACATCATCTCATATTCATGGATAGACTTGATTTTAGAATTAAATAAAATTAGTTTTTGACAGTATTGCAAAAACCAAAAAAAAAACATGTTAATTAACTTATAACCATAACATTAAATTATTATATTAATAAAGAAGCTCATTTACAATACATCAAGTATAATCAATTTATGCATGAGTGATACATTGAATGTAATTTTCATCCGTTAACAAATTAAAACCTATTAAATTTAATAAACAAATGAATTTATATGTAAATTATTCGATGAGTTAATAGAAAAGATAATGTTTTTTTTTTATATAAAGATTTATAAGACCATGTTATCAAGGAAATGAAGACGAAATGAAAAAAAGATTCTTTCAAAAATATTTAACAAACAAGGTTCATTAAAGTCTTTGAATTTTGTAGTGAAATTGATCATGATTTGGAATGAAATGTTATTAAATGTTCATATAGAAAACGTTAAATAAATGAGAATTAGTTTTTTAATACTTTTTTTTATTCTGACCATAGTATATACATACTGTAATATTATAATTGGTGTTCAATTGATGTGAACTCGTTGATTACGTAATATATACTATAGCTAAGTAACTTTTAGTATCAAATGAGGTAAAGTTTCGTAAGATTATATAGAAGGTACAATTATTCAATACTCTATAAATAAACTAAAATAAATTCCATATAATATTATAAATACCGTTGATATTAATAATTTTACTAATATAAAATACGTATCTAATTAGTATATTAACTAAATTACTAATTATGGTTTAAATAATCTATTTGATATTGAATTGTTGCCCATAATTAGTGATTTATGTAAATTGTTGGAAAATAAATGAAATGCACTTTACGTAAGACTATATGATGCAGTTGATCTTAAAATAGGCGTAAAATATCTTCAATGATTCATTGCTCGGTGGAGAAATTAAAAGAAATTCCATCTTAATTAACCCCAGGACGTGCAATATTAAAACTCATCTGCCTAATGAAATTGTACAGCGCTGGTATTAGAGGCGGCGATGAACGTTTCGTGAAAAAGGGGTGGAGGCAGCAACGGATTCGGGCAATAGCGACCCCTTTTCCGGTCTCACCGTAGCTCATCTCAATCCTCCTCCTTCTTCACCCCCCAATAAATAAAACTCACGCAGCGTCGCGCATTTTTCCGCATTCATATAATAATTCCGGCGGCGGTTTTCTTTCATTGCAATTTTCAATTAAACACACTGATTTTAATTGCGCACGTCTCGTTCCATAAATAATCCCATAACGCCTCCACCTCTAAATATGTTTCACTTCTGCTGCCATTGCTATATTCTTCCTTCGTTTCCTCCATTCCCACCGCTTCTAATTTCATGTATTTTTATATCCACATTTTCCTTCCGTCGTTTTTAATGTAACTGGGTGGGAATTCTGATTTATCAGCGAAGTTATGAAAACGAACGCGTGAGCCCCGCACCCGCTTATTCCTCCATAAACAGTAATTTATTTCGCCGAAACTTTGTTTTTCCTCTACGTTTTTTTTTTTTTATATATAAACGCCAGTCGCTTTCTTTCTCTCTTTTCCACTTTCCAGTCTTTAGCAAATGTTTCGTGTTTTATCGGATTTCCAGGTATACACACTCACACAGAAAAATATACCTCAGAGCTCACAAAGTCGTAATTTCAAAAGTTCGACCGAAACTAAGTGATTGGCCGTTCCGATAAACTGCCCGGAGTCTCCGCAAAAGCTCCCAGAAAAGCAAGCAAATAATAATAATATTAATGACGATGATAACTCTTAAAAACTGGCGAATTTACGGCGACCGGAATAAAATTTAATAATTCATTTCCTTTGATTTACTTTTCTTTCGGGTGTGATTCGAATTAAAGGCGCCCCATTCTTATTATTAAATAAGACCCCCTCCGGTTGTTCTAATTAATTGCTGCCCGGCTGTACGCAGTTATCCAACAGTTTTTTTCTCTTCAGAACTCTCGTATCCTCTTCCTTTTCGCTTTTATTAATATTCATTGAGAATTTTACACTCAGGCATATCTCAAATATTCCTTTGCAAAATTTGTGAGAACCAAACGTAAAGTCCAAGATAATTATTAATGAACATCTGAAATTTTAAATAAAAATAATAATAATTTATTGACCAATTAAAAAAATCATATAAATCCAAATTCAAAATAATTGTGGTCGCACTTGATAGCCTTTTGGTCATATTTTTTTACCAATAAATATGTTAAAAATAAAGATATAAATGTTAAGTAAAAATTTAAATAACTTTTTCACTTTTAATTATTTAATAATTATCTTTTTAAGATTATAATGTACATATCTTAAAGATTTTTTTGACCTAAACATGAAAGATAACATCATTTAAATTACCCTAGTTGAGGATGATAATGGGAATACTGTCATGATTAGATATCGCCACATGTTAATAAATTTTGTGTTTCCTGCTGTTGCAAACACACCTGGCATGTGGTGGCATCAAGATGTAGTTGTTAAGGCAAATTTTCTCAGAAATAATCATTTCCAGAAATGCGGAGTTTCCTAGACCGTCATGTTTCCTTGATCTGACGGCACCAGAATTTTTTATGTCAATGTTTAAAACAGCGAGTATTTGTTAATAATCCCCCAAACTCTGACTGAGCTGAAGGACAATATTCGTCAGGAAATTTGAAGACATTTAAAAAATGTTATTTTTCATGTATAGGCCAAAAAATCTCTTTAATTAATAAAAAGGTCTTTTGGCACAATATTAATATTTATTTTCCTATATATATTTTTTTAAGAAGAAACGTATACTCATTCTGGCATAATATTTGTACTCTAAAAACGAAGTTACGATTACTAAAATTTATGGAACACATCCTATTGACTGTAGGAAAAAAGTCAGTATAAAACAGAGTTTAAGGGTCAGAAAACTCGCGATACAAATAAAGAATCAATCATCTGAAATGTATTTACAGTAGACAAAGAGATGGAAATGCGCATACGAAAATAGAGTGTTTGCAGCTTCAATGCATGCAGTATATATTGCGAGTATAAATGTTTGCATCCACAATTTGAATATCCGCCGTGTCATTGGAATAATGAAAAACAAATACAGTTTTTTTTTGTTGTTAAGAACATTAACATATGAATGGTATTTTGGGAGCAGAGTCGAACTCATGTGCGCACCGTGCATCTGTATGTTTGTGACCCATTTCGAAATGATTCATGTAACGAAATGATAACGTTTACATGGTACATATATATTTTATCAGGCGTCCAGTTCCCGTGTGAATGTTACGTAATTATAATTTAGTTGCAATTTAAATTATTGCCAGTCGCAAATGGAAATGTCGAATGTGCGTACGTGTACAAACGGCGTTGTCCGGTTTTCGATGTTTAAGCGAATTTCATTGAATTTCGTTCATTGACTGATCCCAAAATCCGGGTCGTCCTGTTTCATAGACCACATCGCACCGTATCCCACCGTAACGTAAAACATCGCAATGCAACTCAACGTGACGTGACGTACAGCATGGTAACATAGAATAGCGTAACGTAACGTACCGCATGATGCAGCTGTAATACATTATATAAACTTCTATTTGCATGCGTCGCGTATTTGTGTAAGTTCGTCAAAGGCTGGATTTGGTTTCGCATTTTAAGCAGTCCGCGGTCCCCGGTTCCTGCTTGTTTGTTTATTATTACCGCACAATGCGTGAGTTAATTAAACCCTGCTGTTATTTTGTGCCCCCTGTGCGGACACGCAAAACTCTATCTCTGGCAATTTTCAGATTAATTTTCAATCAGTTGCGCAAATCCCGGCCATCAGATTCGATGTATTAATTAAACTTTTGTTCGCTAAGGGACACTGTGGAAGTGCGAGCGCATACATTTTATATTAATTAGTTTCTATTATGATATAGATTTTGTAAATAATACGTGGACATGTTACATGTGAAAATCATTTAACCCACAAGATAATTTATGTTTGTTTAGAGATTATCAAACATTTGCATCAAATTAATCTGAAATGTTGCATCCACACCATAACAAAATTGAAATAAAAATATGTTTTAGGCGTACCAACTACTATACACTATTGTTGGCTATCATCGATGACAACAAAACTAAACTGACAGCAGCTTATAAAATAACTTGACAATATTCGTCATATCATATGTTCTTTTTCATAATAATTAATATTTTATAACAAAATCACATATGAGCGTGCGGATCCGATACTCTACTTCGTTTAATTCGGCGCTGATCAGGATATGATTTATATTATAAATAAATGAAATAAAAAGTAGCAATTTATTATAATTTATTAATATTTACTCGAAAATAGAATGATTTAGCCACACAACTAAAAAAAATGCCTATAAATATTGATATTAATTTACAATGTTCAAAATAGATTCCACATTTACCAAATGTGTTTTTTGGTTAATGTTTTGCACAAAATAGTCAAAGAAAATAAAATTTTGTCGTTAATAGTAAAATACAAAAATATACAATAGTTTTGATTTCTAGAGTGTAATAGACATTTCTAGATTTTTCTCGGGAAATTTATCAATGTTTTCCCGGGAAATAATACAATTCATTTTATACTTTTATATTATTTCTAAAAATACAACATTTCAATTGATATACAATACAATTATAATTAAGTTTATTTACTTAATCCAATAAAAAATAATGTTTAGCGTTTTCGATAAAAATTGAAATCTGAGCTAAAACACGTACATGAAACACGAACATTGTTGGTATTGTATATTCAACATTATGTACAGGAGGATGAAATTATTTTGATTGAGGAGCTTAGTAATAAAAGCCTTTTCCTATCGTCTACAAACATGAAATGGTGGCGGTTTTGGTACTCATGAAGCAAAATAAAGAGTTCTAGTTAATTGATATTATAATATATTTTGTATAAAGGCTTTTATTTTACTTTATTTTTCATATATTTCAAAACATTTATTTATCAACTTTCACGTAACTTATAAATGAAAAACAAATATAAATCGTAAATACTCTACATCTTGTTGGCTAAAACGAAGTGTAATTATAGAGAAATGTACCTTGATATAAACTAGTTATGTTGGCTTTCTCTTTCTTTTTTAATGGTAAATAAATAAAAAATTAAGGCAGAAAAACCTCAATCGATGATTCTTTTTTGATGGTCATATTTCTGACTAATAAATATGATAAATAAACATTTAATTTTAATAATCACTCAATAAATATTGCGCTACTAAAAGAATTTCCGAGCGGGATTTCCCGTGAATTAAAATAATTTGTTTTCTCCATTTCTTATATAAATAATAATTCCAGAGCTGCAAGACTATAGTCAATTATAGTCTATACATTTTAGTTTACTATTTATATATTTTTTCTAAAAACTATCATGATATAGGTTGAAAAGAATATGCGAATTTATTTCATACCACATTTTCCATTTTTATTTATATAAATTTTTTGTAGGCGGAAAGACCCGTGTCCCGCGCATCAATTTTTCTCAGAAAATCCGTTTGCCCTTCTGACAATATTGGACCAATAAATAAGAACTGAGGAAACGGATGGCTGCAAATATTGGTTCCAATGAATGTAAATGGGTTCTGGGTCAAACTGATCTGGATGTTGCGTGCCTCTCACGTTTCTTACAATCGCACGCAGAAAGATACCCTTCAACAAGGCAACAAGAACTGCAAGAAAAGAAAAAAAATAGAATAACGTATATGCAATTACCCTCGAAAGAAGGGTTTTCCGAAATCCTACAATTTACGATTTCCAATTTCACTTTACACAAGTTAAACCCACTTTTTTCTTTTTCTCTGCCAGCGAGTTTTTCTGTATGTATATATGTGTGTGTGTTAGTAGGAGTGTGGATGTGCTCGTGCGGTTGGTCGGAAAGGCATTTTTCTCTTTCGCAAGGATTTGTCGTGAACACATAATTCCAGATTGGTTTAAGCACTTCCAAAATGGGAAGCCGATGATTAATGTTGACGGAGATAACAATAATTAACCATTTTAACTTAGGGCTGACAAGGGCCGTCCGTGCACGGGGGCTTCCTTAGAAAATGAGCGCCGCATAGTTGACGCTGTAATGCGTCATCCCTTGCCGACGTAATACATCACATGAAAAACGAGTGAAAAAGAGAGTGTGGAGAGGCGATGGTAGAGGAGACAAACTGTGTGGAAAGAGGCTGAAGAAAACTGCGACATCCAAAAAACAACAACAGCCGCAGTAACCAAACAAACAAACAACAACAAAATGGCAATTTTTATCCCTTTCCATTCATTCATAAATTACTCTGTCCGCAACACTCCTTTTTATCCGTCCATTTATCTTCATCCCATTTGGATGATTGTTAATGAAATAAGCCTGAATAAAACAGTAAAATGAAACAAAACTTAAAACCCGTCTTTGGTTGGTGTAGAACAAGGTACATTGCATTTGGGACATGCCAGATGATAAATAGGAATACACCACCGACACAGATCGATGGAAACATGCATTCTGTACTGCCCCAAATTACATTTTTAAATTAGTTTCTTTGAAGTTTTAATACTATCCGTGTCGATACAGGCTTACGTAATAATCTTTCTATAATGCGTGCAAAAGTATACTTAGAATACCACAAAGACATAAAAGCAAATTTAAATATTCATGTTTTCGTAAATCGCATTCATGCAGACTATCATTTAAAATGAGTAATAATACTGTTGACTTTACTATAAAATAGTAATCCTCTTTCCGTTCATAATTTAAAAAAACAATCCGGCTTAAATTGATACACATTTTATATAATACGATTTGATTTATGAAAAAATATTTATTTCTTATTTGCTTGTATTTTGTTATTAAATATAAAATAAACTTTGAAGAAGTAACAAATTGACATAGCATATAATAAAATTCCAACTGTCATCCGTTTTAAACTAACCAATGTATGTCAGATTTTAAACATGACGTTAGTTTGTAGTAAAACAAATAAATATAAAAAAAAATTTCTAAAATTTTCTAACCCTAACGTTCTAAATATATGAATGAAATTGAAATATAAAAATTATGTACTCCAAATTATATTGTAAAGCGTATCATATAATCCTCAATTTTAATATTGCAAATATAATGTAATACTTCGTAGTCCACCAATGTCCCGGACTTTTAGAAACAGGACTAATCGAGCAACTTAATAAAGCAATACCTCACATAGTGTGGTAAAACAAAACTAAATTTTAAGTATACTTTTCTATCATATATGTAATTAACTTATTCTCTTTAAGTCAAGTTTCATTTTGTCTGGTTTTTGTTCGTATATGTAAAAATAAATACATTTACTATTATGAACACTGCAACTGCTTATAAAACTATTGTTAATAAATTTATTTTTATTTATAGTAATATTTGATATTAATAATAAATTCTATTTCATTATATTTTCTTTATCTTAATTTTTCAATTTATATTTTTTTGTTTTTTTTTTACTTTGAATGCAACTATTTTTTATACATTCTTACCAATTCATTTAGAAAAAAATTATCTGTATTATAATAATATGAAACCAGATTTCTTGAGAGGTTTTTCTTGGGAACCCCTCTAAGTTACATCCACGCCTGGATTGCTCCGAGCTGCTTTCTTTTCGATACGGGCCACAAATTGCATAACAAGTTTTCATATTCCTCTTCTGCACGAACGAAAATACGAAATAAAGTGAACCAAATATAGATTAAAACAATCCATCCAACAGTTTCATAAATTAAATAAAAGGACCCTCGCATATACATACACAGATATATTCAAGAGTACTTCTTCGGAATGGTCTCGTCCCTATTTAAAATAAAATAAATAGTAATTTGTCCTGACGTCCAATTTGAAACTGTTTGCGAAAAATGGAGCAAAGAATGATATAGAAAAAAGGGAGGAAATGATGCCACCGCATGGACACGGTCGGATCATAATTCATCTTTCAAGTTTCCCGCGGAATTTATTCGTGTATGAAGACGGATTTTCGGCTCGCAAATTGCCCCCCAACCGAAAACGGCATGCATCAAAATTCCTTCCGTTTCCATATATACTATATAGTATATGTGTGGGAGTGTGCATGTAGGTATATATATGGGCACCTCGGCCATCGTTTTTCTCTTCGCCGTGCGTTTTGAAGCAGTTTTCTGCAAATATCCATCACACGTCCTGAGCAGCCCTCCTCCACTCATATCTAGCGAAATTGTCGCCATTTATCTCATAATATCTAACACGTTTCAAACAAAAAATGTACGTTTTTCATGGTGGAATCATATTGAGCAATCGGCGACTTTTCATCTTTCCAATTCCGAAGCAGAGAAAGAACCCATTGAATTACGCAATTTATTTCTAAGACAACCGACTTCTCTATAAGCCAAACATAAAATGTTACAGTTTACATCTTTCAATTTCATACAGCTAATAATATTTCTCAAAAATATAAATATATAGAAGTTATAGAAACATGAAGTCTTTAAATAAAATTTGACACATTTTTCTATTTAAAATTTAATAAAATTTAAAAGTTCATACACCAGCTTTTTATTTCACATAATCACCGCAATGAAGTTATAAAAATAAACGAATACAGAATACAGGAATAATTTGGATCAATAGTTTCTTCTTCATACTACGAACGATATATTTTTTGAGTATGTCTGAATGTCTCCATTACATTTGATACTCTCGGTATTATTAAAATTTTCATATTTTCTTTTCTTTGTCTAAAAAGTTTTCATTGTTACTGGCATCCTCTTCCAGTTCATATCCTCTAATTCTACAACATTATTTACCTAATATAACAGACATTTTCCAAAATGAATTCTAATAACTACACCTTTTAAGAAAAAATACAAAAATTACGGTTTTATTGTAAAACATCAAAATTTAGTTATATTATACAGGACAGCGTTAAAGTTTTCGTGACTTCTAATTTGAAAATTTCATGTATGAAATAAATATGATATTACAACTCCCCCCGACAAATAATAATTATGACATATTGAATTACTCAAAAAAATAACAGATATTAAAACAAAATAATATAAATTGAAAATAAAATATAAATAAGCAACAAAATACAATTTAGAATGAAAAAGGGCTATTGACCTTTTTTATTTCATAAATAAAGCTAGTATTTAAATTATCTCATCTTCGAGACTAATAATATTTAAAAAATGATATAATGGTTAAGTCGCCCTACCCACGTGCCAGTGGTCACAGGTTCAAATCCTGATCAAGCCAGGTCCTTTGTGAGCCCTCTCGGTGCTTGCAGCAATATTGCTAATGTTCATCACAGATGGATAGTCAAATGAATTAGGTTCAGCATATGGACCCTCAGCCAAGTCGATGGACCATAACAGAGTTAAGAAATCAACAGATTTACCGTGAAAGGAAATAGTGGAATCGCAGAGCATCAATATACTACTGAAGTTAACCTATAAGACAATAGCCAACCTACAAATTAAAAATTAAAAAAAAAAACATCATAATGATAACTATCCACCGGGAAAGGTTACCTACCTAATGTCAACCGCGATATTACAATTACTCAATGTTCACATTGATGAATAGATTGTAAATAAAATTACATGACATAAAAAAAAGATAAAAATATATCAAATATTTAATCACCGATCCAATTATTATAACTTGCTGAACTTTTGTGAACTCTCATAAAAATTGTAAATCATACAATGAATCATAAATGATAAAATATAAGTATCTTTAAGTTAAAGGATATACAAATGCCGGTGGTTATTTTTTGAATGTCTTAATTTGCTGCTCTTTTATGCAAATAATATAGCAATGGTTAATTCCAAGTTAGTAAACGCAGAGAGATTAAACGAAAAGATAAAGTAATAACAAGGCAGAACGGGGCGATGATACAGACTCCTTCTTTGTATATCCCCAAGAGAACGTCCTGAGCCTAGAAAAGTTACAAAGTTCGGTGCGGGAGGCCGATTTTCTCCCCCAATGCGTGTAAATAAATCGGCCCGTTTTATCCAAGCCTGTGGGGGCGGGACAGTAAAAGCACGTATAATTCACGATTAGCGCGAGTACGGCTAATTTTAGTTATAAATTCGTATGGAATTTATCAATTAATTATACAAATAGACATTATGAACATGTGTAATGCCCGTGATATTGTGAAATCAGGGGTGGCAGAGGGCAGCCGTATGGTAGTTCGAGTGCGGTGTTTACGCTAACCATATTTATTGCCGGTGATCGATTCCTGTTTGCATGAGGCCAGGATGATCGGGGGGGCATTTTTTTGGGAGTGGGTTGAATATCAGAATGGAAACGGCCGTTTGCATATTTTTCGCCGTTCCCCACCTCCACCGATATTCCCGCGGGCCAAATTTTACGCGCCGATTAAAACACTTCATTGCATATTCAACAGACACCAATACCAAATAATCACGTTAGCCGCAACGCCGCCCTGTACACAGACAGAGAAAACATAAAGAGGAACTCAAATACATACATCTATTCCATTTACAAGGAAAACGACCGAATCTAAATTTAAACACCGGAACTTTTCCGCTTCCCCACAAAAAAAAACTCGTTGTGTAACGTTTATCACCTTTCCTATGCGCTTGAGAATTGTGATTTTTTTTTTATCATTTGCACTGTGAATTTATTATTTTAAATATTCAATACGCTCTGCACGCTCCAGATGCTCAGCAATAATAAATGTATACAATATACATATTTTAGTTGAATATTTATTACATCGTGATATTCATAATACCCTATTTAGGTTATATTTTAATGAATAATTAATCGACATTCTTGATTAATTGATTAATTATTCAAATATATAGCCAAACGATATTTTCTATATGTATAAAACTTCCGATATTTTAATTTTTGCTGATTATACCACAAACTATAAATCATGATATTAACGCCAACACATTTAATACGCTGTATATGCAATTACCAACAATTCAATAATATAAAACATTTTCATATACATATATAAGCTAAGATATATATTGTATATTATGTTAGGTTATTTTAAATTATGACATAATTGTAAAATATTAATCAAAAATTAGATTATTTACAAGACCATTTACGGATATTTATTCAAAGATGAATTATATTGCATTTAAGACATTTCAATTAATTTTCTCATACCAGAATATAATGTAAATAAATTAAGTTGGTACCAATGATAACCACATAAATTAAGTTATGCTATGTAAAGACTACTTCAATAAAATCATCTTAAGTAGTGCTAGATTAACATAAATATATGAACAAAATTAAATACTTTTCATAAGTCTGTCTAAATTTTGTCGTCTTAATTTAAATCATACTGAGTTTCAGTTTATTTTAAAGTATCTTATGTATAAATTAAGTCATTTTAAGTTAATTTTATATAAATTAAGTTATATTAAGTTAAGTCTGATTAGATATTGCCGTCTTAACTTAAATTGAGTACATTTAACTTAAGTTTACTTAATTTAAACTTTCTTTACTGACTATAATATAACTAAATTCATTAACGCTTGGGACGAAAGAATCAAAGAGAATGATAAAAGAATAAAAAATATTATTTAGTTATTTTATAGTAAATTAAATTAAGTTAGATGAGTTTTGATTAAGATTGATTTAAATTAAGTAACGAATAATTAATTTTTATAATTTTAACTAGAGTTGTTTGTTTAAAAATCTGTAGAATATATTTATTAATCCTTATGCGTTTTGGAAATTCAAGTGAAACAATAAATATTAGACTTTTCCAAATACGTATGATGATTTATAACATTAATAAAACTAAATAATTATTCAAATTATTAAAAGCAATTTAGTATAGCAATATAATTCTTGTCACGCTTAAAGTCTATTTTAATTACTGACATGTCGTCACTTGCAGACCACTCCCAACACTTAATGGGTTTTTGGTAGGAAGTGGTGGTGTAGTAATGGAATCATTATTTCTCATAAGAACAACAATAATACAATTATGGTCGTAAGAATAAACTATAAGACAATTGCTGTAAAAAGGTGTGCAACAATATTTCAGTTAATTATTAAATATGTTTGTTGTCAGATATGGTGATGAACACGTGTACAATAATAATAAATATTGTGTGTTTCTTATATACATTCTCATTATGTGAGACTACAATTGCCTGTCCAATATACTAACCACTATGTACAATGTACACAATAGAACACGATGTTAAATTGCAACTGACAGTACTAGTTAATAAACATGACAGACATTTATGTCCTTAATAATAGTATTATATATAATAAAATTATTTTGTTTATGTTTACTATATATTATTTTTAAATTTTGAAAAACAAATTTGGTAAATATTAATTCAAGGTATTCGATTAAAAAATAGATACAAAAAATTTATATTTTTTAACATTTAAGAAAGAAAACATATTGGAATATATTCTTTTTATCTTTACATACTTACATGTGGCATTTGAAAATATCTTCATTAAATTTGGCGGAAAACTTACCTAAAAGAGAAACTTGAATTAGTACATGTTGAAACTTGCAAATTTATAATTTTCATATTATAAATATATTTTACCTAAATATTAGATCAAGTTAAATACGAATATATAACTTACATAATTAAAAATAATAAAATTTATATTGTAAGTAATTTACAGTATTAATATTTTAGTGCATTTTGAACAACGTTCTTATTGGTATTCGGATTTAAATGATGTGATGATTAAATGATTTTTTAGAAATTCACAAAAATCTGAAAAAACGTCTATTCCCTGTTATGTAACGAACATTTCGGATCTTTTGTTTCATAAAAAGTTGTGTAGGGATGAAATTTTCTTTAGAAAACGGAAAATATAAATCTTAATAATTCCCGGGAGTACCCGAGCAAAAAATTCCAGCATGAATCATATAGTTTATAAATACATGTGCACATTGTATTTATAATCTTTAAATTTTGTTAATATAAAACATCTGTAATTTTATCACAATTATACAAATGAACGCTGAGAAACGTGCAAATATCATGATGACAAATGTCAGCAGGTTGTCATAATATATATTAATAGTTCATAGAACTTTATGACGAATAATTGCTAGTATTAATGTACTAATTATAGTCATAATAAATTGGAAAACAAATTGTCTCACATTATCAATTGTCTATATATACTATATGAATACTATACTATATGAATACTATACGAATATAAATAAAAATCGAAAATCTCGTTATGCGAGGTTCCACTGTATAATTCAATATAAATGTAATTCAGTGTTGCTTTTTAATTGAAATTATAAATGTTTAATAATAACAATTGAGGACAAATGTCATAATTAATTAATAACTTTTATCAAAGTCAACGTTAATTGCTTGCCTTTATTAATATAATGAATATCACATAAAACATAATTAAGTACCACTTTTATTATTAACGTTCTAGTTGGAAGTCTTTTATAATTTTGAAACTTTTCAACTGAAATTATTAAAGGGCATTTCATTTATGTATGTGGAAAGTTGCAGAAGTGTAATAAATTAACGAGGAAAGGTTATAAAAATAATGTCAAATTAGAGGAGGATGCGCTCCTGATGCGTACACTGCGTGCTCGGAATGAGGAACAATGCGGAATGGAAAAAGTTAAAGGAACTGTCTGAAGCGGCAATTAGTATTGTATAGAGCTTGCACTTCAACGAGAATTCTTACTTTAAACTTCGAGTATATTTTCATTTTTTTTATATAACATTTACCTTTAGGGCATGCGTACTTAATATTACCGGTACAGTTTTATTACTGTTTCAAGTATAAAACAGAACGATACCGATGTAACAACAGCCGAAATGGATTAAGATTAAAAACATACTTAATTCCACGCTTTCATTTGAATAAAGCAGGAAGGTAAATTCGTGTTCTTCTATCCTTATTTCAGGAACTACTTTCCCTTTGCCTTTTTTTTGGAACTCTCGTTATCCTCCCTAAGCGAATATCGCTCTATAATATCCAGATTGAACACGTGCTCTTTCTATCCGTTAAACAAATGGACTGCGTGCTTTGGCGCCGCCGGCGTCGTGACGCCTATATTAAATATCAGCATGTAGAATTCGGGTGGATTTGGATTTGTGTGCGAGTGGGCATAATGTAAACGCCGACTGAATCCGTTTCCACTGTTTTTCAGTTATATGAAACTCCTTTGGTATGGTCTGATGAATTTGCATCAACAAATCTTGAATCAACAATATACATTTACAAGGTCACCCACTAAACATCCTTCAAATATTAAAACATTAATATTTATCATTACAAATAAGTGAATACGTGGCATGAATATTCAGGAAATTATAAATATAAAAAAATGTTGTTGTAGTAAATGTACTGTTAGTGATATGCTGTACCTTCTAAATATTGGGTTTTGTTCTGGCTAAATGAGCAATAAGCTCACATGTACGCCACCTCAACAACAACAATTTTCTGTATTGTTGGGTTGGCAACAACGCATTTATCAGCTGTGAACTTTAGCTTTCTTAAAAACCAAATTAACATGGAATTTTAACATGGAGAACAAAAGCATTCATTTTCGTCATATTTTACTTTATTATTTCCAAAAAGGAAAGAACGCAACAGAATCTGTTAAAAAGTAAGGCGATGTGTATGATTATGAAGATGTAAAAGAAAGACAGTGCCGGAATTGGTTTGATAAATGTCGTTGATTTATTCGTAATTTTTCACTCAAAGATGAACTGAGGAAGTTGATGATGATCAAATGAAAGCCATAATTGATTCGTATCATCATATTCCTGTTCGAGAGAATACAAAAACAACAACACAACATGCACGCAACAATTGAAAATCATTTGAAAATTATGATATTCATTAAAAAACTTGATATTTGGGTTCCTCATGAATTAAAGGAAATTCATTTCACTCAACGCATTAACATCTGCGATTTGCATCTCAAACGAAATGAAATTGTACCTTTTTTAAAAATAATATTCATTGGTGGTAAAATATGGATAATTTATCATAACACTGAACGAAAGCGGTCATGGTCTAAAGAAAATGAACCAGCAAAAACAACATCGAAAGCAGAAATGCACAAAAAGAATATTATGCTGTCAGTTTGGTAGGATTACAAATGTATTGTGTATATTGAGCTGCTTCCTAGGAATCAAACGATTATTTCAGATTATTTCAGTCTATTGTCGCCAATTGGACAGATAAACTCTGAAATTCAAAAACGGTCAGAGTTGGTAAATCTAAGGTTTTGTACTCAACCATGCTAAGCCACACTTATCATTAGTCACAAAAATTATTGACGCTTGGTATAGCCCTGACTTAGTGCCATCGGATTACCATTTGTTCATAGCCTTACAAAATTCCTTTAATGGTAAAACCGATAACGCTGTGAAATTGCACCTAGTTTAGTTTTTTACTGTTAATCCTAATTATTCCTCTCCGCTGCATTTTTAGCGTTTCCTGCATCTTAGCACTGTCATTGCTTGTTATCGCCAATACAAATGTGAAAAAGTTTTTGTTATTAACATAACATAACATTCATATAGTAATAATAATATATATTGCAACAAATCATACTACGTACTCAAAAAAACATAATATACCAAGAAAATAAAAATAAAAAACAATTGATCTGCTACTAAAGACTATTGCCTTTTTGCCTTCATATAGTATTTATTCAATTTTATAACATTCTAGGCTCTGAATTAATTAAATTACGTATTGTGTATGTTACAAAATACAATAAATTGTATTAAACTAAAAAAAAACTGACAAAAAAAAAACAAATCTGATAACGAGCAAATGAATATGTACAACTATTATTTACATGCATTTGCAAATAAAATATTTCAAATTCATATTGTAACGTGGTAAAATAAAATACTTGCAAACAGTTCAGTTTTTATATATTTTTTTTTATGAAATATTTATTTATCCAAATTCTCCACGTCAAAAACCGCTAAAATTTTTATTACAAATCAAAACTTAATATAAATCATATTGTGTTTTATATGAACTAGTGCAAATATAAAATAATTAGTTTTTACTTTGCACAATTAAAAGTTAGAATGTTTTGTAATTATTAATCTTGATTGTAGTGAATCCGGACAGATCGAAACCGGACTATGCGAAGTATTTGTGTACTTAAAAATTGACAGTGAACTACAATCAATCAATCAATATATTTCTGCTTTATTTTTTTGCCAAAATTAAATAAATAAATTTGTATTATTTGGCTGCAATTTTGTTTAATTCTATAAACAAATAATTACTTTGTTGCATATGTACAATCAATAATGTTCATATATTATTTGTATTTTATGTACAATTTTATTCACAATCTGTTCATCAATATGGCATTGAATAAATTTAAGATCGCGGTTGACATTAAATGGATAATCTTTCCCGGTGGATAACCATTATGATGATTTTTAATTTGTTGGTTAGCTGTCGTCTTATAGGTTAAGTTCAGTAGTATATTGATGCTCTGCGATTCCACTATTACCTTTGAGCGACTTAACCATTCGGGTATTAGTCGCCCTCATTATTATTTATAATAAAATAATCACTTTTTTTCATAGTTCAATTATTTAACTGTTATATAATTCTATTATATATCTTTTTTGCAACATTTTATTATTTTAGAATTTATCCGAAAATCTCATAACGGTATTCATTTTCTTGAAATGTCAATTTTTTATTTAAACAATTTACTTTTAAATTAATTTGAATTGTTACATCAGTAATTTTATAAATTATTTAAATTTGAGAAGAAATGTAAACAGTTATACATAATTGTTGGGCATTGAATAGCACAATTACGTTCCCATTGATTTGTTTGCAAGAACAACAAAAAAGTACACCTGAAAATAATCCTATGCCGGTCATTTGTTTGCGAGTGAATGAAAAATAAATATATAGAACAATGCACGTTGATTTCCGGTGCATGGTTGGATAGATCCGACATGGCCGACTAATAAAAAGGCAGCGAAACCGGATACGTCATAAAAATATTGTGAATTGGACATTGTTTACAAAAACTTTGTACAACAAAAATATAGTACAGCAAATATGATTTCAAACACTGTTACACATCAGCCACCATCACAAAAATGTTGGAGGCATACGATCATCAGTATTTTATGTGGTCTGTTCCTTGCCACATTTATTTATTCAGTTAGAAAAGTGTAAATAATATTTTTGAATACATGTTTCTTACATATCAAGACAAATATCGTCTTTGGGGGAATTGTGGGTATAGTTTGTTTTTTGTGATATAATCATGATGTATCGTGGTTGTCCAGAAAGTTTATGCCGATTTTCGATAAGTACCATTGACGTCTTTAGAATAAGTTTGGTTTGGATGAAATGAAACTGACATATTTATTACCATCACGAAAATAGAAGAAAACATAGTGAATTTTAGACTTTGATACTTTTCTATTACTGTAAAGCCAAAAAATGCAATAACAATAGCAATAACTAAGATATATTCTGCTTACGGAGAATTTGCTTTAACTAAATGAACATAATTCTCTAAATATAGAGCTAATGATTTTAGCCTTAAAATTCTGCTAGTAATAATGATGAAATCAAGACATTGCTATATAATACGTTAATGAGCAAAGATTAAAAATATCTAAAACAGCTATCGACGAACGTTTGAAGCTTACTTACATAAACCGTTAAACTATATGAGATTTTCAAAATTTAACGGATAAAAATCACAGCAATATCAGCCCTTATATTTCTTTTACTACTTAACAGTAATTGTTGGAGTCGGACAAAGTTATATTTGTCCGATTTCCACAAACAATTATTTTTTTCTGGGAGAATGTAATGTTTAATTTGTATAAAAGATGAAGAAAGGATTATAGATCAAAAATGGTGCATACATAATTAAATTAATTAATATATCTATATATAAAAGTTTTGATTTTTAATTTTCGTGAAAAATCGGCACGCACTTTCCGGACAACCCAATAATATCAACATTTTCTTTACCACATAATAATATTAATAATGTTTCCCATTTAAAATTCTCAAAAATTTTATTTTCGTTAATAAATTTTGTGACAACTCTTAATAAAAGTTATAATTATTTTTTTACATTTAAATCTTATATTATTGTTAATTTTGAATCTAGCTGTACTTGAATTTATGTAAATTGATGTTCGAATAAACATAATATATTTAACGATTTTTCAGAAAAAAGCCAATTTCAATTATATATATTGTCATTATTTCTTTATCTTTATCAAAATTTTATATTAATTGATAATGCCTAAAACAAATCATAATATTTGTAGCTTTCTAAAGACAACATAGCAATAAAAATAGGTATCCTCTTTATTTTCTTTTATTTTTTTTTTGTCTTTCTTCATGTTCAGTTCTATCTACTTATATCTGCTTCAGGTCTAGAGAAAAACTTTCATCATAACATCTTCCTCTTTTGATACCAAAAGCTAATTTCAACATTTAAATATTTGTACAAAAAGACATATTCTACAAAACTTAATATATCTAACTCAAATATAGACTATATTTTGCATAGTGTTAAAATTTTTAACTCTGAACATTTTGTAATATTCCTATAAAATACAAAACTATTCGCTTTCCTATCAACAAACATCTAAGGGTTGTAAAACAGATGAAATGATTGTTATACTAAATTTTATGAAGACGTTGATTACTATTCCTTTTCAACCAAATTCTCACACTTATTACAAATTTTAATATTGGTCATACTTAAACACTGAAATAATGAAAGAAAGAGATTCACTCTAAAATCGAGATGAATAATAAATTTCTTCGCTTCGAAATCCGCTGCATTTGCAATCCCACGTCTCCTCCTTCGGAAGCCGACATTAAATTGAACAATCCAGGAAATTTGATAATTCCCAGTTAATTGGTTTTCTTTCCTACGCGACCGGCATTATTAAAAAATAAATTACGTTTAAAGTTCTAGAGATAAATGCCATCCGTTACGATAAATATTTATAATTGCGATCTATTTTATGGTGCATTTTTTCCTTTTACTTGATCTAAAACCGTTACTTTTCCTTAATGAGTTCAACACATTTCATCTAATTGAAATTATTAAGATTACAAACATCTTCATCTTCTTAATCCTAGTTTACCTCACTTACGAACTTTATTCCATTTATTAATCAGATGAACTAACTCGAAGATTTCATTAGGTCAAATGTCAAATATAAAATAGAACATTTATACTTTTAATAAAATAACTAATGTCACTTTTAATTACTATTACAATTGTACATGTGCTTGTTCAATAAAGAAAATGTCATTTTCTTTGTATTTGATTATAATACACATATCCGTTTGTTGCGTACAAATTGTGAGAGATTTTACTTTATAATGCAATTTGGATGATGTAATGCTTATAAATATGTAATGCTTACAATGAATAAATATGTCATATTTAGATATCATTTTAGTAAATTGTATAAATAAATGTAGTCGTAGGTTATTAGCAAAGCCGTGTGGTAGATTTTATCGATTCTAGTTTTCGAAATACCGCCCCTTAAATCCATATTTTACGTGTGAGCGGTGAAAAGAATTCAAAAATTTGCCGCCTCTCTGCATCATACAACACAGTCCTGTTCATTAGTTTTATTGATAAGATATTTCAATGCCTAATTATTTTAAAATGATACTGCATATAATTTTAATAATGTAAATGTAATTATCATATTTACAAAATTAACTTGAATTACTAGATAACTTTCCACAGTATTAATGGACAACAATTAATATATAAGCAATATAAAGTATAGAGCTAAGTTATCCTCAAATGTGTATGTAATCATGTTTAAAGTTTTAAAATGTCATATGAAGTTATGACATTGTTACAATTATTTTCTACAAAAATTTTATTATAAAAACAATATGTAATTAAAAATAGTTTTGATATTTACTTTGATCAGTCCGGATTCAGTATAATCCGGTTTTAAAATTTCAAAACAAACTTAACTTTTTTAATTAGTTACCAAAAAATAATTTTAATTACCCCATTATGACGGGTTAATTGCGAGTTATAATATTTGTCATGGATACATAAATGTTGAACAGGTAGGTGGGTTTTGAATTTCAATAGATTATTTAACTTTTAATCCACTTGGGGTAAGTCTTTTTATGTTGTTTATTTTTGTATGTACAGCGGAACCTGCTAAATGAGCACCTCCCATAACGAGCATTTTGCTTTACGAGTAAAATGAATTGGAAGAAAAATGACTCGCTTAACGAGAGACTTTTCGCATAACGAGTGACGATGAGAAGAAAAGTCCCGGTTATCGCGACTGCTACATTATTTTTTAAACTTCTGTACACATATTATGTGTATTTTTGAATATGTTTCACTATACGAGTAAAAATCCGGAAATTTTGGAACGGATTAAACTTGTTAAGCAAAGTACCACTGTTGAAGTAAAAATAAAGTTATTATTATCATATATAAACTAACAAAATGAGTAGTAAATGAAAGAAATGCAGTAAAATACTAACAATTATTTGCTTTGATGGTATTGCAGCTATTCACCTATATTTGGTTTATGGTTAGATGGATGGTATATTGGAATGTCCGTTTATTAAATGCCGATTTGTTTGATTGATCTTCCGCTGACCGGAAGTGCGCGCGCGAGGATGGCTTCCGGAGGTTAGTCCCTTCTATCACACCCCTCAAACCCCCCATCACACAAAACCACCACTTCGTCGGCCGTTAATTAAATAGATTTTATCGCCGAGCCGCCACCCCTTTGTGTTTGTGCGTGCAATGGATTTGTAATATTACTGCAATTAATCCGCACGCGATAACAACAAAGAGAGAGAGACAGAGAGATTGCATTTTATTTGAACTTCTGATGACCAACAAAGAAATAAATAAAAATTGAGTAAGAAAAGTCTCGAGTGTAAAGGGAAACGCCTAACTCGCACTTTTTTTTTCCTGTAATTGCACTTCTCCAACTCACTTTAACGTTTATTTTTAAGGAAACGCTCTCGCGATACCTCCAAACGGTTGCCCGAAAAGTTTCAATTTATTTCCAAACTCCGATTCGATGGGTTTCTTCTAATCCATTCAAAGTGACAGATGTCATTTGAGGAGAACCTTTGAATAAATACGGAAAATATAGCCATTAATCAAAATGTGATATAATCGATTATTCAAAATATAAGCCTGAAGTTGCGTACACACTGTAATTACCAAGATCCTCGTATTTGATAAGGTATATTGAGGCCAACCATTATTATCCAATATTGTTTATATTGTTGTATAAACTCTGTATTATTTATATATAATATACTAATCAATGTGTAACGACTATTATTAATCACAATGTCAGGACTATCGTTATACACAAATTCGAAAATCCATTCGATAATGACAAAAAATATGTACATTCGTTTAAACACATAATGAATAGGCAAATATAAGTATAATCATCCAAATACATTCTTCAGAAAAGTACTATCTGCTACTTAACATTGCTATTTTATTCTACATGAATGTCCAGATCAATATAAAAATAATATTGTTTGAAACATTTTGTTAATTTGTATATTTGAATTGCAGGTTGTATCGAACAATTCAATACCACCATATGTCGATACTGGTTTCATTATTACCTTTTATATTATTAATTTATGCCTTAATGATAAATATGACCTTTGCCAAAATAGCCAAACTTTCTTTCTAATTGTTTCCTCTTAACCTGAATATGGTCTTTCCAAGTAAGCCTTCTGTCAAGATGCAATATTTAACTTTCACTGTTGGGTATGTATTGTTTTTTAATGTTAATTTGGTATATTCATTAACTGATATACCCCATTATTTAAGCAATTCCTTTTACTTTTACATCAACTTATTCCCACACATATTTAACTGCTGCAGCTGGATTTTCATTCGATGCCAAGAAGGTATAGAATGTAAAGCAAATTTCGTTAAATACTTCCCTGGGGCATCCTTGACTCTATTAGATCTAAGTAAGTGTATACAACTTTTTTACCTGAAACATTATATTCTCTAGTTAAGATTTTATTATTGCATAATAATTATATTCTTTTATATCATTTATAATATAATAAGGTGCCACAATTTATATCTAACATAATTAATTCTAATTAAATTTTTCCATAACATTACATTTTTTAATTATTTATGAATTATTATATGTAATAACATTTCTATTACTTAACATATACATAAAATCTATTGTTGTTTTTACTTTACTGCTATTTTCAAGGTATTTTTAACCTACATGTTTTGCTTGATTATAAGTATGTATTATAATCATAGTTTCATACTTTGTATTAGTAATTAAAATACATATTACATAACATTACAAATACAATAAAAAGATATTATTATAAAATTATTAAAAAAAAAGTTATTAAAGTCTTTGCTTTTATGTGGTATACATTGAAACAGGATATCAACAACTAAACCGATGTTGTTATTTTGCATGAAGTCCTTTTTGGTTTCGGAGTGTTTTATGTGTTGCTGTGAGATAATATACGCTAATCCCTTTAATGCACTTTTCACGTATACCAGATTAAAATGAACTATCCAAAAACGGAATGCCTAAAATAATGAGTTTAATTAATAATTATTAAACTCACGACTGCTGTTTTTTTTATAAATACATGTGAACCTTGGTCATACATATATTTTTTTAATGCCGTTATTCGCAATTAAGACTTTTTAATGAGAAGGAATATTTCGAAAGTCCATTAGTGATATTGAATTTTTGCAGTTCCAGGTCGTAAATGAAAACTGCATGAAAATGTCGTGTCTGGATTACAAAAAGGAGACCGAATCATGATCAGGATCACGCAGATCATCAATGACCCAATGACTCTTATCCTGATGCGCAGATCCATTGCTATGCATCTCTCTGGGTACATGAACACTACACTATCAATACTACATGCACGTATATAAACCAAACAATGTTGCGAAAACAATGGCTTTGCAATCCATATAATTTAGGATACGGGTTCAGGACGATTGATAAGAGAAATTGGAGTATAATCCGAAGCCGATACAAAGGGCCTCCGCGTTTACTCCGTTCTAATTTCGCGGCTATACAATATCAATATACACAAGACCCATGGATATTACAAACAAAATTAATTGTGTTTTTATAATTTGAAATGTTCAATATAGTGCAGACAATCAACAAATTTAAATTTCAAATTATACTTACATAATTAATTTGATGAACATTTAATGATACAATTAAACGTAAAAGAGTTTTATAAGGTACACGTAATGAATTATTTCATTTCAAATCATTGAACCACGAAACGTTTGCATATCAATATCTTATCACTTATAAACATAGATATACGATTGCTGGATTTAAACCACTTAATAGATTGCATCCAACAAATAAAAACAGTAATCCTGCATTCATACCAATCCTTGGATTATCCATAATTGTTTATCATGTATATCATTTTTTTTAAATACGTTGAAACAGAATATCCTATGGAATTTCTTGGAAACTAGTAGCAGTTAGATTAACTGAATATTTATGACACGTCGTATGAACACTGAATGCGAAAAAAAAAATGAGAAAACAATAAAACCTTGGCTGCCAAATTGTTCGAAATCCGATTTTTTTCCTATTTCTTTAACGCACTAATTATAAATAAAAAAAATGTTGTTTATTCACCAAATATTTTATTCCTTATTTTCACTGCACATTATTCTTATTACAAAAATTTTAAAAAAATGTTTCATATACAAAAAACGTAAACTAAAATTACTCTTTAGTAACAATGTTTTTGTCTCTTTAAAATAAATTCCATTTGCACGACTTTTCTCGACTTTTAATTGATCGTGCATAAGATGTTAAAGCAGGGATTCCCAAATTATGAAGATTAACATAAAATTCGACATAAGACCAATACCAATGTTTTAACTTGGGGCGCTGCAGAAAAAATCTGATATATTAAGGAAGATCGAAAAAGTTTGGAAACTCCTGGGGTAAAGAGTAAGGTATATATGAAATCGTATACAAAACAATCAAAATACATCAAATCTAAAAGAGTATAATAATAACAACATTTATGTACCTTATTATTAATATTAGGTGAAATAAAAAGTTCTGAGCAATATCTCACGATGTATACGTATAAAAAGTTCTTTGACAGTTTTGTGTTTAGAGAATCCAGTTATGTGTTAGAGAGTTCCAAAATTGAATGTAATAACAAAGCGTTGGTTCCAACGCTCCCGTTCTGGTAATAAGAAAGTCGAACATAAGATACTCTCTTATATACCAATCGTCAAAAATCTTGATAAAATCATGGAAATCCTCGAGTTGAACCTGCATGCGACAACTTATTCCATTGCACAGGAACTGAAGATTAGTCAAAAAAGCAGTTTGGATCCATTTACATAACTTTTTACTTCACCCAATATTTATCAATTATGAATTCAATATACTTTGCGAAATATGTATTTTTAAAATATATAGGAAAGAGAATATTGACAAATTACCTTATAGGTGTAAGATTATTTTGCATAATTATATAATTAATAAGAAAGTAATACATATTAGATTTTTTTTGTTTGAATGTTTCTTGAGAAATACATATACATATATTAAAGGCCGCCGTATTTCCACCTTGTTTTTCTAATATTAATTACAAATCGTGATACTTATTATGTGTATAAAAATTTAAATTTATAATAGTTTAAAATATTTTACTTTTTTCAATTTTAAATGAAAAGAAAAACAATTTTGAAAAAATAGATCGAAATTAATATATTCTAAACATTAAATAATTTGTTGTTAATTTATTTTAAAGGATAAATGTTTACACAATGCTTATATGTTTGCAATGTATAGGACTATTGTCGAGGAAATCCTTTCAAATTGAACTGCCGGATTAATAATCATCCCTTTTGTAATAGGGTATTTTACAAATGAGATTATGATTGCACGACGCGGCATATTTAACATTGCAGCAATTCATTTTAAAAATATTGGTATTAATATTATCCTATTGTGCATTCCCATTGTTGCTTTGATCGTAAATCCTCATATACATATATCGATTACATCAAGAGTATGAAAGGCTTCAATATTAATTAAAGCTATGCAAAAAATATACTATTGTTGAAATAGGAAATAATTTAATTGTTTTTTATTACTACTTTTATTGGTATCATATTATATTAATACTAGAATAAAACATTTATAAATACGTTTTTTGTGAGGAATCGAAAGCTATGATCATTAGGTTGAATTAAAATAGATGTTTGTCAAACATCACAATAAATAACTTCCAAATAAATCAACTAGAACTCTATATTAAAAGAATATATTGTATTACAAGATATTTTGTTAAAACTTTTAGAGCATTTTTTCTAATATTAAATTGTTGTTATTATATATCTCTATATATTTTTATTATATTATATTTTACTAAATTTTGTGTATTTTTATTTTCATTTTACTTGTTTTATATTTTAATTATTTTATGTTCATATATTTATATTTTACTGTAAGAATGCAGCTCAATAAATAAGTTGTTATTAGTTACAATAACATTAAATAAGACGTGATAAAGAAAGTATTTAAAAATAGATTATTTTTTTAAATATATTATTAAAATTAATTATCTTTTAAAATAATTATATATTATTAATTATTGAGCTTGCATCTATTATTGTTTTAATAAAGTGCTCAAGTAGGACATGTAGTGCATTGAGTATTTATATTAGTTTTTTTGCACGAAACGCGTCATAATTAGAAGTGTGAAACGCGCAATCAAAACTATTAAACTTTGAAGAGACACCAAACTTTTCAGCAGATAAACTTAATAAAATACATCTCCTCTTTGCCCTCGTAATACCCAAGCAACTGACGCCAAATCCCGCTTTCACATTTTATCTTGTAAAAGGGTCCATTTGCAATGTAACGTAAATAAATTGAAAGTATTCAAATTCCATGTTACATAATATTCAACATAATGTTACATAATATAACAGTCAACTTTGTATGTAAAACTAAAATACGTTTTAAAATTTGAGACAAAAGTTGATTGTGTTCTTCCTAAATCAGGATAATTTTCACAAAAACAAAATTAAAACCGTTTTCAATATCATGATAGGATAGGAACTTCTTTAATTTCGTCTTCATTTTTTTTGTATTTGTTGATATCAAGATTATTCAAATCTATAACTGATAAACAACATCTTTTGTATCTTCAAAAAATCTAGATAACTTCATTTATAATTTCCTGAGTGTTTTTGTTCCACCGGCTATATTTTGGGCCAAACTTTGTTTAAGTATTTCATATCAAAGCTTTGTTAACAAAGGTATGTCTGTATTTCGTACAGTGAAATGTTCTCTGTCGATTCCATCCATCACTCAAATGCAAAATATAATCCGGAAATATAATATTGTTTAAACTTTCAGTATTGTCCATTCAATTTCTAAAGTTTCTATTATTGTATTTTTTCTTATGTTTACAGATTTACAGACTAAATTTCAAATATATATTAAATAAAAAAATGAGCTTTCGTAGTAATAGGGTGCTTCGTGTACAAAAATACAAAATATACAAATCTTCTACGCTGGCTGGGCGTGAGTCCTTGACGTTGGAATGTTCAGGGCGCCACTTCCTTTTATTGAGAGGAAGAACTCTAATAACTGATTTCCTCAGAACAGCAATTTCTTCTCCGACGGTGAGCCTTGGCTCCCCTAGAGCACCAACACCATCCATTTGGAGCACACAAATATATAACAAATATTTTCTCAACTGGAGACCTCGACCGTCTTCCTTTGCGGTTCGCTGCGGTCTCCCTGAATTTTGGAAGCATATTTGCTCTGTGGATTGCAGCTTTGTTTATTTTACCACGTTATAAGTGATTTTCGTGCAAAGAAAAAACTAAAATATTCGAAGAAAGTATTTTTTTTTAAAGTAATATTTTGAAAAAACCGTGTTTTCACGTTTTAATTAATTAATCAATAATTAATAAATTTAGAAATATACTGAATATGCATGGTAAAAAAATAAAGTACAAAGAATAAATATTGGTTTCCGAAGAAATTATATCAATTTTATTAATTTTTAAAAATATATTTAACTCATCTTGGTGATTAAACCATTGACCATTCCATAATACAAGTCGTAACTTATCCTAACAGTTTAGACACGAGAGCCAGTAAAACATTTAATATTGTATCTATATTATCCATGAATTTGTTAATAGTTTGCTACAGTTTGCTAATGATTTCTTGCTGAGATCGCATAATTTCATTTGACCTTTGGTAACCAGCTTTGGGGAACAGCCAGCAACTCACACATTGACATTATTCAACGGTGCCAATCAAAGTATCTACGGACCCCTGGTAAACGACGTTATCAACAATGACCTCTTAATGAATACAGTGAAAAGTGAAATCTCTATGTTTAGTGAGCGATACCAAAATCAGATTAGAAAAGCACCCCAACACTCTAGCAATTAATTTACTAGAAAATAGTGAAACTCTACATAGACTAAAAAAATATAACACCCTTAATCTAACTTATAGATCATTGTTATATTTTATTATATACTTAAAACTATTTACTCATTGCCAGCAGATTGTATATAATAAATTTATTATAAAAAAATATATTTTTTTTCTGAATAATATAAGTTGTTTCAATTAGTAATTCAACACTAATTAATTAAAAGCCCTGATTTTTTGTTCGTTATTTCAACATGAAAACAGCCAAATATTTTTGTATTCGTTTAATTCGTTGATTGATGCGTGTCATTTTTGCGTCGACCTGTAATGCTGCGTGATGAGTGGCGGTGTGGCGTACGATTATCAAACTAATTAATTCGTTTCTTCTTTTCTGTTTGCTCGGTGTTTAACCATTTAAAACGTAATCCGGAATAGTTAATGGCGTTTTGCATTGGATTTGTTAAATTAGTTAAATTAATTATAATTCGGCCGTCGTGTAATTGAAGGGGCGAGAGAAAGCGAGAGTGGGGATAAGCCTATCTCGGTCACACCTCCATGTTATTAATGAGAGTGAATGCGATGGAGTATGGATCAGAGAGAGAAAGAGGAAAGGGTTAGGCTAAAGGCACATGCGTGGTTCGGGCGATTGTCGCACGGCGTCTCTCTGTTCCATTTATATAATTGATGAAGGGTCTCGCTGCCAACGTCACTACCATCATCACCGCCACAATACGTAATTAATACGGAGGGAATTAATAAATTTAGGTAGAATATCAGTAAAATTCTTGACTACCCTCTGGACTTCTATATGCTGCGGCGAGAGTGGCGGTCCAAAAGAGGTCCTTTTCCCTCTGCTACAACGGTGCAACAAAGTGTGACCGCGCTCGAAGCACTTTATTAGGGGGCATTAATTAAATACGGGCCCAGCGGCGGGGGTTCGGTCTGCACAACCAACCACCCCCGAAACATACCACCCTCATACCAAAGCAATCTTCATGCTCGATAATTTCAGCAGCTATTTCTTAAGGTCTTTCCGATATGCCACATAAACGACCACTTAATTGCTTGTATTCAGAATTGCGTTACCAATTTAGATCAATAAATGATTCATTTTCAGTATATTGATCTATTAATAACATTATTAATTTACATTTGTCATGCGTTCCATTTGATAATCAATACAACATTTATATCATTATTAATTTGGAATATATTTTTATACCAATAAAATAGTAATCATATTTATTGTAATAATTCACGTTTACTAATAATTTATTTTTTTTTATTAACCAGATAATATAAATAAACTGGCTAAAAGCTTGAAATTAATGATAAATGATATAAAATAAAATATGCGTGTATATATAATAAAGCGATATTGGATTCTTTGAATTTAAATTTCATGGAGAGGGTAAGGTATCGGACATGGAGGGAAACTATTTTGTAACACTGGGGATATGCGACGATAGAGTACAAGGAGTTTTGTCTTCGATTAGTTTATTTTAAGGCGCCATTTTTTTGAACCATAAGAGGTATTGAAGGTTAAGTATAGAGGATTTAATGGAGGTGGCGTGGAAACCAAAGTAGTGTCATCAACCTTCTTCAGTTCTTTTTATAATAATTTTTTTTTTATATAAATTCATTCTTTATGATATAACTAATTTTAAATATTGTTTTATATAAATAAATTAAAAATAATACACATTTACGTTATTTTCCCAACACTTCATTTATTTTGATTGCTCACGCGTTTAATAAATTATATGTTTGAATTATTAACAAATTAATTCTCGGACTCTCTAGGAACCAATCTACCGTGTAAATACAGGTTTGAATGTATAACATAAAATAATTAAAATGATATGTTTGTATTTATTTAATAATAATGATACATAAAAATATTTAACTATATTCCATTCAAATTACAAGGATAAATATTTTGTTTGTTAATTGTATTTTAAAGATAGAATCTTTGTAAAAGAATAAATTCAAGTTAGAACGGAAAATTTGATTAATATAAATCTCAATAAGCTTTCGATACCTCCGTTTTGGAATAGAACGAATTGCAATTACGCAATTGGCAAAGATCTGGCGCGGTTCGAACGAAACAACTTTGCACCAAACGGTAATTGATTTATATATCGAACAAAAGCGTCCGACGATTACGTACTGTATATGTGTCTCAATAAATTTTTCATCGGAGAATTTCGCTCAGAAATTTTTAAATTGGAAATTCCATATTTATTACATCATATACACACAAAAAAACGAAGCCCGCCGAAAAGGAAATTAGGTCGCATAATATATTATAACATTTTTATGTGTATGCACATTCTCTATGGATTTATGAAACTTGTAACTCGTCCATTTATTTACATAGATATTTATTAATTTCTATATAATATATACATGTATATTTATCGAGAGCTTTGTTTCGGCTTTATCAATCCAACGATCCGCGACGTAATAAATCCCTTAAAGACCCTTTGCGACCGAGCATATTAATGCGAAATTGATTGCGTGGCACTATAAATCATCTTGAACATACGTAAAATAACGTACAACGCGTTTCGGATGAGAAAACATCCATTGTAACCGCCCGACGTAATTACCCCGATCATAAATCTCGGCCGTAACCCGCCACCTAACAGAACTGGATGGAACAGGAATGGAAGAGCTCAGCCAGGAGCAGCAGGAAAAAAGGACCAAAACAGAGTGAGACAGAGAGAGAAAAACAGGAGCTGAGGTGGGGTGAAGGAAGAACGCGGAGAATGATGAACGTTAGTGCAAGCAGGAACTACAAATTAATATACACACATTCCGTGCCAATTAAAAACCGAGCTAATTGCACGAGCTCGGATAATGAAGATATAAAAGACAACGTCTGGCCTGTTACGTAATACAAAGTGTGCAGTGAGGTTTATTTTTTATTGTTTTATTGCTACTTTTATCACTTAAGTGGGTGTTTAACAGAAAGCAATAATTACGTGTCATTATTTTCTAGTTTCATTTTTTAATGACATTGTTTTTATTTTTTTAACAAAAATGAATAAAATACAATTGTTTAACTAAATTTAGTTTATAACTAAAAAAGAAATATGTACTATTTTTTTACAATTTATTTATTTTTCTCAATTCCATTTTAAGAAGGAGGACATTTATCAGATGTGTTGTTTCATACATAATTTAGGTATTTTCCAAAAAAAAAGGGTGTTTTATTTAAGATTTAGACTTTCCAGTCCATATATGTGAATAATAAGAAAATCCAATAATTGCTTTTATTATCGTTCAATAAACCAGTATATATTGGTTCTAAACAGACAATATTTCTATTGACATTAAGTCTCTTCATTTTATTTAATATTATTTTATATTTATAAATTTCCTTGTTTTATTATATTTCTTGATTAATTAGCTTCTTTTTAATTGTTTGATCAATCCATACAAAACATAAATTCCCTTATTTTTTTCCATTCATATTAAAATAACACGCAGATGAAGAAAATCTTTCGTTACACGAAAAAAGTAGGATGAAAGGGATCTATTCTATATAAAGATTTCAGTCAAAGGCTTTAGATATTACAGTTTCCATCTATTACACAAATATGCGATTTTTATCTTTTTAAAATGTTCAATGGTGAATCTAACACCCAAAATAATTGGATTTCCTTTACATTTTACAATTAAAACCAGAAGTCATTCACATACAAATAATAACTGGTTACATATAATAATATTTATTGTAATAAATAAATAAAAAATATAAATATAAACATAAAACATCTTAAAGAGCATAGTTCTTTGCGGGCAAATTTTTTTAATTAGTATTTAATAGCAGAGATGTCAAACAAAGTATTTTTTTTTTATTTTAAATCCTTAAACATGGGATTATTCAATGGAAAATGCTGGACTGGTGTAATATATACAATTGTGTGTACAACACACAAAATAATTGGACTTCCTTTTATCAATAACAAAGCAGAAAGCTTTCATACACAAAAATAATTTCTGGTTGTATCTTTCCATTACTAATTCAAATATTTATTAGGAGGGATATTTTTATACAATTAATGATTGTATGACTAGAATCAATGTAAATGAATCATTACTATATTAGTAATGTCAATTATTTTCCTATAATTATTTAAATAAATTAAAAAAAAACTATTGCCTTGTTCGGAAAATTATTTTTGCACAGAATAATTTCTTTACAAATAAACCTAAAAATATAAGGTATTGCTGATTAAAAATACAAATAACGTTGCAGGTGGGAAAAACGAAATTACTTTCCGAACAAACCTTTAATTAATGTGTTAACTCATCATCATTGTTTTAAACCGGACTAATCGAGGAAATAAATGAATACAATTTTAAAATCGGATTATATTGAATCCGGACTAATCGATGACCATATTGGATTCATTTGAATCAGTAGTGCGTAAAATGTAAAAAATCGTTTATCGTAAAAATCTTTTGTTGTTTTAAAAAAAAAATTAACATATTTCTTAACAACAATTTTATTTAAAGTATTTTTAAACCAAATTACATTCACTAATTAGAATTACATGTTAAAATCGAACTTAATATAAATAAAATTCATAAAGTCATTTTTTCACATAAGCTCAAATATAAAAACGTTATAGATAATCATATTGTAATAAGTGATATACAGTGGAACCTCGCTTAACCGAGAACCTTGCATAACGAGCATTTCGTTTAACGAGCAAAATGAAGTGTGAGAAAAATGACTCGCTTAACGAGCAACGTTCCGCATAACGAGTGACGATGAGAAGAGAAGTCCTGGATTACGGAAACTTGTGTACACATATTATATGTATTTTTTAATATGTTTCACTAAACGAGTAAAAGTCAGAAAATTTTGAAACGGATTAAACTCATTAACTAAGGTTACTAAGGCTAAATGAAGTTTATAACTTTGGTTACATAACAGCTGCGATTATGTAACTTTTGTTGATTTATGGTACTAGTAACATTGTGATGTTCGCAGATAAACATAAATGTTCTTAAAGAAAGTTCGACTCCCTGTAGAACGTAAAATAAAATATGTAATTAACGTTATATCGGACCTTAACTTAATGCGAGCGCGTTTAATAATTAACGTCCCTGCGGTTCCCTTTAAACTTGCACACGCGTGGGAGACCAAACTTTGGCCACACTTTGCATACTAACCCATCATCATTGGCTGGTGGCGGTGGGCTAAGCCGAGAAATGGTTGCCCCTATAATTCCCGGTCCTTCCAAGATCCCTTTAGTATTAAATTTCATCAAATAAAAGTCCAGTTCAGGTCTGAATCCTTCTCCCTTTCTCTCACTCAAACACACTCTCTGAAGCTCTCTTTTTCCACTTGAAGACGGGGGTGATTGGATATTACTGTTTGGCTTTGGCCCCATTGTTCGCATTCATTTTATTTCTTGGACCTCTTCCTCTTTCCTTACTTTCTTCCTTTTCCCCTTCATTTTTCTTCCTCATATTATTGCGGCCGCGAGATATTGCGCTAAATAAAAGCGGGTTGCGATAAAGGCAGGAGATGGTGTATATATATATATGGAATATATGGAGAGAATACACTTGGAACGTATAAATAGTCTTAAAGTGGATGCCGGTGAACGGCGCGTATTCGCCTCACACTTTATTTGACAATCCAACGGGATTAGGGCGATGAAAAGGGCCATCCGAAAAAGGGAATGCTCCACAGTATCCCCGAATGCGCACACATAGAATATTATACTTTATCTATCTATATATTACTATATATATGTACAAATAGCTTGATTCAATTTCCTTCTAACAATTGGAAGGTACCAAATCCCTAATTATAAAATATTATTTATTGGACTTCAAATTACGAACGTGACAGTTGACAGTCTTTATACAAATATGCCTTAGAAGGGCACATAAATTCCTAAATTTCGAGACACAACACATTTTTAGACAACTAATTCAGACAACTTAACGTACCAAACAAATTAAATGATAATTCCTGTACATTTTCTATAAAATTGTAATAATGCCCTACTCGGCATGCAAAAAAAAATAGTGGTACATTGCGTGGTACCACCACCGCTCAATGATTTAAGCACCGCACCTAAAACAGCCAAGAGATTTGTTCATTGAAAATTAACAACAATAATTATATTATTAATTTTATTCTTTTGTGGGCCATAAAAATTCTCATATCTAAGTTGGGTCCTGCTTCTATATTCATCATACATATAGAGTACATCACGAATGATGCTGAGAGCAATAGATTTCCAAAATCTTTTGCCTTGGAATCTTTGGGAAATTTGTATATGCCATTTCACTGTCATTTCACTATCCAATATTTTAAAAATAAAAAAATCAACAATACATACATCTTCATTCATTGATATATTATTATCCATTATTTAAATATAATTATTTAGTTGTATTAACACTGATTTAGACCAAAGCGCACACAACTAATAGATTTCTACATTAAATCTAATTTATCATTATTAATGAATTAATGTTTTAAATATATTTTTTAAAAAAATAATACAATAATATATAATTTAGAAATAAATGCCTCAATCGAAATTGTGGCTTTGGTACCTTCCCTAAATACAACCCTGTCTTACACTTACAATAAAAAGGAAACCAAAACAAATGCATCTGGCAGAAAATGTTGTGCTATCCCTATTCTTGAGATCGATTAAAGTTTCGTTTTGTTTTAAAAGTCGATCGGCGTCGAAGAAGAAACAGGTGTAAATTCCAAAGAGGTTGTCCAGAGAGGGTGGAAGCCGTATATCAGAGCAGCGGCCCCAATTCGACCCCCCTTTTGGCTCGAATCGGCTCAATGGGGCGGAGGCAGCAAAGTGGCGGCGACGCGCCGTCTTATTTGTGGCCTCATGTTTCTTGTTTTTATTACCAACCATCGGGAAACCCCCTTTGACGCTGCTGCACTCGCCTTCCCTCGTCTGGCACCTCCAGGATTTTAGGACTCTAAGGAAATTCTATCTATCGGCCTTCTATTTGCTCGAAAGATTATCGTTGCATTACATTGTCCGGATATATACTGAAAACACAGCAATTGCTTCAATTAAGCTAAAGCACTGCACTCTATTACACAGTAAATGTACATCCGCATCTTGGCAATAAAATCGGATAGATGTATAAACGTTACAACTGCATGCATTTTCGAGGATCAACTCTATATAAAAGTACAAACTTTAAATCGTTGTATAATGTAAGAACCACTTTTTTCTCAGCTTTCAATAATGCTATAGCACAATGTTTCTTAACTGTATAAGCGACCCAACATATTAATTTGTAGTTGCACTGCTTTTACACATTGTGACAGCTGTCATTTTGGGACTCCTGAATAATGTGACCCATAGGTTGAGAAACCAGAGTCCTGTTTTTCCTTATGAATATTATTATACAAATATTTCAAGAAAAACACTGTAAATACCATTAGGTAAGTACTATTTATAAGTAAAAAGTTAATTAAAATTTGACTAATGAATATTCTAGTAAATAGTTATCATTATACTACGTAAGTTTTTAAAGAAAAAAAGAAAAACAGTGTAATCACCATCAGCAAAGTGTTTGTTATTGAGGGCTTTCCGTATTTAAGAATATCCATTCAGGAAGGTAATCAGCCGTTATCCTAGACAGGTAAGAAGATAGCCTTCTAGATTAACATCTCACCTCAAAATCGCGCTTTGCCCGAGCTTTTTCCAAGAGCTCAAAGGACATTTTGTTTTATACACACAAAAAATGTATACATTACACATGCAAATATTTCCTATCTTGTATATTACACTGCTTATATAAGTCTACGTCTGGTGTATTCCAATAACGTTATATTAAAGAATGCTTATTTTTATATTTATTAGAAAAATAAAATAATTATAATATATATGAAATTTCTGTGTATATAATACATATAATATTTACATTATTACTTCAAGATTTTTTTGATGTTTTACTGTGACAAAATAATAATGACAAGCATTACAATTTTTTATCTAAATAATTTCGCTAATTTTTCTTGATAACCTAAAAGAATTAGCTTGAACTTGAATAATTCACTATCAAAAAAAAAATGAGAAAACGTTAAAACTAAATATAATGCTCCTATAAAAATTCTCATATGTTATATTACATTTTCAATACATATTATTGTAATTTTACTTTATGTTTCTTTTCTATATAATGCAGCGGTTTCCAAACTTTTTGTTACTACGTCTCCCTTGAATAAAACCTTGGAGCCACCCATTAATCCAATTTTTAAATACTATGAGTGACTTCCAATTTGTTTTTATAATTACATCAATGATCAGCATCAATTCCAATATTTTTAAACAAATTATATTTCTAGAAATTATTTTGCGTCTCAAATACAACTTCTTCACGCCTTCCATATTGGAAACCGCTGATATACGTATTGTGTAATGCAGCGTTTTCCAAACTGTGAGGCGCGCCTGCCTGGGGAGGCGTGGACTAGTCTAAGGGGAGGCGCGAATATTAGTAGCAGTGAGCAATTTTCCAAATATCTGATAAAGTATAGATACATTCCTGTGCTCTTGTCCATATTGCTGTAATACGCGATCAAAGTTGAAAAATTGAAATTAGAACGTTCGAAAAAGCAGTGGTTTCACATTTCATTGATTTACTCGAAAACTATAATAGATAGAATGAATCCAATATATGTATATGAAAGCTGAATGTTTGAAATGGAGAGTTGGTGGGGAGGCGCCATATGATTACATACTTTTGAGGGAGGCGTAGTAACATCAAGTTTGGAAACCACTGGTGTAATGATTGTGTTATTTTTTTACTATGATTAAAGTAAAGTTGAAATATCCTTTACTTGTTTTTGTACATTCTAGTTAATTTATCAATACTTACAAACAATGTTGACTTTAATATTAATATATAATAGAATATAAAGAAAATTATATAATTTTTGTATTGAAACTAATGAAAAATACAGAAAAGTAATTAAAAGTAAAATTTAAAGTACTTTTAATTAACTAATTAATCAAGTGTTTAAAATTTGAATGATCATTCATATTTTAAAGTTTACTAATTTAAACTTTACTGGTAATTAATTAAAAATTACGAAGTAGTATCTTAGAGCAAATGAAATTGCAATGAAACTAAAAATTGATTAAATTGAAGTTTCACTCAAGTTTTAATTAAAATGCGCACTTCCGCTTAAATTCATCGTTTTCTTTTTACCCGACAAAGTGAGAAAACGCTGGTATTACGTAAGTCGTTGTTCTTAACGTTAAATGCCATAGTGCGGAATGTACGTAAATAATAAATATATTTATTACGAGTTTCTTTCCAAGAGGCTCCTTAATAAATGAGAAGCAGTTATGTGAAAAGGGCATGTTTTTATTATCATTATTATGTGTTTTCCTGCTCATCCTTCGGCCACTGTGTCTCTCGTATCCTATGAGTCGTTGTTCACATTTACCCCAGTTACAGTAACATTTTTCTCTCCTTCTTTTTTTGCTTCTTTCTCTCTTCGACGTTGAGTAAGAATTAATGAACACGTCAGCATATCACGCTTCCCTACAATGCACTGACGTCGATGTAGCATGAAATATTTATATTCAAAGGGCGCTTTCCCCATATTATTTTTAAGCTCGCCACTTTTATTCTTTTACCGCATACTTGATAAAGAGTTACATTTTAGTTCATATCCTTGGCATTTGCAATGCACCTATTTAAATGTATAGACTCTAATCCTTGTAATGAGAAAACTAAAAATATTTTTTTCTCTCGTTTGTATCTCATATTACTACATTGGTAACGTTTTCAATATAACTTACAATATATATATATGGATGGAAAATAAAATAAATAAGCAAACAATTTGTTTGACAACTCATGACATTTTATATCAAATCAGTCAAATAACATTTCATAGTTTATTTTAAGTTACGTAATCAATTTTACACATATTTGTGTTACATAATAAAATGCATAATAGTGGATTCTTTTTTACACAATACAAAAATATAATTTTTGAGATATTAAGAAAAACACGAAAAAATCGATTGAAAATTCGTTGTTATGTAACTTTTTTTTATTATTCTAGTATTGAAAAAATACAAATCTTATTTGGCTTTTATTAATATTAACTATTTACATAACATTTTTATTAAAACATTTTTTTTTATAAGTTCTTAAAATTGTTATAAACATTTATTTTATTTAAGTTTCATATAAATGAGGTGATGATGTGTATATAAATTAATAATGATAAATAAAATTTATAATACACATGCATACAGAGGTCTATTAAGTACAGTTTTCACTATATATTATATAGTAATTTATATAGTATTTAAATGATTCTACTGTAAATATATTCTATATTCACAATCAATATTTTAATATTTTAAGGAAAATACTGACTAATAAGTAAGTTAGAAAAACTTAAATACTAATTAAATTTAATAATGAAGAAACTATAAGAAAATTCGGAGAAATCTCAATATATGATCATTTTAATCGATGACGTAAAATATTGTATTTCAATAAGTAAAGTATTCATAAATAAAGTACATACATACTCAAATGGACATTAGTCATAGTCTTTCTGTCTAAAAAAATAATATTTATACATAGAATAAAGATGAATACAAAATGTATATTGCATTTAATTTACATATTTCAAGATATCATTAGATTAGATATAAAATATGTATAAAATTTGTCTTAGTTAACAGTTTTCAATCATTTATTTTGTCTTAATTGTATAATAAATAGATTTTTTATGTCAAGAACTAATCTACTGTTTTTTCATATACAATATATATATTTTTTACACGATTTTACTATAGGAAATAAATAAATTTTAACATTACTAAAATAATTGATATATTAAATTCGGTGAATATATAAGCCATTAATCAGTAATTACTTTAACTCAATTTATTTATTACATATTTATCAATTAATTATTATAGCAGTTGTGAAAAGTGATTAACATAATTTAATTCTAAAAAAATATGCTTTTGGAAAAAATATGTTTATATTTTAATTAATTAATTACATAATGTAGCTAATGCAAATTACCGAGATTCCAATTTAACATAAGAAAAAAAAGTCCAAGTAATTGGAAAGCGCCGAGGAAATTCTGTGAAATTCCAAGGCTTAAATCTTATAAAACCCTTTCAAAGATATTATTATAATCTCGAGAGGACGCAAGCACAGTGCACGGATAAGAGAAGTGTAACGTACTAAGACTGTGTGTAAAATATATTTTACAGTAAATTAAGCTCCGTGTTGCTCAGCCTTTCTCTCTCTCTCTCTGATAATTTAAATAAGGGCGAAGCGCGCGATAAAGGTAGCTAGTAGGTAGTACGTGTCCGGGCGAATTTAAAATTGCCGCCCTTATCATTATCAACATTATTTTCATTATTATTATGACTCTTATTATTATTATTTCAAGGGTTTTTCTCTTTCTATGTGTGTGTTTTTATGTGTGGGCGTATGCGTAATATGCGAGAATCGTAAATTCGGATCAGCGACGAAGATAACCGGAAAAAAATACGGCTTTTGGGAAGTTGCAGGGGTGGCGAGGAAAAAGTTTACGATTCGAATAAAACTGTTTTCTCTCTTTCTCTTTTATATTTGTTTTTTCATATAGAGTTTTCCATTTTGTTCTTTCTCTCACTCTTTCACATACCAAGTTTTTTTTTCAGAATGAGCTAAATTCATACAATTTTCCTGGTATTTACTTTTAATCTTTTCTACTGTTTATTTGGCACGCGAGAATAAATAGGTTCATTATTTTCACCTGTTTATTAATTTCTCTGTAAGCTTCTTTTTCTCTCTGTGTTCGTAAACCTTCTGAGTTTTAGCACTCATGAACAATGCGTTTTTAATTTTAAGCCTGGATACGGTTACGTAGTAGCAGGAAGGGCTGTTACATCCGGAAAGTCCAGCAAACTGGGATCATATGTTGTTATAAAGTTATAAACTGCATCGAACCAAATGCTCTTGTAAAGGCTGAGTTCGCCAGGTTCGAGAACTTTTTTTTATCTGCAGTTATTATTATGTGACTAAGTTTTAAAGTATAATTTATAATATATGATCATCCATGAAGTAAGGTTATTAAATGTAAAGTTTATCTGCACGACACCATCCAGATAAATATGCACATTAAAATTATAAAAATTTACATGCACAATTTATGCAATTTATTATAGATTAACTTAATTAATTAATATAATAAGTATCATTATATTATGTATCAGACTAAATAAATTTGTATTATTTATTTTTTACCATGAATTTACATTATTCATAATATACCAAATTTGATTAAAATGATAGTCAAAACTTTATAATTTGTATCCATTTTCTGATAGGAGACATTTCAACTGTCTTTAGAATGCGTTTTTTTACTGTATTCAGCACAAATTAACGGTCAAAAATCACCTTTATATTTTTGTTTTTGCTACCCTACATGTTTTTGGAGTTAAACTGAGTTGTACTGAAAATAAATACTACATCGTACATCTTTGTCAAAAATTAATTTATAAACTTATAATTTGTTCCAATATTTTTTTCCAATAAGTTTTAACTATCATTTCTCTTTATCTTCTAGGTTCCGTGAAACCCTAGAATGAAATAATTAAGAAATAATTGTGTTTTATTGATTATGTGTTTCTAGATTTATGAAGTGTTTCGTTGCAGGAAAAGTTTAGGAAACGCTGCTCTAGTTCTATCATGAAATTTTTAACGCAATAAGCTTTCAATCAGAGTTGAATTTGCTGGAAGGAAAATAACAGTGCAACTTATTAAAATTAATATGGTGAACCGGAGCATTGTTTAACAAATAATTTTGAAGAAAAAAAATTTAAAATTGTTTTTTTTTGAAATATCGTATTATTTCAAGACAAAACAATCAGTAAATAAAATATTTAACATATTCCGAGATCTTGAATCATGTTTCATATTAATTGGCTTGAAATTGCGGACTTCGTTATCAAAGGTAACGTTAACCGAGGTATGAATGGTATCCAATACTAAAACTCGAAATAAAATAGAAATAATCAGCAATCAAATAAATCATCACATTTTTTTTATCAATAGAAATAATTACTAGTAGAACATGTTGACTATTATGACTATAACCCTATAATTAAAACATATTTAAATTTATACCTATTAATATTTAGTTGACTGACTATACATTACAATAGTAAACAAAATTTCAAGACTTTTCAAGAATTATAAAACGCAGATATAAATTAAATGTTAGCAAATAATTAATTGTATATAAATATAGCGATATATTAATTAATATAAAATTGTACAGAATTTAAGGACCCTTTATTGTCTTACTCAAACAGAAAGTCGAGTTGATCATAAAATACTCTTTGCAGGTAGCGATTTCCATAGGAATTAATATAACACTTTCAATTATTGAATCAACATGAAAGGACGGCTCAGAAACGGGAAAATGATCAAAGGGACGAATTGAACATAAATGCTTATATAATAAAATGAGTTTGAGTTATTCCAAATGGAATATTGAATGACCCTCCTAAACAAAATAATAATAAATATCAAGATATCAACAAGCGAGTAGCATTTCACTGAAAGAAATTTGTGTAAAACAAACATAGTTATATACATGTCCGCATAATTGGGACACCGGTTATTAGGGACAAATCATAAAGAACGGAAACAAACCTAAGGAAATAACACAAATTGTTTCCGCTTTTTCGGGACAGCATTCCGTTTAATCAGGACAGTAATCATGTGTGAATAACTCCGGTTCATGGATGCGGCACAACCAATGGATATTGCGGCGCATGGATGCTGTGCTTATGCTCTTATGTAGTACGTATACATTTTTTTTTAATATGTATGCATACGTAGAGACTTGTCTCTTGTTTTACTTTCTGCAATTTATTAAATTAAATATCAAAAAACACTAATCATGTAGTTTTTGTGGAACTTCGGATAATTGGGACAGCCGCTTGATCGGGACAAAATGTGTCCCGATTAAACGAAATCAACAGTATTTTGAACTAGTCAATTAGTTGGAAAAAGAAGACATAGATTTATATACAAAAGAGAGAAGAAGAGAAGAACAAAGGTGTAAATAATAAATTAATTCTTGCTTCTATTAATTTATCTAAAATACTATGGAAAATTTATTCCCATAGATTCTCTAAAAAACAAATGAAACATTGATGTTTTTCTGATATTAACTTTAATTACCCTTATGTCAGGAGTTTGCAAACTATGTTTAACTTAACATAAATAAAAAAAATTAGATTTTAGAAATCCATGTAATTCAACGGTAATGATCCTATAAAATATGATCTTATTATATAAATAAATAGACTATTTATGCAAATATCAATGATATATGATCGAAGAATGGATAAACGAAAAGAGAACATTTGATTTATGATCATACAATTGGCGAAAATCTAATTACGATCGGAATTAATCTGAATATTCCGTCTAAATGGCGCCGGCGCGCGATTGAAATTTACAACGGCCCGAAAGATAATGTTCTAATTAGTATTTCATCCAATCAGGATCGGCCGAGTGGAAATAGTTTAATTAAACTTTTCGCGTCGGCATTCTCCACGGAAATCCTGGTATTTTTAATTAGAGCAAAGTGGGCCGCCCTTCCCAATGTTGACACATTCGATGAGATGATGCACAGGACGGGTAGTGGTTCGAAGAAGGCGCAAGAGAGGAGAGCATCGTACCGCCGGCGGTTTATTCAAATCATTATAAATATTGACTCATCCGAAACAGGGGAAGCCAAAACAATCCGGGCATAATCGAAACGCAATTCTAATGACCTTTTAATGAAACCCCTCCAATAACCACAACTCCATCCCCAGGGGCAATTTAAATATTTAATATAGCGCCAATTTCTTTCATACCCACGCAGTTTCATGCTCGCCAAAATTTAATTACCTCAGACTAAACCACATTCACAAAAAGATCATTACAGCATCAGTTTATTTTAGATGCATAATGTTGTATCCTCACCAGACGTGAGATAGATCGGTACGAATTTTACTTCACAATGATAGAAATTTGTACACCTACCTTAGATGCATAGCTTTTTAGCAATATATGCAATGTATTTATTTTACATTCACATTGTATATGTATCAGATATTTTCAAAAATCATGTCTTGTACCAGTGTAACAAGAATTGGAAATGCACGTGTGTGAGCAATCTCTTGCTTTGAATTTGTGGGCCCTAGGACATAGGAAATTTTTAATTTGAGAACCCCAATAAATTTGGTTGGAAAAGTTTTCTTGTTCTTAGCATCCTATATGTCTTTCGGATCGAGGGCCCGTGTGTACCGCACCAGCTGTACACCAATAGCCACAACATTGCTTTGTATATTTATATCATGATGTAAGCTTTGTAATACTTCATAAATTACACAATTATTGTAGATATAACAACTGCAAAGTACAAATAGTTGCATAATGCACATTTGCAGCTGTTACTGATTTCATACATCAATAGAACCAATAGAAATTGACACATCTGTCAAAAATGTATGCCCATTTGATGTATAGTGTGGATGCAGCGTCAAACGCGTTCATATTATGAACAGACTCATCCTCATCATTCGAACGGTTAAGGAATCTGCAGAAAGGGCTTGATGCCACAAAATGCTTCACCGCACGACACGTTACACCACTTTAACCCCACAGTTTATACACAAGTTTCCCCATTTTTACTTGAACGCACGCCGCTGTTTAAAATGTTTATTCGGTTTTAATTAAAACCTTACTTTTGTGAATGGCACCGCTCCAGCCTTCACCTTTAATTGACACTCCAAGGGAAATCGCTCGCGCTCAAAACGTTCCGTCATTCCCTTAATGGGATTTATTATATTTTAATTGGACACTTCACAATTCATTACCGATCCGTAATATTAAACGTGGTCTATATTAAAAGGGTAAACCTCAGACCTCGTTGAAAATACATGTAAATTCTATGTGTCATTGACTCTCAACAATATACTAATTAGATACAATTTTCAATCACATTTACAAACCTACTTACTGATATTTATATTCATTAAAACTAATGCAAATTAATAAAAATTATTATCAAATAATCTTATATTCATGTTCAACTTTCGTTTATTCATTCATGTTATTACATTAACTTTAAATTTTTTGAAAAAAAAAAATAGATCAAAGCTGCAAAATTGATTAAAGTATTAAATTAAATAATATTATAATATGTTTTGTATTTCAATATTAATTAATTTATATAATCGTGCTGCAATTGACAGTTCTTTAACCCAAAATTGGAATATAATATTATTTATAAAATATGGAATTCAGTAATTATATTTATTTGTAGTATTTATATAACCTTAATGATTTTTTTTCTACCAGAAAATTGACATAATTAATGAAATTTGTTTAATATTAAAATTGTCAGTATCCCTTTGATCGTGTCAATTGCGAATTGCAATTAACGTATATTTCCAGAAACTTATATTTTTTTTTACTATAATTTATATTTACCATCAAAGTTTAATTACATCCTCTTGTAAAGACCCAATAAATAAGTTATATCTTGACAATTATTGACTTTTAACTGTCGACTGAATTCCTTTCAATTTGATATTATCTTAAGAACTAATTACAAGTGTAAATAAAAAGTTTCGATTCAATTTATTTACTTTCGATTTAATGTCTTCTACAGCATTTTCTTTACTTTCTTCATCCACAATAACTTTAATCTTCTTGTCAGGCGATATTTCTATATTAACTATAATCTAATTAAATATAAAAATGAGACATAAAACTATTAATTATTATAATTTTAATATTATTTAACTGTATTTAATTTAATTGCATAAATAAATTGTTGGTAATTTTCATTAACATCATTGGCAATATGTCCTCATTAAGTACTGTATGATATAGTGTTTTACTCAAATTGTTGTATGCGGTTTCTTAATGAACATTTAATTGCCTTAACTGAACTGCATTGACCACTAAATACCAATAATGAGAGCACATAGGATAGGATGCATTTAAAGGATATCGACCAACATGCTTTGTATTAGCTCCAAGCCACAGACAGGTTGAAGCCCCTTTGACCTCCATATTATTATATAATGTTTACATTTCTATGCTGTATTATTAACAATTATAATACAAATTCTATTTTCAATTAACATCTATATAATAATGTCTCGATATGTATATAGAATTTTAAACATTAATTTTACCAAACCATATTCAAACCCATATTCTTGATGAAAAGCATCCTTTGTAGATTAAAATAAAACTCTTTGGGTTTTTCTATTCCAGTGAAATATCCCAACAATATAATGATTTAGGGTACTAAGAATCTCAGGGAATTACATCAGCATCAATTGCATCCCCAAAATGCAATGAATTATGAGGTGATGTGGCTGAAAATTTTATCGAATAATAAGAAAGATCAGTCAAAAAGTGAGAACGGGAGAGAGTGGTTGCCATTTTTTTATGCCCAGCGACAGGAGATAATCAAACGGTATGGTTCCAACAGGATGAAGCTACTACCAGAGCATAACATTCGTTGTGTTATCTACGAAATGCATACGCTAAGCGTCGGTCGCTGAATTCTCATGTTTCAATACATGTATATAGTATTGTTTGTCTGCACATTTCACTCTTCGTAATTTTTCCATCGAATTTTCAACTATATTTTTATCAGATAATGTTATTTTTGTTTCCTCAATCTGACATAAATCAAATACAAATATGAACTTACATAATTATACCTTTATTTATACGTTATCTTGGTTAGAGTAAACTAAATAACCGTATACGTATTATCAAACATACGCATCGATACATACAATCAATGTATATTTTTCGTTGTAAACGAAAATTCAAAATTATATACAGTGAAACCTCACTTAACGAGCACGTCGCATAACGAGCATTTCGCTTAACGAGCAAAATCAATTGTAAGAAAAATTACTCGCAAAATGGAACGCATTATCGTATATTAGATTAGTTTATATGGGGAAAATTGTTTCACTATACGAGAAAAAATCCGGAGGTTCCACTGTATATATCTTGAAATGGTTACATAATGGATATTAGCAGTAAGAGACTGATGTCGGTTGTTTCGTCTTTCATCCTTAATTCTATAATTTACATTAAATAATTTGATATTTATAAATGATATATGTTGATTAAATCTGTGGATTCCTTTGATTCGATGACAACCCAAAATATACGTTTAAGATTGTGACAGGTTGAAGTGACATTGTAATATAATAGTTAAAGTTCTGAACATGAATGTGATACAAGTGAAATTAATATCTTACTCGATACAAAATTAAGGGGAAGAAGGAACAGTGTCTATGCACGAGGGCGTGTATTAAGTTGTTTCGACGTTGTTTTCAATCAGTTTCCGGGGAGTTGACAAACGTCCTCGGTAATCCCGAACAGTGACTCTCCTAATATGACATAAGCCTCTCCGAAAAGTTAGGGGGCTTTCGCGCGTGCCTTTCTGTGCGGCATCTGGGAGGAACGGATCCGATCTGGAACCACCCTATTTTCATGTGGATGGTGCAGAGAACGAGAGAGATGAACAGAGAGAAAGCGAGTTAAAGAGAGAGAGTTTAGAGTACATAAACAGGCAATCTAGAGACCGCGCGTTCCTCACTTTATCGGCTCCCCCGAAAAACCCCTATTCCAAACGATCATCATCGGTTGAATTAATGAGCCGCTCGGAGAAAATTCTGCCAAGCCATTCAGTTCCTAAACTCTTGATAGCTTTATAATTCGTTTCGATTACAGTTTTATTTTGATTTTGTTTTTCCGTCGCGATGCGAAGACATGCTTTCGCGAAGCGGACGAGGATCGCAAGGACATTTTTAACTAAATTCCACAGTGATATGATGATGATGTAAGAAAAAACAACAGATGCAAGTAAAGCGGATGGAGTTGTTGAAAGATGTTTTGCGACCGACCGGAGGCGAAAAGTTTTCTTCTTCGTCTGTGTCAACTCGTCTTCGTCGTGAACTTAATTCTGAATGCTCTTCTTATCTCCGGCATAGTTTAAGTTTAATTCGTTGGGACCTGGGGGCATTGCTAATTGCATGTAATGCAACAGGAAAATTTAATGCCCAACTGCAGCACGAAAGCTTTTGCTTTTCATCCAATTAATACTAATTTAGACGCGAACTTCGCTTCGCATTCAACTTCTATTCCCGAAGCATCTGTACCCAAAAAAAAACCTTCACCTGGGTTGCCGATTTTAGATCGCCCAAATATTTGTTATTATTTTACATATTTACATATTCAAAATAATTATATTGATTTATTTCAAGAATTACTATACAGAATGTTAAGTAAGTGCAACAAAAATATACATGAATCGGACCAATCAAAGCACCTGGCAACTGGACCACTATTCATAAATTTATTTTATAATTAAAACAAAAGTACAAAATGATTTTGTCAATTGTCTGAAATCTCCCACTAAGGAAACCACTAATTTACGGAGATCGGTATCACACCATTCCTCATAGTAAATTTTGTATAATTATTATATGGATATATAGAAACTACTTATTATTACAACTATATAATAGGTAGGTCAGGTCCAATTCAGACAACTTCAGAGCTTTTTGATAAAATGTCACAACTTTCACAAGTATGATTGAAAATATCAATAAAGCCTAAATTTTATTACTATTAAATAATTCACTGTCACAGATGTTTTACAATAGTCAATTTAATTTGAATTGAAGAGCCATTTTTAAGATTATATTTGTTAAACAATTTAGAAAGCCGCACGCAGTGACGACTAACGGCTCCAACCTTTGGTATAGTAAATTTCTCAAATATCAAAGTTACAATAGATGTTCAATCTGGTCATCAGTCGAAATTGGGTAACCTCACTTTTACATCAACGATTAATGAAGAAAAAATACAAAAGATAATCTACTTGAGGTGCCTCAAACAAACAAACACGATTGACAAAAAACTAAATCGAATAATAAAGTAATTACTGGCATGAATATCCTCTCCCGAAACGAATTTTCGACGAATATAATGTTAACTCAATGGAGGGACGCAGCAAAGAATACATATATAAAAGAAAAGGGAGGCCATAATTTCAGTCATAAATTACAAAATCTTTGAAAAGGTAGAGGGAAAAAAACGGCGCACTCTCACTTTTTTCGGGCCGCGCAATCTTTCGTATCCAATTTTCCGCAAGAACGGGTGACCTCGACAACCGCATCCAATGTTTTTTTTTGTAGTAGTCTAGAAAACATCCTTGACCAAACAAAAAAAATAAAACGAGAACAACACAGAGGTCCGCACGGAATTTTCGTTTTAATTAAGTTTCATGCCGCTTGTAATTTGTAATCCTTGGGATTACACGTGTGTAAGTCTAGTCTCTTTGTCGGGATATTCGTAACAAATAAAATGAGAACGTTAATATTTAATGGAAGAGTGCGAACTAGAGAGAAAGAGAGGGAAGAGGAAATGAGTGTGTTGTGGGTTGGAGCGACGAAGTAAATAGATAGAGCCATCCTCGGTCTGCAGCTTTGCAGGTTTAAAAGACACACGCTTCCATTTGCCGGCTGCTCGCGAATCTCATTATAACCAGAAACAAACGCTCCAATTAGTGCACTCGGCTATATACCGACAACGACACCGACATTTACTAATCCATTTTAAACTGATTTTTATGCACTTTTGTTGACATTCTTATCATTTAATTGAGTTTCGTACTTAAATTAAATTAACATTAAAAACTTTAAATTAATCAAAAGGTGTAAAGTATAAATCATTTATGTACATTTCTATAAACTACATGTACTGTGAACTAAATATATAGACATATTACAAATATTTTATTTGCTAAATACACAAAAATTTCTTTTCTTTCACAAATTTTCGAAAAATATTTGACAAAATTTCCTTAAATAAATTGAACACATTAAAAAAAATGAATTTCAATATACAATTGGCAGCACAAAACAAATTGATCAAAATAATTTATGATACAATTACTACTCTTATTCCAAATACGCATTGCGTATATAATAATATAAAAAATAGTAGTTAATGAAAGATATTCAATAATAATGTTACCAATTAAGATCATTTTCTGCTCCAATGGAATAATTATTAAATACAAATAAAGACTCCAAATGTGAAATACACAAGTCATTTTATATAAAACTCTACATGATATAATTTATTACTTTAAATGAGAAAATGTTAAAGAAATAAATAATAACTATGGGAATGATATGCATGCATTTAATAATAAGTAGATGTTAAAAGAGATTAAAGAAATGTAATAATGTTAAGCTAAATTGAAGTTAAATGAGATTGCATCTGGAGAGAGGGCATTAGTTGTTCCTGCGGGAGGAACGGTGCCAGGGACAGGGTAAGAGCTTAAGAATACTTCGCGAGTGTGTACAGCCGCTTATCGTAAAAGGTGATTAAATGGGGGGAGAAGCGGCGCTCGAACGATGAAGAGCGAAGGGTTGGAAGGGCTCGTCGGCATCGAGGGGTATCAAATTTGAAGCACCTTATGCGCGTTATCATTATAAAATTAACCGTAATTCAGATTATAATCCGAGATCAGATTATGAGATATGTTACCCCTAAATGTATTGCTCTTTCCACTATTGCTTATATATTTATGTACAAAATTATCATTTACTGTATTTCCACTACATTATTTTTTCTTCTTTCCTAAAAATAACTAATTGTCATATTATTTTTATAATTTATGAGTTTTGTATATACGCGTCTGAATGTATTTTTGCGTACATATTTTAATTTTATTTAAATAGTAATATTATTTCCTATAGTCAGTAAAAAAACGCAAATAACCTGTACGTATCATCGAACTTATCTTAGGTATTCGTTGATTCATAACCAGATTTGCAATACTGTATGTTCATCTGGATATTTGTACGTTAATTTGGTCATACAATCGTAAAATACATATACGTATCTTTGAATATATCTTAGGTATATGTCGAATGCACTTATAGTTATGGATATTTGTACATTAACTTGGTTAAATGGTAATAAATAACAAACGTTGATGTGTACGTTAGTTGCTATTGAATTCAATTCAAAATTCAATATTTATATTTTTACAATAAAATAATAACCGATATGATTGTTATTAGTCTTCTGGCCTGTTTGTTTGTCATGAACCAATTCATTTTCTTAAATATTGCATTCGCGAAATATAGAGAACACATATATTATGAAAATGACTTCTCGCAACACAAAAACTTCTACACTTTTTATTTTTTACTTGATACCTTTTATACTTTAGTCAATTCCATTTTGTTGCCTTGTGTTTCAGAATTTTGCAAGAATAAATGATCTCAGTGTTCTGTGTATGTTTAGCACAAAAGCTGGAGATTATTTAGTGCCGTCGCTAGGCAACGTTCATAACCGGAAACAGCTATGGTCGAATATTTGGAGCGAATGCGGTTTCCGGAAATGCATTCGCCGACCATTATATTCTTGCGCAACAAGAAATGGTGACAAAATGCACGACGACAATGCTTATTATTTATGGTAAGAGAATAATCGAAATATAATTACAGTACGTGATTACATTTAATACAAAAAATGTATATACACAGTGATTTTCACAGAGATTTATAAATATTGGCTATAATTTCATTATGTATTTCACAAATAAATATATATTATGTTATTATTTTATTTTAAAACTAATATCGTAAAAGTTTAAATAAATGAAAAAAAAATATTTATTATTGACGTTTGTTAATTCCATAAAAATCATAAAGTGTAAAAAAAATATAAGTTATATATTATTAATTACAAAAGATAATATATAAAATAGTCTTATAATACGATTTATATCCAACGTGGAACAAACATTGCGATAAAACTCTTATAAATAGATGTATACGAAATATTTATATTGAAATATTGATACATCTACATTGATATAGAATGGATTGACAATTTAAATTATGTAAATAATTAGAATTAGGTTTCCTTATAACACAGTACGAATTCATCTATTTTTTACAATTCTTATAACACGGTATCATGTAATCGTGTTATAGGAGGGTTGATTTAAACATGAAATATTAAATAAGAATTAACAAATGGCTATACAGTGGAACCTCGCATAACGAGCTTTTCGCTTAACGAGCAAAATTAATTTTACGAAAAATAACTGGCTTAACGAGCAACGTTTCACATAACGAGTGACGATGAGAAGATTTTTGAATATATTAACCATCTTCGATTTTCTTTGTCATCTTTGTTTAAAGCGGACTATACTTTGTAAATATAATTTGTGTTTGTTGTTTTGCAAACCACAAATGTATCAAAATGTACATGTACATATACATAATTTTATTTAAACATTTTTTTGTTAATAATTTGTTGACATAAAAATGTGTAAAGTATTTTTTTTTATTCTGTCCTCAAAGGGTTAAGCGAAATTTCACTGTATAGATATTCCATGTAGAACACTTGAAATAATGATAAAAATTATATACTGCAGCATATTCTTTCCTTGAGAAATCATATGTGGAATATTAAAACGTTCGAATATCAACATTGCCCTTTCCTGGGCAAATACATTTTTCTGCTTTCAATATCCTACTTCAATATTTATCAAATTGATAAAAGAAAAATATTATTATGATACATCGCATATGCCTTGTCCTAAAGAAATATTGAACTTGGCCTTTTAATATGTGCATATATGTTATTAATATTATTATAATAAAATGAAATATTTGATTATGGCATATTTCATAACTAAATACAAAAGCCTATTGACCGCTGTCTTTCCATAAAAATCGATTCATGACTCATTGAGCTCTCATCAAAGTGTCTTTCCGTAAATTTCACACTTATTCTATAGTAAAAAATCGAAACCACATCAACATATTACAAAACTGAAATCTACTCTTAAAATAGATTTATATTTCCTAACAGTTTCTTTATGTTTAAAAGATTTTAAAATATGCTTTAACATTGTTTTGTAAATCATTTAACTATTTGAAGTGCCAGAAATTCCTAAATTTCTATATTCAAATGGAGCCACACAAAAAAAATATAAAATGTATTTATAAAAATAAAAATTGGTATGCAAAAAAATCAATGCATAGTTTTCAATAATTTGCTGATTAGACGATGGTAATTCGTCTTTCTTTGACATTTTCTAGAAAATTAAGATACAATCAAAAAGGTGGTACAGTACGCAAACCACCATCACACTTGGCATGTTTAAAAGGTGGTACATTCGTGTATCACCGCATCTCAAAGAGTTAAAATATAAGATTTGATTGTTTGTTTTTTGCATTTAACACTGATCGCTTAACAATAATACTTCTTCATAAATCAGTATAATTTTCACTAAATAATAGAAATCGTTGCTTGCATGTTTTCTAAATCTTTCACTTCTTTGTATTCAATAAATTTCTAACATGTTCTTCATAGACATTTTTCAAAACCTATTAATTGAGCAATCAAAATAACATCATTTTTTATACAACTTCTAGCCATATTTTATTTACGAATTATAACTTTGACAAAGGTATGATTATATTTCATTTGAAATAATTATGGATATATAATTAAATAACATGCAATATATTTAGTTTCTCTTAAGAATTAAATTAAACAAAACAAAATGAGTTTAATCCATTCCAAATTTTCCGAAAATATCATAATATTGTAGATTGGAAATTTAAATAAAGCGAACAAGAGGAGCAGCAAGAAATTGAATGAATCCGAACCTGCATTACCTGCAATCGATAATGCCCTTTCTTCTGGAGCATCTGGCGTTGTTTACACCGTATATACTGGAAATTTGCTGAATAAGATTGCGAAAGAAGTAAATCTCTTTAACTTCATTTTATTTGTCTTATATACATACATGTATAAAAGTTACGTTATTCAGGAGCCGCCGGAGAATCTAGTGCAATTCCGTGTTTTGCTTAATATTACGTTTCCTGAAAAAGCAGCTTCCTCGTGTCATCCAAACAAAACTCACAATATTAACTCCTATATACTTATATCCGGCATAAATCAAATAAAAGCGAATGAAAATCCAGCATTCATATTTATGTGCTTCTTACGATGGGCATACTATTTTTATTATTCCATTGGACATGGAGAGCATTAATACACGTCGGATCACTTAGGACCATCAATCATTCAACTGTTTTCCACATGCCTGTTTATATATTTTCCTCCTTAATATCATCATCATCATCATTAGAATTCCTTTAATGGAATATCTTTGATTTCAACTAGTTTTTACGAATTATCATCATCATCCATTAAGGGATGGATACTCCAAACCAACAACATGCGATTCCGTTTAAATCCTGCTTTGTGGACACAGGTTTTCCGCACCTGTGCCCCACCAATGATTAACAGGAATTGCAGCTAATTGCTTCGATCGTTTTGCTTCAGTTTTAATGGGTTTCTGGCGTGTCCTGCGGTCATGCTAAAAGGATAAAAAAAAGCAGCACACAAACAAAACAAAAATTGTATATGAAAGAAAGGCGAAACAATATTTAAATATTATCCAACCTCTTGACACAACAAACGGCACAACACGTGACGTCGTAAAGTTTTATTACGTGGCGTTCGGCGGGGTTCAGAATTTATGTGTCTATGGGTATTGCTCATTTCCAATTCATGCACCAACGAAATATATATATATAAAGGAAAATATTTTTATTATTATGCATTCCCGGTGAGATTTCCTCCTCATTTTATTCCCGCATAATCAACATTTTATTATATTCCATCGCAGCCGTAGAAAATTCCCTATTCGAATTATGAGCATGGGGTTGCCAATCCTTACAATTTTTCATTTCTTTTTTTGTTAATTTTGTGCTGTAGCCATTTTTAAATTGGGACACCTATTCTCGTGCGCGTGACATTCTTCGAGTATGCTCGAAATAATGAGAAAACCTATAACGATACTTCAATTGAAATATTGTTTTCTCACACGAAACTCGGATGGTTATTAAAAGAAAACAATGTTTTTAACACAATTTGAATATAGAGAATACCCATGATGCTTGTATATTATAATATACTATACTCGAACCACGGAGAATATCCATACTTTCCCGGTTGTTACAAGCTTGAAACATTAATTAACATATCTCATACAGAAAATTATGAACTAAAACAGATCTTATTTTATGATTCTCATAAATCAAATAGTATAATTTCGATGAATATAATTAGATGATAGTAAACATGATTTATTCCATTTACCTAACTCCAACGAAAACATATGAAAGCCCTTTGTTCATTTCTAAGCAAGTTTGAAGTTTTCAGGTTTCTATATTTTGAATTTTGGTATTCATAGTATTCTTCGTTTCATTTTTTTATATGTGTGACCCACCTAAGGTCAGTAATATTTCTTTGGCATACCAAACTATTTGGGTTGGGCATCCCTGCAATAAATGAAATAATACAATATCCAGATATTTCTTTAGGATATGTAAGAAAACTTGTATTTCGAAAATATTTAGGAAATTTACAGAGAATTTAAAATAAATAACTAATTTAAAAGTAATATCAATATTTATTTATATAGTAAATAATACATTCTAGCAAAAATATTCAATAATTTTCATAATTTAACATATATAATTTAAAATAAACAACTTATTCAAAAAATATGATTATTAAGTAACAAGAAAATATTGAACTGAATGTGTAATAAGAGATGTAATGTTAAAATCGTATTAAGCATTTCATGATTTTTGAGTTTCTATACAAAGAAATCTGAGATTTCGAATACAATTTATTTCTAATGTTAATCATTGTTCAAGAACCTAAAAAATATATAAATATCTTAGTAATAAATATATTTATAACAGGTCAGTTCAAAGCTTAATATTTACATTTATTTTCATCATAATTCGGATATTTTTTATCCATCTTAAGTTATCGACAATTAACTTTATTAAGTGCATATTTAATATACAAACTAATTTAAAGTTAATATTGAATATTTCTGAGAAACCTTGTCGTGCACAACTTTGAAACTAACACAAAAACTCGTTTAGTAAAAATGTATAGAGTGAAGATAATTAAAATTTTAAAATATAAACAATATCTTTAATTAATGTAAAATAATAACATTAAATTGTCATTGGTTTTTTATTATACATACAAAAAAGAATGCATAGGAATATTATAAGAAAATTGTAATTCCTTCGTTTGAAAGATATTTTTTTCTAGAAAACAAACAAAAAATAAAATAATTGTGCAAAATATATTTGTAATCTTCAGAAGATTTATTGTTTATCAATTTGTTATTATTCAATTTATATCTAAAACCGTTTCCATGTTTTGTAATATATGTATTATTAATAACTCTTTACATGTCTCTGGTTATTAATTTTTGATAATAAATACATTTAAATTTTGCTGCCAATTTTTCTAATTAATGTAAGAAAAAGTATGCATTATGAAATATATGTGATGCATACGTAACTATTGATTTAATATTAGAGTATTTGCCGAAGAACATAAATGAATGAGATTAGCATCTTATATTCTGATAGCGATCCAGAGAAAATGGGTTAAGCTATTGAATGAACGCAGAGAAGTGTGTAATATCGAGAAGACGTTGGAACATTGGAATTCTAACAGATTAAGTTGGCACGAGAAGAAAGGCAGAAAAAAATCAAATAATGGAGAGTGGAAACTGTTATTTAGTGGAAATATGCTATTCACAAGAAATAAAGTAGATTTATGTTAATAGCTTTAACTGTATTTCGTAAAAGATTTTAATCATAAATGATCAACCATCACGAAAAATCTAAAATTTTATATGATCTGTCAAACTATTACTCTATATTTTATACAGATCTGAAGTAATATGATAAACTTTGTTTAGTTATTTTTCTATCGAAGAGCTGAAGTATATTCAAATATAATACGTTTGTTTATGATAAACTAAAATGTTAAATAAATAAAATATTAGATAAATGATAAGATTTTCCTCTAATGTGAAAACTTAAACTCACATTTGGATTGTGCGATTTAAACAAAGTTTTAAAATAATTAAATGTATATTCACAGTTTGCACAATTTAGGTAATGTCATAATCATTAGAAAGCTAAAATGGATGATTTTTTATAAAAAGTATAAGAGCAAGTGTTAAAGACTTCTCATATAAATATGTAATTCATGATAATATTCAATAGTTGTTTATACGAATTTGACTCGTCTATATACTAAAATCAAGTTCATAATACATTTTTATTTTAAATGATTACATGACTGTCTATGAAGAATTAATCCATCATCAAAAACGTGAGATTAAAACATATTGTAGTGAAAATGGATCGAAATGAGATCGAAATTTTTTTTATTACAAAACCTGAAGAAATATATAAATGGAGAGAATTTGATAATAAACGAGCAATACATCAAATAGTCCGGCTTAAATAAATCTGTATTATAGAACTATAATGATATAAAAATTTCAAAATAAACTAAATTTTAATTGATCTGACACAAAATTATTACACAAATGATATTTTTTTTCTTTTATAAAGTAAAGTCTCTTGTGTTGTTTAATGTTAGTTATTTAATTAGTCCGGTTTCTACTTCCGAAACTACTTATTGTCGAGTATATGTGAGTATAAGTTTTCACAACTGTAAAAAGATAGTTTGAAAAATAATTATATCATTGAGAATTTCCTCAACTTCTATCAAGTTTTATCTAATATTTAATTCTTTGTATGGATTTGTATATAATACAGAAATATTGTAGTCAATATCAATGTCTATGTATTTATTTTGAATGTATACAATAAATATTAGTTTGTGACTAAAAACTATATAAAAGAACAACCCTATTCTATGTTAATTATATTGTTTCTATCGTCATGTTGATAAAACTCAAACATTTTATAATTAATTTGCGCAAAATAATTACCGTGAAATTTAATTCTTCAAAAAATTAAATATTATAAGTTAAATTCTCTAATTTTGATAGTGCAAATTATATAAGTAAAAGTATGAGTAGTGATTGGAATTACTACATTGTTGGCGTTGCTCGAATCATACTAATAATAATACAATATAACCTCGATGCATCAACATTTGAAATATTGCAGTAAATAATCGAAATGGTTGTTTAATCTAGTAGCCTAGATCTGTTCATGCTGTGATGGGGAGGGGGAGTTCTGTTAGGTACGAATAAATAAGTTTCTGGGCAAAGTCCAATTTGTCGCACGCTTGTTGGGTGCGCGTTGGCTGCAAGCAGACCCAAGGTATAAACGTTATCCTCGTGGGGGCGAATTTAATATTTATCGCAATGTTCACGTCGTGGCGAAGCCTAACATGTTATGAAATAAATTATGAATTACACCGTGGCACCACCCTTTAAATATGCAGAAACGGTGTCGGCTACCATCGGACTCCCAAAGCTCCGCACAGAAATTCGGTTTAAATTCTGACCGGACAGCACCGCAATTGCAACACATATTATTATCGCACTGCTATTACTAAATCCTCAATTATTTTCTCTTTAAACTCGTATTCCATTTCATCCTATAAGAAATATAGTGTACTTAATTAATTGTTAATTAGAATAATATATATTGCTGTATCTCGGAATCGAATATCTTGCACAGTGTAGTTTTATCGGGTTTTTATGGTAAAGTCTACATTAAAATCAGTGCATTTAATAATAATTATAAACAGTTAGATAATCCAGCTTCCAGTTGGTAACAAGTATACGTTGCTACTCAAGGGTTATACTAAAACTAACTAGGACCTAGACTTAAAATAAATGTCTCCTTATATGCTTATAAGCCTAACATGTTATGAAATAAATTATGAATTACACCGTGGCACCACCCTTTAAATATGCAGAAACGGTGTCGGCTACCATCGGACTCCCAAAGCTCCGCACAGAAATTCGTTAGTTCATTCCAAGAGAAAAAGAACAACTATAAATAATTTTCTTTGAATTAACTTTATACATAATTTTTCGGTATGGTACGCAATAACATATTTTACATTAATTTATATAAGAAAAATTGATTTGTATGTAGTATTCAATATGAGAATACACGGAAATCATAGAACATGTTTTGACCATTAGAAACTTTATATTACTGTACCTATTAAAATAAAAAGTAAAGTTACGTGCTTAAATTGTTTAAGAAGTTTTCGCTATATTTTTACCATAAAAACAGCTATATAATATTTCGAATAGTTAAATCAATAGCGTATGAAACTACTAAATAATGATTATAAAGACCAAGAAAACAAGACCTAAACGATAGTCCTTTGGTCAGTTTTATTGAATTATAATATTTTAACTTATTTATGTAATTCTGGCCAATTCATGTATCATGTACACAATATTTGAATGTGCAAACATTAAATAATTTTTATTAAACACATTCAATTTTTAACTTATTTTTTTTTGCCCATTATTTGAATTTAGTTATTAAGAGCAATAATTTTCTCATTTTGTCATTTTCTCTATCCAAATTACAAAAGCTACAAATCATTTTGCAGGTTATTTTAATATTATTTATACAAATTTATACAATATTACTTTTTCACTTTAATTATCAACTATGAATTAAATTATTTAGAAAGTAGCTTGTAATTCCATGAATTTCACTAAACTTCTTTTTACACAGATGATGTAACCATGAAGTATGACCAATGTATGTAATGGATCAAAAAAAGTTTTTTTTGCGGCTAAAGTAGAATGAATAAAATTGGACCGAGAAAGAAGACATAAAGTAAAGAAGTAACAAAAAGTATATATATATATCAATTTGCAAGTGGTCACTTTGTTTTTTCAGTAACGAGCGACCATTCGGTCAGATGATGGACATTTATAAACACCGGAGCAGCAAAAGGAAATGGACATCAATCCTGTACACCCTCGCACCTTCCCCAAAGCGTTTACGTTTTTTTTATATGCACATACACGTATCCTGCAAAGAGCGGTCCGCAAATTTCTGTTCCACGTCATTGTGAAATCCTGGTTTGCTGCAGACCCGCAGGTGATGTGTGTTTTTTTCTTCTCTTTTTTTTGTTCATCCTTTCGATAATTATCATTTAATTCCTCTGGACACAAAAATAATGAAAAAACAAATTGAACACAGATTCACGTCCGTGTCTTGCATTACGTAAAAATAGGATTAAATCTGTTCGAATAGAAAACGCAAATAAAATAGAATTTTCTTCAAAATGATAGAAACGATTTTATGTATAGAAATATGTATTTTTCAAGATTTGGATAAAATGTTTTTTTTTTCTTCTATTATTAATTTCGTTACAAATTTGGTCCTGATTTAGGTCAAAGGGCTAAAGATCAAAGTTTTTCTATCTCTGTCAAGATATTTTATTTATGTTTAAATAAAATAAATATTCATAACAATTTTGCTTTGAAGTTATGATAAAAAATACGTTTATCTAATTAAATTTTCTATCAAAATTGATTTCTTTTCACATCTTTATGTTCTGAAAAGTATAGAGTTGCATCTTCAATTTTTAGATAAACATTGAGAACGTGCAGAAAATGTTGCATATAAATTATAGTACTGGAATAATGCGAAAAATGTTAAAATTTCTGTGATCACGTATAAATTGATACTAATTGCACGATAAAATTAGAAGACAAATAGTCTGAAGAAATTCATACCCTTCAGAAGAAATCAGAATTATAATCTAAACATTAATAAACTATTAATGATTATATAGTGAATTTGCGTTTACTGTGTACATGAATCATCGCAGATACTAACTATCACATTGATAACTTCCATAACATTGCAGAAACCATTTTCAATTAGGATACTACATGAATTTCATGATTCGTGTTACTAGATTCTTTATCAATCGCCCGTTACTTTACAATTAATGGCACGGAAATGTAGCCCGAGGCAACCCCTTTTGTTTTAGCATAGGCTAGAATCACTGCAGATCAAAGGTTAATGTGATGGGAGATCTGTTGCGGTAGTAGAACTGCTGCAATGGCATGACCGTCCAGCAAGTCGTAATTAAAGTGGAATCGGTGTAAGAACGGGATAAAAGCATACCAAGCGTAGGTGCTGCACCCACTACCTGATCCTCGTCTTTACCACACACAGTTGTAATCACATTTCCGCCAAACCGAAACAAATTCTCACGGATTTAAAGGAATTATGTTCCTGATCCATCACTCCAATTCCCTCGCACTTATCCCGTATTATTTCAATGCTTCATCGTCTGTAGATTCAAGAAGAGCACTTGTGGTCCTCTACTAATAGAACCTTTAATAATTGTATTAAATAATCTAATATAATTGTATTTATCTTATTTATTTACAAAATTTATTTGTAAATTTCAACCAAATGACTATCGACTAAAATCATTCTGCCATTTGTAAATTTAAAATATTTTAATTATAAATTTTAAATTAATAATTTTTCTTCAATATTTAATATAACAATTACAGATGTTTTTTATTCAATACAAGTAAATGAGAAAAATAGTTTGCTGCGATTACGGCATTAATAAGAGAAGTTTTTTTTTTGCAGCGACGTAAGCAAAAAAAAAGGGTTGCTACAGAATCTTTTTCATTTGCGTTTTCATAAGAATTTTAAAGTAGCTCCTAGCTTTGTAGGAGACTGCATTTCCTATCCTTTCCAACGCCAATGGAGAAAAATAAATCCGTTGCACGCGCAAGGACGCAAATCCTTTTTCCAAAGTTTTATGTAAATAAATAAAAGCACATGTTTTCCACCGTTCGGATAGAATTTGAGAAAGCACATAATCTCCAAACGTACGTTCTTATATTTAAGTTAAATAAACTAACTTACTTTGGAAAATAAGAAGTAGAAAAAGTGCGAAACCCGAATACTTCATTGTTGCACGATTCTCACATTTTACACTCACATGCACATGTTTTACAAACACTGTTGTTTGCACGTAATTTATTTCAAAATAAACTTAGATTATCCGGTGCACTTCTACACTCGGATTAGAAGCAAGTTGCGCTTTGATCTGCAGTAATATTTTGTTTGGAAAGAAAAGTTTAAACTTGCTGAAAATACGCGTCCGCGTGTTTTGCGCGCAACTTAACACACGCTTCCCTCGCGAACCTTCGCCGCGCCAGTTTCGTTAGCACTAGACTTCAGCCGTATCAGGAGGCGTCGCAACGCTACCACGCCAGGCGCCTCCACCAACGGAATTCCACTGAACTATCATACATTCATAACTTCTTTCCCCTTTACCCAATTCTCCGAAATATTCATTTACCACATATTGATTGCAAATAATTCGAACTATTTTCTTATTATTTATTTAATTCAATCTATAACATTTATTTGCCGCATGCAATCCAACGTACATCAACTATTAACACAATTCTAATCCAATCACATAAAACATTAATCAATTATTCTAATTATTTTATTTTTCAATATATATGTAATAATGGATTTAAGTAATTATTAATTTATACACATTTTGTAACATATTTTGGAATTCAATATAGACAACCAAATTAACATCAGTATTGCAATTTACAATTTTATAAATATTTCTTTAACACTATTTAATTTTAAGAATTAGAAGTTCATAGATTTGTATCTATTTATTGCATATTTATATATATTTACTATCGGATTTTTATATTTATTAAATTATAATAATATATTAATTACAATTTTACAAAATTTACAAATTTTCAAAAGGTAAATAAATCAAATAATTTATACTTTTAAGTATAATATCTTAGCATAATTCTTCGTTTATATATTATTCCTATCACAATTAAAAACTAATTAAAATTACTTTATTGGAAACATGAAATGTAATTTGCTTTTGAAATATGTTTCAAAATTTATTAATAATATTTAATAGATTTATTACTTTTACATTCATGATATCAGTATTTATTATAGATAACCAATCGTACACTTTTTTCAAATCTTAACAGATTTTCTCATATTCAGACATTAAATCTGTTTATTTAATATTTTCTTGTTATGAAATAATTAGCATTACATAACTAAGTTACACATAGTTACATTAACAATTTATTGTTTAGTATAATTAATTACAAGTACTAACATATGTTGAAAACATTTTTTTAATTTATAATTAAATTTGAATATTAATAAAACAACAACATTTAAAAAATTAATATAAAAGTTATTAAATAAATAAATTATAAAAATGCAAATAGGAATAACATTCAAAAATTTGCTTTTGATGTATATTCCAATGTCCATGAATAAATATGTATTTGTTTAATTGTTATGTTATATTATTTAATAATAAGAATAAGCATAATATTTTGTGGATATTTATTTGGTAACAGCAATAATTTAGAGAAATCAGACTTAATGATTATTATTTCCCAAGGAAAAGAAAGATGGTGGAAGCGTATTTGAAAAGGTGTCTTTCTGCATAAATAAGTGTATGATGGCTGCGTCCATGGACCCCGAGAAACATATTGAGTGTTTAATGAGCCAGTTAAAAACTGCAAGAAGCGAAATTAACAATTTGAGGTAAGAATCAGACTTTAATTTCTTTGGTAAATATTAGTTTTAACCTCACTACATTGACAGGCAACAAATAAAATCCTTGACACATGCTCATCGAAAGGATTGTGAAGAGATCCAAAGGAAACTGACAAATTGGAAATGCACAGATTGCTTGAGCCGGGAAAATCATGGTCAGGGTACAAGCACTGCCAACAAGGATGAAGATGCAGATTTAAGTTTGAAATATATAGGAAAAGTCTATACTCAATTCCCTGAGAAGAGGGCAACACCAAGGCAACCAGGAATATGTCCAGACTTAATAGCTAAGTTGACTTTAAATAATGACATCCTTACTAATCCCGAACATGCTTTGGAAGGTCTGCATGAATATTCTCATATGTGGTATGGATTATCTTTAGTTTAAAGTGAAAGCTCTATTATTTTTTTTAAATATAATTTAGGATACTTTTTCATTTCCATCGAAATGATTCTACACATGTCAGAGCCAAAGTTGCTCCTCCCAGACTTAATGGATTGAGAACAGGAGTATTTGCAACAAGATCCCCACATAGGCCATGTCCCATTGGATTATCTTTGGTTGAAATAAGTTGCATTGTGGACAATACAATTTTCTTCACAGGAGTGGACATGGTTGATGGAACACCTGTATTGGACATCAAACCTTATATTCCCCAATATGACAATCCTCATGCAGGTTTTCCAAGTGATAATACTCCTATTTACCAAACCAATGATGTGTCAGACCAAGAGGATTTAGAAGAAGAAAATGTAAGGATTATGGATGGTGATGAAAATGGTGGACATTATGATGGAAACACCAGTATTCAAAACTCCAGTGTAGAAGAATCATTTTATAACAGGTAAAATACCATTATTCAATTGTTTTTGATTTCTTAATGAATTGTCTTAGATCTAATTCAAGAATTGGGGAAAGAGAAGCACCAGATGGAGAAGAAGGTGAAGAACCACCATCTAGATCAATAAATGCAACTGACAGGGCAATGGCAGCAACAACAACATCTAACATGTCTGTGAGGGTACCAAATTGGATTGATCAACCAAGATCACCACAACCAAAAGTTCTCTTCAAAGATTCAGTGCTGGCTCAATTCAACGCATATTCAAATGCTGAGGTAATTATCCAACATTTAAATTACATATTATTGAACTAATATATTTAATGCAGGCTGAAGAAAAGATACGGACCATAAGACAAATACTTAAAGAGGACCCTCGTTCCGTTTATTTAAGATCTCGGCTTGGTAGCAACTGTTATGTGTTTAGGATAGCTTCGTTGTACGTGTCTTGCAAGTTCAACGATGAACAACACACGGTGACGGTCTTTAAAATATCTGAAATGTCGGATCCATAAATGTTAATCACACGGTATGAAAGTAGCCTTCAAAATTATAAAAATATGTGTATGTGCATTTAATGTATTGTGATCTCTACTGTTTTATCTTTTTCTATCTGTCATAGGTTAAGGATTTTATGCATTGAAATAAAGATGGAATAGCTTAATTAAAACATCTGATTATTTATTTTGATTGTATTAACAATTTATTAATATTTTCAATATTCGATTAAGTTACAAAGAAAAAAACAAATTAAAATGAAGTATAAATATAATCAAAAACAACCACATTCATAAAATACATATTTACAATATATTTCAAAAAGAAATATTTACATAAAAATAAGTTTTATTATTCCCTATAAAAACAAATACAATAAAGCTTCTTAAATCGGTATTATTTACAATATATAAAATGCTTTGTCCTTTGTGCTCACTAAGATAAAATTTTGTATCATTTGTTTACTTCTATTTCCAATTCGTGCTTATCAATTTCTGCACACATTTTGTTAAATTCATCTTCCCACTTTTTAGCAGCAATTTCCTGAAAAACAAAATGCAAAAAATTAAAATACTTATCAAATATTATTTCAATAAATTACTTCTGCTATAGTCCTTTGATCTTTCTTCCTTCTTTTAATCCTCTCCATATCATCTTCTGGTTCTTCCTCCTCTTCTACCTCCACAAACCTCGCGCGTTTTGGAAATTTCCTACCATAACTAGCTCTTGGTGGTGCCTAAATTAAAAAAGAAGTTAATAATTTAATAGCATTATTTAAAGGTATATTTACCTTAGGTTCCGTTTCCAAATCTTCAAATAATCCAACCACAGGCTGAGTTGCCAAGCTGTCATCAACAGTGGTATTTTGAACGTCAATTGTGTTACCTTTCAACAAATCTTGCTTCTTAGTTGGTTCAATAAATTGAGCAAATATATTCCTCTTTTTAACTTCGAATCCAGTGTACCGCGTCGGTTTTCCCGTATTTGGCACATTCTCTTTGTCAGATTTATCGAATCCAAAATGCAAACTAGAATTCTCATCAACATCATCCTGAGATGCTGAGACTGCATCATTGTTGTTCCACAATCCCAGTGGTCTCCGTACTTTCTTATTTGAATTTGCTTTATTTACAATTGGACTATTACTCACTTTTTTGATAGGACTTAATTGGTCAATATCAAAAAGCGAACAGTTAAAACTTTCCTCATTTGCTGCACCACCAGTTACATAATCCAACATTGATTTTTGCTTCAATGATTTTTTGGTATTCTTACCCTTCTGGAAACTGTTCTCAATAATTGTGGAATTTATTACAGCATCCTGGTTATAAATTGGAAGATTTGAATGATTGGTAGTCATATATCTGGGACTATTGCGTACTATAAAATTAGGCCTCCATGGGCTATTCATAATATTGCTACTGATGATATTTACTTCAGGAACTTTAAAAGTATTATCTTTTGGAGAATTACATGCTGTGCCATTTGAATCCTCCCTGCAAGTATTACTTGAGGTATCAGAGAAATTTGGTAATGAATAACTTGGATGAAAGCTTATATTTGTACCCACATTATCTTCAATATTACTAGGGCTTTTGCAAATAATATTTTCTAAAACTACAATTTGCTTAGGTGAATACTTATTACTTTGTGCATTAGATTCATTAATAATACTTGTAGTAGTTACTTCATATACTTTATTTTCTTTTTGTATTAATGCATCTGGACTGTTATTGGAATTTCTTGGTATTTTCTTCTTTATTTTCAAGTCTTTTGAAGGATGTATCTTAGAGTTTTGTTTTAAAATTTCTGGACTCTTATTCAACTTTGTTGGTGTCTTATTCTTTACTTTTGAAGGATACACCTGTTTCAAATCACCTGAGCTATTAGTAGACTTTGTTGGTGTTTTATTCTTTATTTTCAAGTTTTTTGAAGCATTTTGCTTCTTGTTCACCTTCAAAGTTGACTTATTGATGTCAGTTTTAAGCAATTTCTGTTTGTTGGTTTCCTTCTTTTTAGTTAATACCCTTTTCTTTTCCTTTTTCTTAATATTTTTCATATCCTGTTGTATATCTTTATCAAATTCATTATCTGATATGTACGATGCATTACACTTCTCAGCTTTCTCCACTTCCTTAAGATCGAATTCAAAAACATCATTTACTTTGTTCTCTCGAACCAGTGCCACTTCCCTTTTGTAGATTGGAAGATTCTTTGCCTTGGCTTGAGGTGTCGATTTTCTTAACGTAACTTCTGCATAATCTACTGCATTTCTTTTGCGTTTGGTCTTTAAAGGAGAAGTTTTGTTTACACTAACCTTCTTTTTTGTTAATTGTGGTTTGTTGTTAGTGGACGATGCGATATTACTCTTCCTACTTCTGGTAGTAACTTTTGTGTTCGACGTGCTTCGAGTGACTCTACCCATTGTCTCTTAGACATTGAAACAATTAATGTAAAGATATAAACTTTTCGATGTTTAATAATAAAACTAAAGCAAATAAAACTGTTTACTAATTTATCATTCAACCCATTCAACCATACTTAGCAATGGTGGACGTAACCAGCGCCAGGGGGCTATACGCAGCATGGCCAACATTGCAACATATGTAATTTCAAAGCAAAAAGTTACTAGAAATTAGTTGTCTGTTGAAATGTCTTTTCTTAGATAAAGATGTAAAAAAAAAATCCAAAACACGGTAGTGATATGAATGTTATTTAGTACTGCGATCTTGAATTATATGATCTTACATCCAAAGACAGCATGGGGAGTTATAGAAAATGTATTATGACTGGTTTTATTTGCAGACTTTGTTCTGAGCACAAAAGTATTGTAATACATTTATACAGTCACAGAGCAAAATGTTTGGGACTCATTGAAAAACTGAGCCTACTACCAATTTCTGTAAGTATTAATTAACACCACCATGCTCAATACTAAATCAATTGACTTTCTAGATCAAAGTAACAGACAAGCTTCCCAAAACCATATGTGAATCATGCATAAGAAATGTCTGTCGTCAGTATGAAATGGTTCAGCAAATGACCAGAAACATAGAGATTGTGGTGAAGCATAGAAAGTATCATGTATGTTTATAAATAGTATATATTAAATAATAATTTTAATCTCCCTTTATTTTCCTAGGTAAATGGTGAATGTCCAGATGATTGTCCTTTAAAAGGTGCAAAAGCACTTGCTAATTCTGTTGGAAGATCTGATCCAGGACCAAGTAACAGACCACCAGGTGATCCTGATTCAAGACAAGAACCTTCAGAAAATAAAGCTGTAAATCCATGAAGCTTTAAGTGAAGGTCTTTTGTCAGGAAGCAATTATTTAATTAAGAATATTCTTTAGTTTGTTTAAAAAAATGTATATATAAAATTAGACCAAAATATTATGCTGTAATTGGTTTCCATATGAAATTAGAATTATGTCAGGTTTTATTTCTTTATTTATTAATTAATATGTTGTAATAAACATTCTTTATAGACGTAATATTCTTTCTTTTTTTTTCAATTATATATTATTAATCATTTAAATAGTTAAAAAATACTAATTCAAATACTGTTCATGTATTTTTAAGTATTATATTTGTATTAATTTTAAATTTGGTACGAAAGAAAATAGTTCTATACTTCAGAAAAAATCAAAAAGTAAACTGAAGATTTAGTAAATAAGGACCGTAAACATATGGAATGATGGTAAACATAATAGAAAAAGGGTCGTAAACATTGCAAAAAATAAATAACAAAACTAACATATTTTATTTATTTTTAGTTGGCAACAACTCATCAAAAAATGTATATGACCAGTGATCATATGGCACATGTCAAAAACATAAATACAACCACAGTGAACGTTTCATTGTTTGTTCATCTCTTCTAATATCTTCATTTTTTTTAATAGTTATAAAACTTAATACAAAATGGGTTGTGATGGTGGAACTATTCCTCGCCGTGATGAGTTGGTTAGAGTAAAAAAGAAGCCTGAAACTGTAAGTATGACAATTTGCGCATTACTTTACAAATTAATGGACGATATAATTTCATTATTAGAAAGACAAGGATTCGGAATTAGCTTTCCAATGGAGATGCTGTGCTATAACACAGCAAGTACTGGAAAACCCTATTGTTGTTTGTGGTTTGGGTCGTTTGTACAACAAGATTGCACTCATTGAGGCATTATTAAACAGGGAAACTTTACCTGAATATGCGAGACACATTCGGTCATTGAAGGTAATTATTTTTTATTTTATTACATCAGAAACACTTAATAATGTATTTTTTTTATAAGGATGTGAAAAATTTGAACCTAACCCCAAACCCGGAATTCAATGCTAATGTTGACAAGAAGGGTAACTCAGTTGATAGTAGAGGAGCACCTTACATTTGTCCAGTCATTGGTCTTGAAATGTCTGGAAAATTTAGGTTTGTTGCATTATGGAGCTGTGGATGTGTATTTTCTGAACGTGCATGGAAAGAAGTTCCTACTACTATTTGCCACAAGGTAAGTTTGTTATAAAATTATCACTTTCTTAACACTTTGAACACATGAACATAAAAAATATTTTGTTAGAACTTATATCTTACTGAGAGTAAATGTGTTAAGATAGAAAGAAATTACATTTTTGTTAAAGATTTATTTATTGTACATTTGTTAATATTGAAATTATATTTAGTGCCAACAATCCTGTGATGAATCTGATATAGTTATAATAAATGGAAATGAAGATGATGTGGAACTAATGAAAGTTCGCATGGAAAGTAGACAAGCGAAAAATAAAAAAGTTAAAAAAATCAAACCCAAGGTTGAAGGTGAAGAAAAAGTGGAGAAACAACCAAAAGTCGTAAGTATTGTATTGCATAATAAATAAATAGTTTACTAATATTCTTTTATCGAATGTAGAAACCATCGACTTCAAAAATTCTGCCATCGAAACGACTAGGAGCTGTCGAGAAAGCCGTAGAAGATGAAAGAGTCAAGAGATCAAAACCAGATTACAGCGTTGCTAATGATCCAAATGCTTCAGATGTATACAAGTCCTTGTTTACATCTCATAAATCGGAAAAGGAGCAAACTAGAGCACATTGGATTACATACAATCCATTTTATAACTAACTTTTTTTTGTTCATATTTTTTTAATATAACGACAGTTGAAGTTTAATTTAAGAAAATGTAATTTATTTAAAATTAATGAAAACGTAAATAATTGGCACATTTTTTTTATTGCACTATGCCGGATATATTTTATCTTATATCTAATCTAAAAAATCTTCAGTTGAAGTTACTGTAGCCTCAATGAGTAATCCAAAATCCAGATCTGCGAGACTAGCTTTAGCAGTTAAGAGATCAAGAAACGTGTCAAGCGGAGATAATCTGTCTGCCGATGGAAATGCTGCTAATCCTAGAATATAAATCGATTTTTATGTAAATTGTACAATAAACCCTACAATCCGTACCTAATTGATTTTTGCTTTTCTGTAAACCTTGACCTCTGGAATTTTGTCCTTCTACACCAGATAATATGTTCATTGCATGTTCTCTAGCCCTAAGCATAAGACTAATGGGATGATTCCATTGGTTCATTAAGCGTTTGGCCCGAGAACGAGGTAACAAAGATAATAGTTTTAGCTTCCTTTGGATTCCTATTTTAGAATCGTCGATATCTACAAAAGGTGTTTATATAAGAGAAACATTGAATTGAAGAATTCAATTACCGGCCATAATTATTTTCATCACATCAATTTGTAGTTCGAACACGTGTCTAAGAACGTACTGCAGGAATATGTTAAATCGTAAAGTCCTGTAACCTAGGAACGTGAAGAAGGACGTGAATCCAAGAGGAAGTGGAAAAGCAATCGCTTCTGCAGCCAAATAGTATCTTTCCAAGACCACATACAGTATATACCTCTTTTCCTCTGGAAGTTGATCTCTACAAATCGCAATTTAAATATAAACAAAAAAAACAAATGATTCAAGGTATACATAAAAACAAATCCTTTATCGTGCTCGTATCTTGCGTCATACGTAGCAGCTTTGCATAGAATTTGACAAAGTAATCTGGATTGTTCTAATTGCGCTGCGATGTATCTTGTAGCAACTGCGTGCACGTGCATCGGCGTTTGAGATTGCCATTGGAAGCGACTCATCTTGTTCTCTGTACTTTGTTTCAGCAAATGCATGCTTAACTCTCTTAAATTCTAAATGCAAATCAATCAATCAATTAAAGTATAATAAAAACAAAAACGATCTACAACAAACCACGGAAATTATATGTTCCTGTTTACTAGCTGTGCAGCTCTCCGTTTCATAAAACGGTAGAGCATCACTTTGGCTCTTCATCGTGGATAAATCTGCTGTTGTGGATAGAGAAAGAGAAGATCCTGGTGACATAGGCGTGCTTGAGCGTGATAATGCTTCCGGCTAAAAGTAACTCAGCTGTTTGAAATAAAAGTGGTTATTAATTTTTCAAAATACCTGATAACAAACTAAAGAAACCAGCAACTTTTCCACGACTTGACTGGGTTTAAACCTTTGCTTTCCCTTGGTATTTTTTACAAGAATCTCCCAAAGTTTCACCCAAAGATCAACTCGATATGGAACTATCCTCTGTTGCGGCGATAGTAACATCATCGAGGCGTTCCAAAGAGCGTCTTGCGATAGGCTCACTATTTTACCATTAATTTCGGTTTCCACGTCGCATCCAACGGGTTGACTGGATACCGGTAATAAATTAATCAATTGGCTAGCATCGCATGGAAGATTTCTTTGGACAGAAGCGTAAGCGCTTCCCAGCAAAAACTCTTTGAGCATTTGGGGAAAACCCAAGCTTACAGGTTTCTCAACTTGTGACGATATTAACTTAAAAGTTTGAATTAAATTAGTATGAAGCAAGTTAACTTTTAACATTATTACCTCGATGGCCACGTCCATCTCTCCTTGATGAACCAGAAGATAATGCAATATCGCAAGTTTATTATCCAGAGTGGTTTCGCTTTTGAACGTTTCGATAAGCTGAGTAGTTGGAACGTGCAGATCTATGACATCCAAAGTAGTTAAATTCAGTACTGAATATTTCCCGCATTTGATAAGTGGCGTCAGGCACGTCTTTGATATTTCGTATTCGGGCAGCAAAGGATGTGTTGTTATATGATTCGAAGGCTCGTGAATCATAGATATATCCAAAAGCTGCGTACAAACTCCAGGGATGAAAACCATCATATGATCATCTAACATTTAATAATTAGTTTTTGCGTATTATGTACAAAATATGTTTACCGTAAAGCTTGAAGAGCGGTCTAATAGTTTTAGCTTCTTTCCAAGGAATACCAGGGATAACACAATGCAGAACGCAACTTTGATGAAGCACCGTCACGGAATATGCAAAATGAACAGGAGAATCATCGTCATCTTCCAAATTCTTCGCAGGTTGAACCGGTTGGTATAAATAGTGATGGCATATGCAGACTATACCGCTTGAATCGGTCAGTACCATGAGATCTAGAGAGCAATTATGAATGCGCAAAGGCACTGTATCATCTTCGTAGAGGTTGCAAACGGTCGTGGTGAGATGCGGTAAATTCAACGGAATGTTCAACTAAAAATATATTATGTGAATAGAGAAAAATGAAAATTTTAAATTGTTTTACGACGCTTTCGTGTGGTAGATCTTCATGGAATTGTAAGCCTGATAGAGTTGGAGACACCTTATGCAAAGTAGTAGGATCGGGATCATCTCCTTCCACCAAACTTTTAATTGGTTTCCTATAATGAATGTAGTACAAGGTTTGATGGACTGCATCCCATTGAGCCCAAATGAAGACTCTCAGCAGAGATTCCGCCAAGAAACTTTCGATGTTAAACTCTTTGGCAAGCGGTTTCAATTTGTACTGGAGGACACCTTAAAGGAAATAATCTTAATTAAGATTAATATGTTTCTTAGAACTTACATTCTTCGTGTATAAGAAGTAGGAATTTATCGGTTTGCTTCTCGTTCAGCACTGAGTGTTTCTTGTGTAAAAACTGGATCATAATCTGTTTGGATCTTTCAATATGCATGGGACATAATACATTTTCAGAATCTGTTAGTTTTAATAGAGTCGGGGTATAAACAAAACATCCTTCATTATCTTCATCTGGATTTTTGGTGACAAAACCCATAATTGTGCGATCAAAATTGATGGATGCTTGGACGACATTAGTAGGTTCCTCAAAAGTGTGAAGCATCTTCAGACTATTATCCGCGTAACTGAAGAGACCCAAATTTGTACAATCTCCTTCCTCCCCCGACTCCAACCAGGCGAAAAGGAGACTTCCATCCTGTTCCTGTCCAAGCAAACGCCATTCCTTCGCTTCAACTATAACAATAACATTGCAATTAGAGTTTAAATATTCAAAATTTAATAATTAATTGTTTCAGTGCGCATGTCTCTATTTACACATTAAATCGATATAGCTGTTATCAAGAAAATATAGATAAATACGTTATTTCTTTCACAAATTATTTTTGACTTGTTTCAGGGTTCCTTTGTTATTAGTATATTTGTTACCTTTTTCTTTGTTGTTCAACGCTAGTAGACATAGTTTTCCTACGAGATCGTCGACGGAAACCATTTTAAGCGCAGGCCCCTACCCTTTCTGTGACAGAGTTTCCGCGCTTTTCCGACCCAAATACGCGCGCGTGGAAATTCCTATGGATCGAACGGCGTCCGCAAACTCAGTACATTCATACGACTTGGTATCACCGTGACCACGGTGCCCCATGCGCATTCTGAATGAAATCATTGATAACACTCCCCATTAAGTCAACAAGTAATAAACCTTATATTTACGTTCTTATATATTTCCTTTGTTGAATATTTATACCATTATATAAATAATGAAACAATTAATTTTATCATAACCTCCATATGATGCATAATTAAACAAGTTCGTTAGATTTAATCCAGAGATATATTTTTTTATATTCATAAATCTTATTATAAATTATTATTATCGCCTTGAACTTGGATATTCAAAATTCAGTCTATTTGGTATGGTGGGTTGCATTACATCAAACGAATCTGTAAGTATCTAAAATTTGTTTATTGTAATCAATTAATAAAGTGCACTTCAACAGGTAATATCTTTTAATCAATCACTGGTTATAAATGGATACTGATAAGTTAAATTAAAAATTTGCCAGCACGTTGATTGGTCGATGATTACGTCAGCTTCGATTGTCTATTTATAACGACGGGCGCTTGCGCCTCTCCAATATCGTCCATTCTATTTCCCACCAGCCAAATGATGTTGACTTGTTTTGTTTACGAAACAGTGAGATATATTTGTATTATGTAAAAACAGAGGATTACTTACAAGAATACAATAACAATTAGTGGAACTCGTTAGATAAATATCAGTAAGTATTCGACACTTGCAACAAAGACCATTCATACATCCTTCATACTCTACAAACGTCTTCTGAACCCATCACACTCCGAATTTCCAGCGCCAATTCAATCCGCCTGTTTCTCATTTTTCTTGTGCTTTACCGTCGCGTTGTTGATTTGAAGTTTTATTGGAAACCCTGGCATCTTTTATATTTTGCTTATTTGTTTTTTATTGGTACGGTAGTTTATCATTATCGCGTGCGATAACAGTTTTCAGGTAAGCATTGAAAAACGATGGACTGTGCTTTTTGTCGTGGCCTAAAAAAATTTTTTTTTTTAGAATAGTGTGCTCATTTGTTGTTGTCAACAAAGTGCTGTCAAAATTCTTGTATAATTTGATTGATTTGATATTTCTATTATATAAATATTTTTTACAGATATGTCCATATAACTAAGTATGAAGCTACACTGATTCTGAGAACTAAATAGTTAGCAATGGGTGCATTTTTAGAGAAACCAAAGACAGATAAAACCCTGGAACATGGGGAAGGTAACATTAATTTATACATCTTAACTACTTGTTTACATTGCTTCCCATTTTTAGGCAATGGGCTACGCTATGGGGTGGCCAGCATGCAAGGTTGGAGGGTTAATATGGAGGATGCTCATATGGCCAAGACAAATTTAGGAGGCACCTTGGCAGATTGGTCATACTTTGCAGTATTTGATGGGCATGCAGGGGCACGTGTATCTGCCCACTGTGCTGAAAACCTGCTTGATGCCATTGTAGCTGGTGAATTTCAGGAAGACGTTATCAAAGGCATTCATAACGGATTTTTGAAATTGGATAATAACATGAGGGAACTTCTTGAAGTCTCTTCTGGTAATGATTATTAATTGTTATTTATTTTACGTTTTTAATCATATTTGTGTTATTCAGATAAAAGCGGTACTACAGCTGTATGCGCTTTCGTTTCGCCTCGGCAAATTTTCATAGCGAATTGTGGCGATTCCAGAGCGGTGTTGAGCCGTTCAGGTAATCCAGTTTTCACCACTCAGGATCATAAACCGAATTTACCGCTTGAAAGGGCTCGGATTATGGATGCAGGCGGGTCGGTGCTAATACAGAGAGTAAATGGAACTCTGGCTGTTAGTAGGTAAGTGATCATGTTTGTGATGTATGCATCATCTATCGAATGTTTAATCTATATGTATGAGCAAACCAAATTACGTTATCCACAGGGCATTAGGGGACTATGTCTATAAAAATGTGAAAGGCAGAGGCCCTTGCGAGCAATTGGTATCACCGGAACCGGAGATTTTCGAGATCAATCGCGATGAAGAGGAATATGAGTTCATGGTACTGGCATGTGACGGTATCTGGGATGTCATTTCCAATAAGCAATTGTGCCAGTACATACACTCGCGCTTAATGGTCACGGATAATCTTGAAGAGGTGACCAGTGATGTCATAGACACCTGTCTGTATAAGGTATGCATGTTTTTATTTTTAAATTTTCAATCTAATAATTAAAATGACTCATTTCAAATACAATAGCTTAGTTAATCATATTATGACTTATAATCAGCAGAGAAACATATTTCAATTTTTTGTCCATAATTAATTTCATAAATCAATCACTTGTGAAATCTTACAAAATATTTGAAATGTTATAAAAAAAATATTTTTATATGGTTTACAATAACTTGCTTTAAAATTCATTAATCACCACTTGTATATAAATTAGAGATTATATATTTATATTGAACTGCATTTTAAAATTTTATTCTATTTAGAAAAGTTATATGATAGAAAGACTAGTAGATACCATCAAAATGAAACATATTAAAAGGATTCTATTTCTCATTTAGGGAAGTCGAGATAACATGAGCATTGTCCTAGTAGTATTCCCAGGAGCACCGAAGCCCACCCCTGAAGCCATCCAAGCAAACAAGGAGCTCGAGGCTAACGTGGAGAGGCGAATGAAAGGTTGTTTAAATATTCTATCTTGTCATGAAATGTAACTTATTTCCTCTGTAGATAACTCATTTACACCAAAATTTCATTGTAGAAAATAATCTTATTCTAGTCTAATACCAAAAGTATATTCATTGAACTTCAAATGTGATAACACGCAATCTAAACGCACCACTTGATAAGCAATATTTTAAAACAAATATTTTTCTCCAACTTATCATCTATATATATACACATAAATTCCTACTCAGTAGGGATGACCAATGGGCCAAATACGCAACATACAATCATCAATTAATATTTAAAAAACTGCCCTTTGATAGAGAATAATGTCTTTCCAAGATCACCAATTTTCCACAAGTGTTCTCTACTCGACACAATTTTTTTGATTTTTTTTCATTATTATTAATTGACCAATTACTTAATGTGATGACAATATTATTTACATATAGGTGATACAAATATAGTTATGGGGTCGCAACATGGCATTTATTATAATTGGATAGATTTATTTTTTAAAACTCGTTTTTAGAAAATTTTAAAACTCCCCATCTTATAATAATATAAAAATCTAATATATACAGTAATAAAAGAAAAGAATTTAATAATTTAAAAAATAATTATATTTAACTGAGGAAAAAAAATAAAACGACTTAACATTATCGATTAATTTATTTTAATCGCACCGCTAAATTATTCTTCAAGCGAATATACAAATCGTACATTAACTTAATTTCCATACATATCCATGTCCTATTAATCTTTCCTTACGCAGTATAAATGTTTTGTTAATTAATATTTAAGTCAGTTTGTTTTTATAAATGGTAGGTTTGTCGATGATTTATTGTTGTATTTAACATTTGGGAAAGTTTTGGATTCGTTTCAATAAATCGTTTGGAAAAAGCATAACACCGTGTAGTCCGATTTCTGGAACTGTTTCTATTTTAGTTTGTTTTTTTTTTAATTTTCTGTTACTATTGTTTTTTCGATACTTTTGTTCTTTTCAGAAATTATCGACGATGTTGAGTATAGGTGTCGATTAACAAATTTCGTGACAATCATGGAGCAACTCAGCAGCGAATTCGATCCTGATCTTATCCAAGAAAAGTAAACACTTGAAAACATCCACCAACTTTGTTGCATATATCTTATACGAATATTATTCTTGTTTTAGATCGTTATTTATTCATAGGACTTTCAAAGAGCTTTGTCGAGAACATTCTGACAGCGTAAGTTTTTATGAATGTGATACAGATTTTTGATCGAATAAAATCACTTGTTAATTTTATGTCTCAATATTAATTATTTGATCAGTCTCTTTGATTATTTATTAATTAGAACATATTTGTTTTCATTTTTCAGGATTTGGATGCATAGAGGTATTATTTCATTTTCTCTCTTTTTTGTCTCTCGTAAAGCAGACGTTTCCGTACAGCAGAGTAGTCAGCAGCGTTTACATTTTTAAATGTACATTTCCTCTCGAGGCTTTCCCTTTCTGTCGTTCATTCATTATTATTATTATTGTTGTTTTATGTTCATAACCGATGTAGATTTTTTCGTGTCATCTCATGTTTTATTGTCTGTCTCCTCAAATGGTGTAATTTCGCTGGCGATGTTTGTTGTATGTTTAAAACATAAATGTTTGTAAATTCGGTAAAAAAGAAATGTGCTATTGTTTCCAAGTCATCTCGCATTTCCTTTTTTATTTCTTCGATTTTTTTTATTATTTCAATGTACAAAATATGTTTAAGTACAAGAGGCGAATTGCCGTTCATCGGGCGTGCAATGGCATTCTATTTTTCAAAATATCATGTATAGTTGTAACTATTTGTAATGTAAAATAGAATATAAACAAGATCACCTTATAAAATAAATCGAGCTAAAGTTTACAAATGAAAAACAAACATTTTACTCATTATTTTGCTGAGCATCCCTCTCTGTTCATTTCTAAGCTAATATCTTCAAATCTTAATTATATATTTATTGCATCATGTAGATACATATTTATATATACTTACAATTATAATTATATAATAAATTTACTTTCATAATTTATATTTTTCTTCATATTTTCAAACTAACGAAAAAAATTGATCAGAAATCTTTTTTTCATGAATTAATACATAATGATCAATCTTTTGTAGTATAAGATATAAATGCCTTTCCTTTATTATTCCTATTGCAACCCTTAATAATATTAAATTAAATAATAACTTTTTTTTATATGTTACAGTAAAAGTACGTAGTAAGATAAATTTACCAGCTTGTTTGGTAAATGTGAGTTTAAATCTGAAATCAGCTTCATATAAGCTGAAATATTCCTATTATTTATATCTATGATAATAGCATATATTTTCTCATTTAGTTCTCATTCTATTTGTAACTACAACTTAGTGTATTGTTTAATTTACAAAGTTTTTTTTATTAAATATAGATTTATATCAATTTATTATTGACATAAATCTTTTTCGCCCTATTTCTATGTTTCGGGTTTATCGGCACCCACAAATTTTGTTGGTTTTTGGGAATCGAACCAACGACCTTTCGTATCAGATTTTCTTTATACAGGCAACTAATTTAGAAAGTTATTAACTTCATATCTCCACTAAGAAGAACTTGGATTAATGACTACTCAGACTACTTTAGTAAATCCATTTATTTCTACTAAAATTCAAAATTATCTTTTGGTAAGGTGATAATTTTAGGGTGAAAAGTAACTATATTGACCATCGTTGTTATGATGGTATTCCTGATGATGGTTAAACATAAATACTCCGAGACACTGACCAACACTGACTTGTTTTCGACATCAACGCACAACAGCTTTTATCGTCATACAGTATTTGTTATGGCGACGAGCAGTTCAGATGAGAGCACAGCTCCCAAACATTTTATACTGTCTTCATCTGCGGACAGTGGTAGCCGTCTCGATTTATATAAATCGAAATGTCCTTTATGTTGCAATTTGAGTAACATGTTTTACTGTAGAGAATGCGTTCGAAATGGAGTTTTCTTCTCCTCAAATTCATACAATAAGTAAGTAGAAATTTTACATTTCTTTATCATGTTTGCATCCCAACCTCTCTCATCTACTTTCATTTTCCTGTAGATTTGTTTATAAATAAAAAATTAACTGTCAGATCAGCTGGATACATCATTTGCTTTCCAACACATAGGCGTAACATACATATTTTTAAATAGGGGCAAATCTAAATTTAAAAAAAAAACAACTGCTTGAAAACATATATTAATTTCTATATAATTAGTAATTATAGCTTTTCCACCAAACAATTGCAACTTCTCCAGATGAAGTCAGACAGGAAAGATTTAATAACTGAATACTTGCAAATAATTGAAGACAGGCAAAAATATGAAGAATTGGTAATAACTATTTTAAAATATATATTAGAGTTTTATATTTAAAGATTTTTAATTGTAGATATCAGATGTGAAACTGCGCAGGGAACGTATTCGTATTTATAAATTGACATTGGAAGAAAAACGCAAAGAAAAGGAAATAGATCTGGCCAGGCTCAAGGAACTGAAGGATAAGAACAAGAATCTGGTTAAATTTTTACCCAAGTATGCATATCAGGTGGATAAGTTAGAAACAGATGTTTTAATAAAGAAGGAGAAAGTTGTACAACATAATGACAACTTTAGCAAGAACCATAAGCAATTGAAGAAAATTAGCAGACATCGCATTGAGCAAATAGTACAATTCGTTTTTCCCATCGAGCGAATCCAGCCTAAAAGGTAATAATTGGAAGGAAAACGTAATAATCAAAAATGATATAAAAATTTGCGTTATTTTCAGCGTTGACACTGAACTAATTGGTACAGATGATGTGGTCTCTGCAATAACTGAAGCTGTTTACACAACACATGTGAATGGGGATAGGTGGGTGTACACAGATAACTCCAGTGAGTTGCAATATTCCATTGTAGCCCCATTGTTACCTGGTTCAGGAAATTTTGAAGCTTATAATATTTGGGGTAAGTTTGATGCAAGTTTAGGCTAATAACATTTAACTTGATTATATTTTAGTTACGCAAACGAGAGGCGGAGTACCTGCAAATTCAACCTCCCAAGAACACCATCCAGCTTATAGTATAAGCGCAGCCCTAACTTATACTGCGCAATTATTAAATGTGATCGCATTCTATTTAGATATACGATTACCATATAAAATGATTTATAGTGATTTTTGTACAAACGAAATGGACAGCGCTACATTTTCTCGCCGGGTTTCTCGCCTCAATGCTAACGCTCTTCACTTATGTTACTCGCAGAATGTGGATCTAGATAGTTTAAATCCGGTTCAAAGTTTGCATAACATTTTGCAGCTCATTGATGCAAAGACTACAGACCTTGGGAGGCATGCTTTGTTCGTAAATTTTACAATATCGATTTAATCGCATTTTATTTATTTAAGGTACGGGCCATTTCAAGTGGATTGCAGAGTTGCAAATGCGTTAGAAAAACAGATTGGTTCGAGTTTACAAACTGGTGAAGACTCTGATTCTGAGGAAGGTGACATCTTCCCATATGAATGGGAGGCGGTAAGGCGTTCTATTAAAGTATGTTCTGTAAAGCATAAATTATTATTTACGGACCTTTGACCGAATTAACGTATAAATATCCTAACGAATGTATGTTAGATTGAGACATTATTTTTCTAAAACGTCTGACCAAAACACAATTAAGAAAAAGTGAATCAGTAATTTATTGGTTTACGTTGACTATATTGACAATGATGATAAATATTAAACCTTTTTATAGGTACCACATGTGGAATTACCTGAAGCATCTCCAGGTCCAATGAACTCAACTCAAACGTTGAGCACACAACAAGGCCAAATGAATAGTATAGCTGGCGGGCTATATACCAGTGCTGCTAGCGGTTTAGCCTCCATTTGGAGAGGCTTCACTGGCAGATAGCTTTATTTGCAATATTTTTGACATACTCCTCGTTATTAGTCAATTTTTATTTTACTATTACAACTATATCTAATCTCAGTTAATTTTAAGTATTTAACATTTATTTTTCATATATTCAACTGTTCCTTCAGTTTATTTTATTTTTATATTATAAAGACAGTTCAATGTCAGGCGCGGTCCGTCCATGGATGCGGCTCATGTATAGCATCCATGCACATATGGTTTATGTGGCGCCATGTATGCTGTGGTTACACCGCACACCTACACGAACCGCGCCTCTTCAATATACTTCTATATGTTTATGTACATATATAAGAGACTTATGTAGGCAGATTCCTGAAAAAAGGGTTAGTGAAAGAAGAAAGTATAGAATCATAATTTTATTGTGATATGAATATACTAAGGATAATATTATAACTTTATAATGATACTAAAACTATAGGACAAATAATAAATAAATGTTACACCAAGATATATTTTAAATAAAACCATATTTAAAGCACTTTTATATAAGTATGTTTATAATTTCAATAAACGTTGTAAGCTTTCTAATATTTGAAACGATTTCATTTTTTTTAATACTATTAAATCCGATAGTGAAAGATGCTATGGATTATGTTAATAAAATTCAATTTGTGTGATAACCTAATGCAAAATCTATTCTTCTGTTTGTACAACAACATACATAATTTTAACAATTAACTAGACTAGGGTAATTGCATACTAGCTTGTCCAAATCGAATACAAGATTACCGGCGCATTTGAATTCCGATTGAATGAAGTAGCTTCCATTCTTCTTGCAATAGTAGAATACTGCGCAATTCGTCGGGTCTCGCATGTAGCCTTCTTGACTGCACTTCGTTCCAGTGGTTGGAGGTTGTGTTGGCTGTGGTTCTGGTTTAGGTGTTTGAGTCGTCGAAGGCACCTCCGGTTCTTCAGGGATTGATTTATCCAAAGCGGAGTTGATTTCCTTCTGAATAGGGTTCTTTGATCCGCAAATGCCCTTGAAATCGTCAGTTTCCACCGACCAGATCATCAAACCGCCCAATCCCAAAGACTTTGCATAGTCGACCTATTAAATTGTTTAATTATTTGCTGCTTCATCATTGATTCATTGGTATAAGTACCTTGATGTGGATAGATTTCGGATTGTCGTAACCCACCCATTGATCGCCTTTGTACATGTATGGAACTTGTTGTTTCTCATCCCAAACCTCAGTCCATCCTCCCTGAAGGATTTTCTCGCAGATCTTAAAAAAATGTATATTAAGATTACAGTTCATAAACATGGTGTGGTTTACGTACTTCGTTGTATCCCATCATTCCTGCTTCCATCGTGTATGGTCCTTGATGCCCGGCGTTGGATACGGGAGCACCCACACGATTGTTGGCCTGATTGGATAAAGTGAACGTCCTTCCGTAAACTCCCATACCTAAGACGAGTTTCTCAGGACTAAGTCCCCTGGCGAGCCATGCTTCTACACTAGCTTGCTGAATGAAAATAAAATAAGTACATAACATAGAACATATCATGAATAGCAAAACATACGACACATCTTTCTTTCGCTTCAAGAGACAAATCAACATTGGAGGGATAAAGCGGAGCATTTTGACCAGTAACTCCATCGTATGATCCATGGAAATCGTATGCCATCAAATTAACAAAATCTAAATACCTACAATTTTTAAAATGAATTATAAAATACATTATAGTCATTCCCCGATTAATTTACTCATTCAAAGCAGGTACTTCATAGGAGAGATCAGCAGCAGTTCCTGTTCCCGCAACAGCGGCTGTCAACAAATATTTTTTTCCAGTTTCATCGAATTTCTTCCTAAATAACTTCAACATTTTCGAGAAGTTTACCTGAGGATCAACGAAAATTTAAATATTATTCCCAAAACCATTTACTTTGCACTTACTTTATCGGTGGCTGCACCGCCTCTCCTCGCCGGGTACTCCCAATCCAAGTCAAACCCATCGAATCCGTGTTCCTGCATGAACAGAAGTGCGCTATTCGCGAAGTTTTCCATCAGACGATCATTGGATACAACTTTGGTGAAGATGAGTGATCCCTCGTTCCATCCGCCTATCGCAATCAAAGTCTTCAGCTTCGGATTTTGCTTCTTCAGATCGTTGAAGCGCCTCATCGCGCCCAAATCTATTTCGTTCCATCTATCCAAAATATTGATGCTACCGTCTCCGTTGATACCAACGAACGTATAGATCAAATGAGTGCAAAGATGCGGATTGATATTCTCAACACTAAATTTGCCATTGCCATTCCTATAAGTCGACCAGCTACCAAAGTAGCACACAATCTTATCTGCAAACCAAAACAAATTACATAAAATGAAAATAATTAAGTGAAAATCTCCAAGGTAAATATTTGATTGTATTAGTTTCTTTTATGTCGCACGCACACGCAAAAAATGGACAAATAAATAAACATGTTAGATAATGTTCAAAATTGCATTCAACAATACGTCAAATGAATTAAATTGTGTCCTTTCATGTGCAACTAAACTTTGATAATATTTTGATTTTTTCTGTGAATATTGTTCTTATTGAATTTTGTGTTCTATCAATTTTCATTTTAATATTTCATTAATATACGCATTTATTAGAATTAAATCAATTGTACCATAAAGATATATAAAGTTAGAGTTTTATTTAATAATAGTTGAAAATTATGTAGAGATTAAATAGTTTTTTGTTAAATCTTATCTACTTTCAAATAGGATTTTGTTCTATTTTATAGAACTAATCCATTTGAATAAGTATGTTTGCGCCTCGTGTAGTTGCATTTGCCAATAAATACAAAATAGCAGAGAAAACGTAAAATAAGTTGGATCAAACTTTAACTACTTTTAAATTTAAATCTTTGTATCTTTTGTCGAATAAATATTAGTCAAAAGTTTTGTGTATTTCAACTAAATCTTCCAAAACAACCAATATTTTTCATCTTTTTTACTTTCTAAACTTATAGAAAATGTAGAATTGTATACAAAAATACACTATTTTAAAACAATATTACCATTAAATTAAATATGTAATAAGTGTTTACCTGTAGCTGCTTCTGCTTGAGCCACAAAAGCTGCGGCTGCAATTAAAGCCAGAATCTTCACTAAACTCGACATGTTTCACTTGCAGTATGAAGAATCCTATGTATTAAAATAAATATATTAGCATAAATATTGTCTAAAAGTAATTAAATAATCTGATAAAATTAATCAACTTTACAAATTTATTGCACCAATATTCTTATATGCGAGATTTGAGTATGAGAATACTTACATAAACCAAATGTGCTTTCAGTCGTCGACAATTCAAAAACTGCTATGGGGTTTCGTGCGAATAATGGTTTATATATATATAGAGTAAGGAATGCCTGAATCCCCCCTAGAGCCTGAGCAAATTTATGGAAAAACGAATATTTTATACTCTATTTACTTACACGATTGCTCGAATCCAAATCCTTATCATCCTTTATTATCGCCAACACACACCTGACGCAAATTACGAAGACAATCAGATTTTTTACGGGCTCTCTTTATGTTTGAGCAAATTAATATTTATTTGTTTTAGCATCTGCACTAATCCTCAGAACACGCGAATACCAAAAGGGAAAATAATAAAAAATTCTCCGAATTCGATCCCACTTTTTTTTGGATTACTGTTATGTACGTAAATGTATGATATTATCACAATTATTAAAGTTTCCCGTAGAACGACCAGTCATTATTAATAATTTCGATGAAGGGAATTCGCAAGAAAACCAGTAATTTCCGGTATAGACATGTTTATTTACGTTTGTCAAATCGTTACTAATATTCTCAATAAAACGGATTAAAAGATTATACAGTTATCGAAATTGATTTTGATTTATCACCGTCGAATCATTTGTGCATTAGATCTAGATAGACGCGTGTCGCATTTGCATTATCATAAACAATAATTAAATCAAGCATGTTTATCTTTGTACTTTAGTATAATTTTGCATATTCAAGTTTGATAATCGCACAATTATATCATTTGGTTACATTATTATATCATAAAAAAAATATTAATAGTATATTACATACAATGTATGTCTTTAATGATTCAACTTTTCATATTGAACACGTTTCTTAATCTTGTTATACTTTGTGTGTTTACTTGGATGTCGCAACTATAGTTGTTATTGTAAATGTAAGTTATCAGTCTAGCACCATTTTATTAAACTGTATTATGTTAACAATAACAAACTTTCTGTATATAAATATCTTTGTAATCCAGTTAGTTGCTCTTATTAAATATCCATATTTTTAGATTGATTTTATATTAATTACTTTATTTATTATTAATTAAAATATGTCAAATTAACTTATTATTTCTTAATTCCAATACATAAGGACGAAGTGCTTTCATTTACCAAAATACTTATCAAACTGAACCACGTGTGTACTTAAAATTTAGTAGAATTTAATAGAAAATATTTACTAAAACTCGAATAACAAACTAAGCTAATCAAATTTCAAAACTTCCATTTTATTTACCATTTCAATGGGACTTTGTGTTAATGCGATAAAATGGTTAAATAATATTAGCAATTGGGGCAAAAAGGTTGAGGTACGCTGTTACAGAATATATCAACATATGAAGGGGAGACAAAAAAAATATTTTTGCATTTGTTTTGTTTAATTAGGTCCAAGAAGTGTCCAAATGCTAATTACTGCAAATTAAAACTAAACAAGATTATACAACTGTTTATTTCTCAGAAATAAATATGAGTTAAAAATATGTCACAATTGTTTTGTTCAAATAAAATATATATAAGAGAATTATTTATTATCATTTACAACTAAATTTATAATTATTTATAACCTTTCATTTAATTTCAATCTTTTTTATCATTCGATTAATTATGATTTCCTAAATTAATTATTTGTTCAGTATTTTTATTTCAGCTGTACTTGTAAAAGTTCGTTTGTATCGGTTAACAAATATAATCCGTTCGAAGATATTCGCTATCCGAATTGTTTGTTAACCGATCATCGATTTATGCATAACGAGCATTTCGCTTAACAAGCAAAATTAATTGTAAAAAATGACTCGTGCGCGATGTTTCGCATAACGAGTGACGTTGAGAAGAGAATCCGGGGATTGCGCTCCTGCTACATCATTTTTGAAAATATAAACTCACTTCACGTGTGTGAATAGGAAAACAGTTCCTGGTGTTAGTGGTCTAGTTGCATCTTAATGTTGTTGATGATCACAAAATCTCCAAACGTGTGTTCAGAAATTTGTGTTTTTTTTGTGCAAAATTTAATAACACTTGCATGTCTCCGATTAAAAAGCCAAAGAATACAAATCATTAAAAATAGAGACCAAGTTATACTTTTTTTCTTCGGCATGGAACCCATTAACGTAATTTACATTATTTTATATGGGAAAAGCTGTTTCACTATACGAGTAAAAATCCAAAACATGTGATCGTTGTCCAATTTCTTTGTAATTCAAACTGTTTGTTAAATCTATATTTTACAGTATTATATATTCCAAATAGTTTAGATGCTTGACATAATATCGATAAAACTTGTAAATTCCTTAGAATAAGACATTACATTCAAAATGAAAGTAATAAATTAAATCATATAGAAAATTTGTGAAGAGTCCCAATGGAAGTCTTAAGATTTCTGATATTCGTATAAATATATTAGCATATTGCATGCTAATGCGTGAATTCACTGACACGCTAAACATTTTTATTTAAATTTTCTGTCATAGAATTTTTAAAAACTTACCTTTAAAATTTTCAATTTGAGAAATTAATCATTAATAGATCAAATGAAAACTACGGATTTTACATAAAAAAATCTAAATCTGTAGCACATCCAAAAGTGCGAACAATTTATTTGATTATGTTATTCAATATTTATGTCACATTTATTTACCAAACATAATTAATACTATACTGTAAATTAAATCGTAATTTAAAAAAATACAGTATGGAGAAGGAATAAAAAAATGTAATTGTTTTGTCACAAATATATTTATTCAAAAACAAAATTATAATTTAAATTAAAATAAGCTTTATACTTAAAATGTAAAGGTATTATATTATATATTCTTGTTTTTTTTTTAATGAGTTTTAGAGGGAGATTGGTGTGTGCATAATTAAAATAATTAGTACCGAGTAATTAGATTATTAAATCACCACATATTGTAATCGTCTTCATGATCGAAACTGATGAAGAATCCATACAGTGTCAAGTAGACTACGACGTTGCCGGCCAATGTTAGGTAACAGGCACCCCATTTTATTGTGGGCTCAGGATCGGGCGATCGGGCTAATACGATTGGCAAAGCAAACGAACTAACCACGATTCCCATTGTAATAAATATTGCTGTCTCCAAGCAAGCGTTGCTGGTGTTCGAGTGCTCGGTGTACCTCTTTGCCAATAGGGTTGGAATCGGTGCCAAAATATAAAATAATACTACGAAGAATGGCCACCACAATCTAGAATTAAAAAATTAACATTTTATTAACATATTTAAAGATTGCATTTTAATAATTTTGTAATTTAAACTTCATAGATAACTTTCTGATAATTGATCTAATTGGGCAATACAGTGGAACCTCACTTAACGAGCAGCTGGCATAACGAGCAAAATGAATTGTAAGAAAAATGACTCGCTTAACGAGCGACGTTTCGCATAACGAGTGACGATGAGAAGAGAAGTCCGGGATTGCACATCAGCTACATCAGTTTTAAAACTTGTGTACTTTTCAATATGTTTCACTATATGAGTAAAAATCCGGAAATTTTGGAACGGATTAAACTCATTAAGCGAGGTTTCACTGTAATTAAGTTTATGTTAACTTGCGTAATATAAAATAAATGAACAAGAATAGTAGGTTATGATTCAAGTGATGTTTACAATGTCAACTTTACTTGATAATATTACTTATCAAATATTACTATGAAAATATTATATGTTCAATTGAAACTAAATCACTATTGACCACAAAATAATTGTGGTTTCATATGATAACCACCTATCTATGCAGAGCCAATGATGACATATTCAATCAATAACAAATAACAATGGCAGCAAGATTTTTAAGTAATATGCAGCAAATGTGTATATTTCTAAAATTAACTTACCCATAACTTGGCAAAGCACAAGCCAATATAACAAAAGTCATACCAATGGATCCAGCAAAGGCCAGAGTAATCAAACTAAAAACATTGAGACATTAGTCAATTATAATTTAATTAGAATACCAAGGAAAACACTTACGCTATTGTGTACAACAATAATTGATATCCATTTTGCACCATTTGATTTGTATGAAATGAGAATAGTAATTAATTTAGTATAGAAACAAGTATTTGTTTATATCCTTACATTTGATACCAGCCATTGTATGTTTTGTTGAAAACCTTGTTGAAATGTACAACAGCTCCAAATATCTGATCAGATCGTTTAATACAAAATAGTAAATCTAATAAAGATACGTAACGATATCCAAATTATGTGTTTAAACGCATCCCGATTTATATATTCACAACACTTTTAATTCCCAAAAAATTCAGAATAATTTCATCTGACAGGAGCTTTTTGACAGTTCAAGATGGTTCAAGATTAGCGCAGATGCTTCATCCAGTTATACCAATTGATAAAATGAAATTACTATAAATTACATCAAAAAATATTTTTAGATGATTTGACAATATACAAATTATATAGATATCATATTATATTTTAGTCATATAATAACTTCCTCAAAACAACAATTTTTTTTTTGTAAAATATACTAATATATATAATCAATTTTATAAATATCGATGTTCAATTTGTATATACTTAAAACTATAACTTCTATACCTGTATAAATAGAAGTTTTATAAATAGGAACAAAAATTAAATTTATATAAATACTTTTCTAGGCGAAAGGGGCGGAGATCAGTGCAGGATTTTTCTAATTGTTTATTTTTAAATTCTAATGACATGAAGATAGCTAAATGGAAATTAAACAGGACCGGATTGTCTCTTTAATGTATTTGATCTGTATTGTTATTATACCGCTCATTGGACAGTAGCTTACCAAAATATTATAACTATGATTTATAAAATTATACTCCTATCCGAAAATAAGAATCCGTTTTAATATAACATTGTTATTCGAGACTAAATATCAATACTAGTGATTGAAGGACATTAAAAACAAACAAAATAAAAGTTTTATTGGCCATTGTAAGAAAAAATACCGAAACTTTATTACTTACATAATTACTTAATTTATTCATTTTCACGGAATATTGTCATTGTTTCTTGCGAACATTTTAAAGATATTGACAATTTTTGACCATATGTTTAAGGATTAAGCCTTATTTGATATTTTTTATTCCTAATAAATAAAAAAAAACCTAATTTTACTTTTCTAAATATAGTATGTGAATTGATGTGAATATTATTAGCAACTTTTGTAACTTACTGTTTAGATTTTCCGTTTTATGGTAAATTATGGTTCAGTATAACTTAATTCTAAAGTTATACTGAGTTATTTTTATTCCACCATTTTCAATGCTTTAAGGTTTAAATTTTACTTACGAAAAGGAAATAGAATGGTTGAGTCAGCTGCAATGTTTCCATTCAGTGTCTTCCATGGTAGTCGCAGGTAAACGAGGATATCGAATTTTCTGAAAAGATAGAAAATACAATAAACTTTCTTTCCTAGTATCTAAACAAACAGACAACAGGGTTCTTGTGACCTTACCAAGAATTACAAGAATTTTTACTCGTAAATAGCTTTCTCCATATAAACTAATGAAAAATAATACGTTTCATCCCGAAAAATAATGTATAACTTGGTCTTGATTTTTAATGATTTTGTTTTTATAATCTATGGTTATTTTTATTCTTTGGCTTTTTAACATAATAATGATAGGGCACTTATACATTTGTGTTTTGCATTAACAGCAAGCGCTAATTATATTTGCAAATTGTAGTCCGATATAAACAAAGATGACAAACAAAAATCGAAGATGTTTAATATATTAAAATATAACCTTTGAAAATGATGTAGCAGGCGAAGAAACGCGACTCCTCTTGTCCTCGTCACTCGCTATGTGAATCATTGCTCGTCAAGCGAGTCATTTTTCTTACAATTAATTTTTCTTGTTAAGCAAAATGCTCATTATGCGAGATTCCACTGTATTATAATTCCATTTTTTTCGATTTAGTTTGCATATATTTAGAATCTGGTATTTCTGACTATTATTTTTGTATACGATTTACAAAGATGTGTTAAATAATAACATTGTTCAATGTAAATAAATGTGAAATGTATATTATTATTGACAGTATAGTTATTAATATATTATTTCTAGATTTATTGAACATAAAATTACTTCAAAATTATGTGCATAATAATAATTGATGTTATTTGTTAAATAAACGCTATTACTGCTAATATCAGTAAATTTATAATAAATATACTATTTTTAAATGATCTAGTATTTCAAATACATAATATTTATAATTACATAAATTAATAGTATTATACTGAAACTTATTTTTATGCGGTTTAGAAGATAGTCCGATAGTTCGGGATATTGGCACCTCCGATTACCCGGACTATGCAAGGTAATGCTTTATTTATTGCTATAGCAGGAGGAAGAAAAAAAATTGTCAGTAATTTAAAATGTTCAGATGTGAAAACGATATCACAAATAATTATAAGCAATAAGTTTATGCAAATATTTAAAATTCTTCTAATGTGTTTAATAAGTTATTTTCTTTTTGCTCAAAAAGGTGCTAGTTAAGTTGCATATTTTAACTCTTTCATAGACTATATGAACAAGAAAATGAATTTTTATCTAACATTGGATGATAGCCCTTTATTTAAGTCCGTCCCTGTACATGAAATTTCTTTATTCTGCAAATTGTATATTAACAATATCTATCCTATTAAGAGAAAAACAATAATTGATTTGATTGTAAAATTTTGTGAAATTGTATCTGTATTTTTATCTAGTCGAGAATTTCAAATAAATAATATACTTGTTTCCATAGTTTGCGTTGGCGAACCTGTCAAAGATGGAGTTGCCAGTGAGTTGGTGAAAAATAGCGCACAGCCAGTAAAAAAGGCCAACGTCATTCGCTAACGATCGTCACTTGAGAGGCTGCCGAGGGTTTGTGTGTTTGTGTTGCTGTCGGTGACTATCCTAGAGGGAAGTAGCTTGTACTTGGATCACAGCTTATTCCTTGCACTAGTGCAAATCTTGCGTCGATACATACCAATCAAAGAAAATCATGGCCGATGGAAAGAAGTAAGTAAAACGCCATTCTACTTTGCCGGTTTGTACCGATGGAAACGACATTTAATTTTTTTTGTTAATATCACTTGTCATCATGGTGGATATAGGACATTGTTCATAAAACTCAAGAACTCCCTATATGCAACAGTCATTATGTAGGATTAATTGCATATAATTACATTTTCTTGTCCATATCACAATACCTTTGTAGATATCCTCTCAATTGCTAATTATATTTTTAATTGCAATCATTATGCATATAATGTGTAAAACATGTTATCTTTTGTTTTCTTTTTATGAAATCAATTTCTTGTTTTGCTATACTTGCATCATAAAACCATAATTACAATGGAGGAATTATTATTATTAGTAAACAAGTCACATTTCACAATGTTATCAATCATTATATGGAATCTAATGATGGATAAAAATATATAGAAAGTACAACAAATAAACTCTTCAATCATCTTGTATGTGTTGTTCATATGTAAATATAATTAAAAATATATAAAAAAAATTACATCTTCACATAAGAAATTACTGTTCCTTTGTTCACAATATGTGAGTCATTGGCATATTTTATTTTATTATTTGTTTTCAGTCCTGATGATTTGGCGACTGCAATCCTTCGCAAGAAGGACAGGCCAAACAGGCTTCTGGTGGAAGAGGCTGTCAACGATGATAACTCAGTAGTTGCACTTTCGCAGGCGAAAATGGACGAGTTACAGCTCTTCAGAGGAGATACTGTTCTCTTAAAAGGTAAAAGGCGCAAGGAGACTGTATGCATTGTACTTTCCGATGAAACTTGCCCGGATGAGAAGATTCGCATCAACCGAATTGTTCGCAACAATTTACGCGTCCGCCTGTCGGACGTTGTATCCATCCAGGCTTGTCCAGATGTGCGCTACGGAAAGAGGATTCACGTTCTTCCTATCGACGATACTGTGGAGGGGCTCACTGGGTAATTTGCATTATAACCATGCGATCAATTACTCAATCTATTTACCGTTTTTGTTTACGTGTTTCAGTAATTTATTCGAGGTGTATTTAAAGCCCTACTTCCTTGAAGCGTACAGGCCAATTCACAAAGAAGATGTGTTCTTGGTACGCGGTGGTATGCGCGCAGTTGAGTTCAAAGTTGTTGAAACTGAACCAAGCGCATATTGCATCGTCGCTCCTGATACTGTAATTCATTGCGATGGAGATCCAATCAAACGCGAGGAAGAAGAAGAAGTTCTTAATGCTGTTGGTTACGATGATATTGGAGGATGCAGAAAGCAACTGGCACAGATTAAGGAGATGGTTGAGCTCCCGCTGAGACATCCGTCTTTATTCAAAGCTATTGGCGTGAAGCCACCACGCGGTATATTGCTGTACGGACCACCAGGTACAGGTAAAACTTTGATTGCTCGTGCAGTCGCCAACGAGACTGGCGCATTCTTTTTCCTCATCAATGGACCTGAAATTATGAGTAAATTGGCCGGAGAGAGTGAGAGTAATCTTCGCAAAGCATTCGAAGAAGCTGACAAGAACAGTCCAGCAATTATCTTCATTGATGAATTGGATGCAATTGCACCAAAACGTGAAAAAACTCACGGTGAGGTTGAAAGGCGTATTGTTTCCCAATTGTTGACACTCATGGATGGTATGAAGAAGAGTTCTCATGTAATAGTTATGGCTGCTACTAACAGGCCTAATTCAATTGATCCGGCTCTTAGACGTTTCGGCCGCTTTGACAGAGAAATCGATATCGGAATACCAGATGCCACTGGCCGTTTAGAGGTACTTAGGATTCACACTAAGAACATGAAGCTGTTCGATGATGTCGATTTGGAACAGATTGCTGCCGAGACTCACGGTCATGTTGGTGCAGATTTGGCATCACTCTGTTCGGAAGCTGCATTACAGCAGATCCGTGAAAAGATGGATCTTATTGATTTGGAAGATGATCAAATCGATGCTGAAGTTTTGTCTTCTTTGGCCGTTACTATGGAGAACTTCAGATACGCTATGACTAAGAGTAGCCCGAGTGCTCTTAGGGAAACAGTCGTTGAAGTACCCAACGTCACCTGGGAAGATGTTGGAGGTTTGGAAGGCGTCAAGCGTGAATTGCAAGAATTGGTTCAATACCCAGTCGAGCATCCTGATAAATTCCTTAAGTTCGGTATGCAACCGTCCCGCGGCGTACTGTTCTATGGTCCACCAGGTTGCGGTAAGACTCTGTTGGCTAAGGCTATTGCAAATGAATGCCAGGCCAACTTTATTTCCGTCAAGGGTCCCGAATTATTGACCATGTGGTTTGGTGAATCTGAAGCCAATGTTAGGGATATTTTCGACAAAGTAAATTTGATTATAAATTAACATAAGCGTTCAGAAAATAATTATTTATATTTTTAGGCCAGATCTGCCAGTCCTTGCGTGTTGTTCTTCGATGAATTAGATTCCATCGCAAAATCTCGTGGAGGAAACGTTGGAGACGCCGGTGGTGCCGCTGACAGGGTTATCAATCAAATCCTTACTGAAATGGATGGTATGGGCGCTAAAAAGAACGTATTTATCATTGGTGCTACTAACAGACCAGGTATTTAAAATAATTTAATTAAACGTTGAACATGAATTAAGTATGATTCTATTTTTCTCAGATATCATTGATCCCGCAATTCTGCGTCCTGGTCGTCTCGATCAATTGATTTACATCCCATTGCCCGATGAGAAGTCTCGCGAGGCTATCTTTAAGGCGAATTTGAGGAAATCACCGGTAGCACGTGATGTCGAAATGACCTACATCGCTAAAGTGACACACGGCTTCTCTGGTGCAGATATCACAGAAATTTGCCAACGCGCTTGCAAATTGGCCATCAGGCAATCGATTGAAAACGAAATCCGCAGAGAAAGGGAGCGTGCCTCAAATCCCAATCACGCCATGGACGTAAGTATTTAAATTCAATCCAATCGATACCTTCTCATTAGGTACTTGAAGTGATAACATAGGAAAAGAAAACATTCGAAAAGAGAATTTAAATTGTTTGTTCGTTTTATTTTATTTCTTAAAGATGGACGAGGACGATCCTGTTCCGGAGATAACCAGAGCTCATTTCGAAGAAGCTATGCGTTTCGCTAGACGTTCAGTTTCCGACAACGATATCCGTAAATACGAGATGTTCGCACAAACATTGCAGCAGTCGAGGGGCTTCGGCACGAATTTCCGCTTCCCATCCCAAGCTGGAAACCCGGCAGCCCCAGGTGGTGGCACTGGAGGCGACCAAGGGAACTTCCAAGACGATCCAGAGGATGACCTTTACAGCTAGACAAAATCGCTCTTAAATTAACTGCAACAACAACAAAAAATAACTTTACTTTTATATTTGTAATTTATTAGTTTTCATTATTATAATATCTGAATGGTTTACTTGTGAACGATAACGAAACGCAAACACACACACACACAGTAATGTTTATTTTCTCGTTATTTTATTTGAGAATAATAATAAAAAAAAGGAAAAAAGTAAAATTGGAAATGTAATGTGGGTTTTTTGGTTTGTGTCATCTGTAAGAGTGAAATTACTGTAAGCAAATGTTAATTCTTTGTGAATTCCTCAAATTATGTTATCAGATACATTCTCGGTAGGTTTTAAAGGAAATAGATTTTTAGTAAATACAATATTTAAGGTTTTAATTTTGATTGTTCTGTGAAGCAAATTACATTAAATTAATTTAATTCGGATTTTCTTTTTATTTATTGGTCTTAATTTCGGTCAAATTCTTATCAACCTAAGCTTTATTGTTTGAAATCAGGTTACTAAAGTATTTAAAAGTACTGCTAGTATACTTTAATTTATTTGCTTGCTACGCTTTATTAATGGGGCGAGTAATTGAATCGATAATTGAGCCCTAGATTATTAACATCTTTTGTATGGCAACATTGTGTTGAATGCATGGAGAGAAATTATTGAATATTATTTGGAAAGATAATTAAATGGACCAGTGAAAAATCAATTTCACGTGATTCATACATATATTACAGATTTCTTTAATACCAACTGTTCAATTAGAGGTTTATTGTTGTCAATATATGGGTCACAAGATCTCTACAAAGATGTCGCTTTCAGTTATCACGTGAATTTACAACAGTAATGATCAGCTGTCTGTCTGGGGAGTGGTTGAGGGTTGTTTTCTTGTTTTAAAGACGAATCCTGGTCAAAACACTTGGGTAAGTCGCTTGCGTAACATCCGCTTTTATATATTTAAGTCACAGCTCCTGGTTTATTCTATTAAATATTAGCTAATGTATTTTCCACTGGGAAGGTATTAACTCAGTCTTACATATTAATGGGGGTGCTGTGGAAACCTTGAACTACTTGCCAGAATGCCCCCATAATATGTGTGTACTTTTCAAATAATTTAATTGCTTTACCTCATTTTCCATCATTTATTAATTGATAGCATGTAAGTGTGGGGAGAAAAATTAGGGTAATTGATTCATGTAATAGTGTTTCCATTTGCTGGAGGGTTCATTCCATACAGCCCCTTGCAACAGTCATGTCAGAATTCAATTTATTTTGGGATTAGAGAAAACAATTCACTTCCAATCATAATTAATTTATCACATTGCCCAAGTCATATGATCAAAATGTTACATCAAGTTCTCATTGGTTTTACAATTTCAAGGCAACAATTTGCCAACATCAGATTGTTTTATGCACATAATTCATTTTTATTGTTTCAGGGTGTTGATATTACTGTGAGAGATGGCTGAATATTGGTTAATTTCTGCCCCTGGGGATAAGACATGTCAACAGACATGGGAGACGATGAACAATCACACAAGCAAGCAGAACAACTTGTGTGCCAATTACAAGTTCCAAATACCCGATTTAAAGGTAATTATAATTTGCAAATTCCATTTTTAAAAAAAGTTACTATTGATTTTTTTGTTAAATTTAGGTTGGAACCTTGGATCAATTGGTTGGGTTGTCTGATGATTTGGGAAAGCTGGATGGATTTGTGGAACAAATCACTAGGAAGGTTGCTTCCTACCTTGGTGAAGTTCTGGAAGACCAGAAAGACAAGCTTCAAGAAAACTTGATGGCTAACAACAGTAAGTCAATAATTTAAGAATCATGGTTATTAAATTCTATCTGACAAGATAAGTAAGTATTACAGAACCAATTAACATGCATTGATTCCATTGCTGTTATTATATAATGATCATGTCTATTGATTGGTTGGTGTAATCTCTACAGTGTGTTTGTGAAAGAATTGACAGTAAATTGGTAAATATGAATGAGAAATTTAGATATATAATATATTTGTACAAGTAAAAATCGTTCTGTTAAATGTTTAATGTTATGTAAAACAATGAGATTGTACTATGTTGTAATTCATTGGTACGAACAGAGGAAAAGGAAAAAAAGAGCGGGCGTCGAGCGACCGTGGACGGGATGCCGTCGTTAACGTCGCGACGTTCTGCGAACTCGTTGCCATCGAGTCAGCACCAGCAGCGACCTTCGTGGTTGACGTTGCGATGTGACGGTGGGGCGTGTCTGGCGGGAAGGGGGCGGCGCGGCCGGCCACCCGATCTCACAAATGGGAGCGGTGACAGCAGCTCCGAAGAGTATACCAATTTGTGCGAAAATTCCATTGGCATGGAAAACAGCAATGGCACTCTACGTCAGGAAGACGAGCTTCCCGGGGAAGTGAGTTCAAACCAGATGTTTGGACCTAGCCTAGGTCAGTGGCACACACTGTTATGTGCCCACAGTGTGTCTTTTGCCGCACCGCGCACCCCCGCCAGGCTTCTGTTAGTATCATTGTTACGTCTCATTGTCCGATTTCCTCTTAAAAATACCATTTGCTTGTTGACAACGAAACACAAAAAACGTAATTTCCAACCATTACTTGATGTGTTGCATTTTTGATGTTTATATATATATACAGAATGTGTTTAGCTCCGTCGTTATTTCTCTTTAAAACAAACTACTTTGGCTTATTACAAATGAATGGCTTTATACGTTAAATTTACTACAATTCCACATATTCCTACTTACAAATTACGTCTACATTGATACATCAACAGCATTTGCCATTTAATATATGTGGAAAGGTAGTGCTCTTTTATGTTGAACTTAAATGTTAAGAAGAAGTAAATATGTTTCCTTTAATTTCATAGATCAGTTACAATGTAAATAAGTACCTTGTATTATTTCTTATTTACATAGTTTGAGAAATAACTAAATTATTTTATTTTGGAATGTATAAGTCAATGATATGTTTATAGTAGTGCACTTTTGTACATTGTTTTTCGTTTTACTTACTCTAAAGATATTACTCTTTTTATTGACCATATGCATTCTAGGCGACTTGTCCACTTACATCACGAGATTCCAATGGGACATCGCTAAGTACCCAATTAAGCAAAGTTTGAGGAACATTGCTGACATTATCAGCAAGCAAGTCGGTCAAATCGATGCCGATTTGAAAACTAAGAGCACTGCTTACAATAATTTGAAGGGCAGCTTGCAGAACTTGGAGAAGAAGCAGACGTAATATAATCGAATTTTATATAATGGAAATGTTAGATGATCATTAATTTAACTGTTTTAGTGGTAGTTTGCTAACCAGAAATTTAGCTGATCTGGTTAAGAAGGAACATTTCATCTTGGATTCTGAGTACTTGACTACTCTTTTGGTCATTGTGCCCAAGTAAGTTTTCTAGTATAAAATTATTAATAGATTTATTATAATTGGAAATTCAATAGATCAATGTTCCACGATTGGCAAGCCCATTACGAAAAATTGACCGATATGATCGTGCCACGTTCAACTGTGTTGATCAATCAAGATAATGAGTACGGCCTCTACACGGTCACCTTGTTTAAGAAGGTGGTTGAGGAATTCAAGTTGCACGCCAGGGAAAAGAAATTCATCGTGAGGGAGTTCACCTACAACGAGGAAGAATTGGCTGCTGGCAAAAATGAAATTACCAAGTTGGTCACTGACAAGAAGAAGCAATTTGTAAACAGACGAAACAAAACACATGACTATGACTATATGTTTTATTTTAATTTTAGGGACCACTTGTAAGATGGTTGAAGGTAAACTTTAGCGAATGTTTCTGCGCCTGGATCCACGTTAAGGCTCTCCGTGTCTTCGTTGAATCCGTACTTCGGTATGGTTTGCCGGTTAATTTCCAAGCCATCCTGATTCACCCCAACAAGAAAACCTCCAAGAGGCTAAGGGATGTTTTGAATCAATTGTACGGTCATTTGGATAGCAGCGCTTTGCAAGGTTCCGGAAATATTGATGTAAGTTGAACATATTTGATGTGTTTTCAAGATTTATAACTTGCAATATTTATATTTATAGAGCGTAGACATTCCCGGATTGGGCTTTGGTCAATCTGAATATTATCCGTACGTCTACTATAAGATTAACGTGGACATGATTGACGCAAAAATTTAAGAAGTTAGTATAAATTGTCACCAGCCTAAGAATATTTTAGATAATCGTACTATTTCATTTTTAAGCACAACAGTTTTAATCAAATTTATCCATTTTGTTTCCTTCTTTTGGTATATATTATTTTGTTTTCGTTTTTTTCTGTTTCGTTGTAAATAACTTTAGGTGGTGACGAGGCAAACTCAGAAATAATGATCGTACTTTTTAAGCGTACAAAATAAAATTGTTTTTTTTTCGTAAATTAAAACAATTATCGAGAATATTTTGATTGTACTACTTTCGTTTCTCCTTCTTATATAGTCCAGTATTTTGCGATCATTGTAAATAAACATGTAAGTTATATTGTGTAAATACAGAAAAAAATAATAAGATTATTTGAGGTTACGCAATTGTTGAAATGCTCATGTGAAGAGTCTATATGTATATTAATTGATTATTAATTCCACTTTGTATTATAAGTAGGTTCTGCAATTTAGAATTACATAAATCGTTTAATTAAGATGTTATGTAGTTGGTGTTGTTTGGTTTAGTTTGTTATCAGTTACTATTTAGTAGCCATAATTAAATGATAAAATAATAAATATTTAGAAAAAGTAATATACTGCGTTCGATTCTCATTTCTCTCGATTACTAATAACTCATAATATAATTATTGGAAAATGGAAATTCGTATTTTATGATAATGAACACAATAAATTGATCTCTGTTTTCTTCAATGTATCTCCCATAATTTAAGCCTTTTCATAAATCACTTTTATTTAATAAGTCTTATAATTTATATAAGAAAGTTCTTAACATTATTGATTTTAATTTTGAAAATTTCAAAAGAAACTAAATTTTATTTTAGCAAAATTAGTACACAAAATGATCAGATTTTTTCGTTTTTGTTGTTTTATTCCGGTTTCAAATTTATTGGGGTATTTTCAATAGGTTGTAATTCGAATTAATAGTAAATATGGTGGCCTAGCTAGTTGAAATTTATTCTATTCATTGTCATCTATCATGGTATTCTCTCGTGGAACCAATATTTATTTATATCAGGAGTTGAAAGAAGCAGTTTATTTTTAAACTACCAGCAATTTTGATAATCAGAAGTTTTATCAGAATATGTTTCATAATTTTCTGGTCTTGGAAAATGTAATGGAATTGTTATGAAAATAATACATTTATTATTATACTTTGCACAAATTAACGATTGTTTACATAAGTAATGTATTTACTTTTCGTGGAAATGTATCGTTAGTAAACATGAAAGAAATGTTAAGAGTAGATATTACCAAATGGTTTAATTGTTATTGTCATGAACATAGTAAATGAAATAGTAATGAATTAATTCAAGTGGTCGATAATGCATGAAATCTAACAAAAACAAAATTATGAAAAGTATGTGTCGACAGTTTTTGATAAATGTACATAAATTTGTGTGTTATTGCAATGATGAATATATTCCCAAAATAAACAGAAAAATATGAATAATTCCATTTATTTCGTAGAAGATATTGTATTGTAGAAATGGTGTTAAGGTTTATCATTATTTATATATTTTAACATAATATATAAATATAACAATAAAATTTTAAGTAATTTTCAGTAAAGTATAAATAATATAACGTAATCTAATGTAATTAATTTATTTTGATATACCCATGACTAATAAATATATATGATTGTATATTTTTATTGTTGGAGATATTATTTGTGATAAAAATAATGCAAACGAATCCAGATAATATAAAATAATATTTATATTCCTTATTTGTACTATATACATTTTTGGTATGCTGTACGGACCCTTTTTTCCTTTTGAAGCTTATTGATCTTCAATTTTTAATATAAAGTTTTATAACTTTTAGTGTAGAATAATATTTCGTAATATAAAATAAAATACAAAAAGAACATTGGAATCGATAAACAACGCATTTCACGAATACTTCAATTAAGTAAATGCTTTTTGTAAACTAGTATATAAAAATGGACGTGAAGCGTAACTAGTAAATTAGGAATATCATAATTTTTTAAAGAATTTTATTGAATAAAGAGGATAGTGCAATCTTTCACTTTTAAAATAAGTGTTTTATTGTACTTTTCGTTATTGAGATATCGTTTATGATGCAAGATATTTAAAGATTCCTAGCACGTATTCAGTGTATTCTGAATACTGGCATGCCTTTCGCTTTTAATTTGTGAGGGGTTGAATTTATGTGAAAATTGAAATGGTCAAGGTGCATCATCGTCTTTAAATTGTAAACATGTAATGTATTTAATATTAATAATGTGATACGAAGAACATATATCAACAATTGTTGAACTGTATTTTTGTCGATTGAAACTAATAAGTATTTGTATTTCAAAATGTGTTTATGTTGCTTAGATCAGTTTAGTAAGTCGCTTATGTTTTTGAAACATTATTTAATTAATCATGTAATATATATTTAATTCAAATGATATGAAAAACAAATATTTTTATGTTGATTAAGCAAATGAGTATTTGTATTCCAAAATGTTAGATTAATACAATTTTAATGAATTAAAGCGCTTGTATAACAATATGTTTAATTAATCTATTTATTTATATTAATATTATTATTTTTTTATTATTATAGTATTTATTTTCACAATCTATTCCTGTAAAAATTAAGTAAATTAATATAAAATGAAGACCAATTATTGAACATTATTTATGTCGATTAAAAATAATGAGTATTTCTATTTGAAAATATGTTTGGATAAATATTGATTGATCAGTTCTACGAATTACATTTTTATGGATGGTATAGAAATGGTAAAAATTTCTTGTGAAATTATATGAAATCCTGGGATTGGCAGAACTGTGCGTCATTTTGAATATTCTAAAAAGTGATTGAACTTTTGACAACTGTGTGACGTTTGTTATTTTTTTCCCCCTGATTTTGTTGTTATGCATGTTACTTGCGTTTCTCACCCGATCTGTCCTTAATCTACGGGCCTTATCAATTATGTAAAGCATCGGACTTCTGAAGCGGTTCAACTGTGCGTCACGTGGGTGCACGGTGCCGATAATATTTCTGGCCGTAAGTTACTTTCCCCAAAACCTATACCCATATCCATCATCGCCCATCAACAATAATAAATATAAACCATTTTCGCATTCCACATTTTTTGAGAGAGGTAAAGAAAGAAGCCTCTGGCCGAACGAGCGCAGCGCGAACGGAAAAATCCGTTATATCCCCACAAATACCATCTCGTCAGCCCGTGTCCGGCTGTCTCCTCCAGTGCGGCAGTCGTTTTTGCCATCATCAGTGTCGCGTTCACTCTCATCGTGATCACAACTCCTCCACAGCCACACCATCAAAATGATGCATACATTTTATAGAAGCTGCAACTACACTATGGATGACCGACATTCCTATGAAAAGTTGTCCATCAGGGATTCTGCCCGATACTCTAAGAAGTATGGCAGCACCAGCAGCAGGAACAACACTCGAAATGAATCTTTTGTTAAGCACATTGTGACTGGAACAGATACCCTGCAAGGATTAGCCCTTAAATATGGAGTTACTGTAAGTGATGAACCCAATTTCTATTCTTCATAATTCATTCTACATAAGATGTTGAAACAATTGACTTGCAATTTGCACCAACAGAGAATGCCAAGTATATTCATTCACTACAGTAAATTACATTTTGTAATTTGGCAATTTATTTTGAAATAACAGAAGAGGAGAGGCATGCTTTAATGAAAGGCATTTTTTTGTACTCTTTTATTTATAATTTTTAGCACAGCACAAAAGAGAAATTTGCAAGCTGACAGCATCATTAACAATGACGAAATATTTTCACTTTTTTAAGTTTTGAAATTTTTATTTTATAATTTTATTGCTTGATGCAAATTCCAAATGGCATCATGCAAATTTTTCTTGAGAAAAATTGAATTGAGATAGAAAAAATCATAGAGCCCTAAACAACAGTTATAAAAACTGTTCTCAAGATGGAGTATCAGTTCTTGCAGAGTCATAGAGACCAGTCAGTTTCACTATTTAATGGCCCTAAACAAATTTTTATTTCCGCTTTCACGAATTGCGAAGTTCAGCGGGATATTAATTCTACCATTGTCCATATTCAATTTATAGATAACGCATGTCCCAATTTTGTAATTGTAGTCCAAAAGATTACGCAAAAATTGTATATTTATTTAAATTATTACGGCCCTATTTCTGCTATTCTGCCACGTTTTAGGTTATCAAACAACACGCTGCAGTGGATATTTTTTATTTGGTTTGTGTTTCAAACTCGCCACCTTCATATCGAATTTTTTTGATACAAACTTTGTAATTAAAGACATAAATAAATGAAATTAATAATATGTTTACTTTTCCAATATGGTAATTTATGGATAACGTTTACCCCAATTTTGTAATTGTATTCTTAAAGACCATATTAATTATCAAATGGTAATTATGACGATAATTCATTGGTTTATTAATATTTAAATATCTGAGAAAATCAGTTTTATAAATAATATTGCATTTATTTTCTGTGCTGTAGACATATCATTAAATAAGTTTATATAGAAAATATATCTTGTTTGCATTAATTGATGTTTAAAGCAAATTGTTGGTACAGCACAAAATAAACAGATAAGTTATTTCCCCCATCGATTTGGTCGACAAAAATACATTTACGATTGCGTCAAGTATATGGGATTAATTCGAAAGAATCACTAATCGTGTAGTTCATAATTTTATAATCATCTACTACGCCTCATAGGCTTTACATTGGATTGCATAATCCTGTAATTTTTATAATTATGCATGCGTAGTAGAAACCTAATAATATTGATACACTTCAGCTGATCCAAGCTTAAAAGGTTATCATCAAGTGTGTCGTTGCCAGTACACATATCACTTTTTATTTGTCCGTCCAAATAAGTGTGTACTTTTCTTATTTATCAGTTTAGATGTATTAATGTATTAATGTAGATAATCTGTGCATTTTGACTCGTCGATTATTGAATAATATGCGTGTTTAGCGCGGTTTTGTCCTCGATATTAGCGAATTCCTGCGAAAACCAATCGAACTTGTATGAGTCAAAATGTAATCCAATAAGTACATAAAACGCGTATTAGATAAAGAAAAACCGCCTTTTGTTTCGATCGAATGTCAGTCTACGGACAATTTACTTTCATTCAATTAAATATGATTAATCATTTTCGACTGTAACGTGGTTATTCTCGGAATACATTTTGTTTTCACGTCTCTTTATTGCGATGAGCTAAACCGGTTCAAACCGAGTTCAGTGCTCTTAAAGTAAATAAATAATGACAACATTTATGAAAATCTGTTCACTTTTTGTTGTTAACAGATGTGGAATTTACGATATTTAGACTAGTATTTCAATCGTTGGAAAAACGTCAAAATAACGGATATTTAAAGTTACCTAGCAACACCGAGAATTTGCAATTTTTGGTTCATATTTACTAAAAATAAATCATTAATACTAAATTATTAAATGTTATGTTACAAGTTATTAATTCATACACTGTTCAACATCAACTTATGGCATTTGAAAACAAGTTTCAAATACATTACATAACGCTCATTTACATTAATGTATATAGCAAGTACCGCTATTAATCTGAATAAATTCATGTCAGATTGTACGAAGATCATATATCAAATCTCAAAATAGAATGTGCAAATTTCACAAACTTTCAACTTGCAAATGAAACTCGACAGTCTTAAATCTATTTTAAAGTTGGTTAAAATTGGAATCGCCCGGAAATGTATACATCAATAATCGTGTTGCTGAATGTTTTTTCTTTTACAAAAATAACCGTAAATATTTATGTTTTTTCTGCAGCGAACGAATAACAATGTTCTCATGTGGCGATACTTTTTAATAATTTATGTACTTTATATGTCAATTGTAAATTTCCTAAAATAGGAATTAGATTAATTGTAAATTAACATCGCTCGATCTAGGAAAAGGTTCGCACTTTTCGAATTTTCTTGCATTAATCATGCAATTATTTTCTGCTCAAGGTTTCTGTTCTTAGTTTATTTAGTCATTTAAATTTATTCACGTCATAGAAAATAACCGCATTTCAATCTTATTTATATTTTTATTTATGTCCACAACAGTTAATTAATTCGTTTTATATGCGTCTTAAAAGACGTAATATTAAATTAATTTAGCATATATAACTAAACATCAAATTAAAAACTATTTGCTCGGTTAAAAATGACATGATTACGATATAATAATCATATAATAATGGCGTTAAATTTGTTTTTAAGTTTCATTTAAAACATATGTCGTTAGCTGTGTTATGCATAAGTAACGAACCATTAAATATAACAAATTTGATAAGTTCCGAATCTATTGACGTTTTATTGATAGTAGTACAATGCAATTATAGAATTGCATAAGAAATTCTTTTATACAGGATGTTAATTAGTGTATAGTTAAATTACAATTTAATTAAAGTAAAAAATAATACCAATGATATATGTAAATGAAAAAGTAGAGTTATTAAAATTGTAAGTTTAATCATATAATCCATGCATGACCGGAGTATGAAATTGGTTTGGACCTTGAGGCTATCGCAAGATTAGTTGCAGACGAAACAAGCAAGCATTCCGGCCCTGGGGTTATTTTGAATTGCGAAGGAAGAAAGTGTTAGCAAAGCGCGCGCTCCACTTTATTAAAGCAGTTGAATTGGATTATAGTTTGATGGCAATTTGTATGTACTGTTGGCACATAAAGAGGTGGTCCTACAGAAAACGGATTGCTGTAATTAGTCGAACGGATCAACCAATTTATCGGCCTGAGTCACGGAAGGCCAACCGCTCATTATTTTTAGGATCTCTTCGAAATCTGTGTAATTCTTTGCACTATTAATAAGTCACATTTTCGATCAGCTGAGCGAAGAGAAAGGTTGCCAATTCTTCTCGTGATTAATATTAGTTTTTATTTTGTTTCTTCTTCTCTCCTTCGTTCGATGCGTTCCAGGAAGTGCTTTCAAAACGTGCATAAGCTGTTTTAAAATTAAATTTGTGTACTTTGGTTTGGAAATGAACGTTATCTTCTGTATATTCAAAAATAAACGAGTACCGCATTCAATTCGATCAGGTATTTCTGATATGGATAGATTAGAGGTGCTAATGAAACACGTCATTAAGATTGATCTTATCCGTTTCTTTCGTAGATCCAGGCACTGAAAACAATGCATACTTTTCAGTTTATTTATAGACCATTCAATGATAAACCGGTAATAACTTTTACTTCCTTAATTTTATCATAAAATATATAGTAGATGTAAAAGAAACAAAAACTTTCCAATTTTATTTGTAGAAACGATACTAAATAATAAATAGCGGAAATAATGTATATGGCAATTTTATTAACTTTTTTAAACGTCATAAGTTTATAAAGAAATATTAAATTTATATGGTTCGGATTAGTAGTTTCAAATTGACTACAAATTATTCCACATAAAATGTTTGTTATGTATTACAAAACTTTTGTAATGTTAACAGCAATAATAAATATTTATATATTACCTCACAGTAGACATAAGCATTGTCTAAATCTTTAGCAACTTTGGTATTTCTCTCATCTTGCAACTTTAAATTTTAAATTACCGGTTCGATATGTTGAAATCTTGATCAATGCTTTTAAGAGTAACAGAACGTCTTTCTCTTCTATTGCTAAGAGGTATTCAATCTTCACTTGGCTCTACATCAGTTGCAGAAATCCAATCTATTACATGAAACACTTTTAAAAGAATCAAAATTGTCAACATGAAAATCTGCACACTATAATAAAGAGATGACAAAAATCAAGTATCTTATTATATGTTAACTTTTGTAGAAGTGGCACAAAACTGCGACCAATAGCCTTTTTTATGTGTGTTGAAAATTAAGTTTATTATTTATGATATAAGTTATTGTTTCATAAATATTAATAGGATATACAGATAATTAATAATACAATCCGAACGATTACTATATGGAAATTATTTTTACGAGTTATCATAATTAACCTCATGATTGTTACTACGTTTCACATCAAGTCAATTAACATTTGAACATATGAACATTTAACTTCTTACTTTGTTTATTCTGCAAGGTCACTCTTTTTATATTTACAAATAAACAATAGCAGCAATAAATTAAACCACCATTTGTAGTTAGTCGTTTCCATATTAAGTAGGTGGATAGCATTTTTGATAAAACTCTTGTTCCTTTTTTGTTATAGTTTAGCTGTCAATTTCCTATTTTAAAATATGTGAATAATTCTTAGGTTTATTATTATTTCAACAATAATACAATCTATTAACTAACCACACAAATACGTTTGTTTGGCTAATTTACTGTAGTTGATTGTACACGATAAAGTAATTATATTCATCGTAATAGAAATATTGTGTTTCAATCAATATCGTTCGTATGCGTCACAATCAATTAGAAAAGAATATATAGTCACTGTGTATTGTTTGTACCGTACAATAAAACTTACAACCTGTTGCTCATTACTTATTTTGATCATTGAGAATTATAAGGATTATAAAGTAAAATAGAAGTAATACAGATAATTTATACGATTTCTATATTATTCTATAATACGATTTCTATTTTTTATATAACACTATAGTATATAAAATTTAAAATCATGATTTAAATTATTTTCCTAATACAATAAAACATTATCATAATTTATGTGTTTCGCTGTAGTTTCAAGTGTGCTATGACATAAATTAGTTTAAAAAAACTGATATAGAGTATGATTGTTCCCGTATAATGCAAATTTAAATATCCTTCCTCTATTGGTTCTCTTATTTCCGTTTTGTTTTGATAATTTTTTATGTAGATGTATATAAGTAAATATCTTCGTGTATTTCGTTGAAATTGTGTATAGGGTTTTCCAATATTCGTGGTTCACCTTTGGAAACATCTTTGTTTTTTGAATGAAAATTTTTACGAAATATCATCATGGGAAGTTGGACAATAAGTAATAACTCACAGATTAGCGGATATTTTTATTTTTACAATTTTGAATACATTTTTTCCAAATGCGGCCCAATTTCTGCCAACCCTTTCGATGATTATCACCATATTATGCATTTTCCTTGAACTAATTTACTTAGTTGTTGTTATTACTTAAATAACATGAATAATTCATATTGAATTATGTGAACTCTTTATAAAAAGATGATAAAATCATTTTCATACTTATTTATAATAATTGAGAAATATATTTTTAAAATTTACACAAGCAAATTCTTATTATAAGGATCTTCCATGAAATGGTTTGTGTAATATTCTTTATATCAAATATATCGGAATCTGACTGAATAAACTTTTATTTTATATTTACCTTGATAGATTGTCCTACCAAAGAATGTGAAGATCTTGAAGTCGACTGGCTAGGTAGTAGTAACAACTCCAGAGTCAGGTTTATTCTTTGTCTGAATCATTTATTTTGATCGTTTCATATCTCAACTGAGATTTATTTAAAACTGGTTTTCGAGCTGTTTCTATTTCAGTGGTATAAAAATTAAATGATATGAATCATGCAAAGTCTTGATTTGTGGTAGCAGTTTAACTTGCTAACAAGTTAACAAATATATAATACAAATCCTTAATTGGCTATCAACCTCGAGATCATTCAGTTAATGTGTATTGTTTTAAAACTTATTTCTTTAGTAAATCGTAGCGAATTAAGTTATCAAACAAATAAAGTTCCGACTTAGAATCTTATATAATTTGATCAAAAAACGCGTCATTCATTCATGTAGCTTCAGAATCTAAGATCCAAAAGTATTATTTGTATTATCGATATTATTTTTATTGAAATTGTAAATTAATTATAAAACTGGATCAAGTAATATATAAATTTCGCAAAAAAAAAGAATTTTCCTATTTTATTTAAAGTTTATGTAAGTGTAGATAATGTTAACACACAAATCACATGTCAGTAATTTGAATATTATTTCTTATCGCGCTATGAAGATTAAATTACAATTTTTATGATTGGTTCCTATTACCTCATTATATAACGTGGTATTAATAAAGATAAGTCATCGTTATTAGTTAACAATTTATATTGGAAAAATGTTTGTAATATGTTATTATTTTGTAATGTAATGTAAAAATGCTGGCAGCAGATGATAATTAGAGATATTTTTTGTTTTCTAGATGGAACAGATTCGACGGGCGAACCGTTTATTCGCCTCGGATAGTCTGTTCTTGCGAGAACACTTGCTGATACCTGTGCCCGAAGGCTACAACGGCGGGGAAACCCCAACAACGCAGCTAGTGGATATTCCCGTATCGCCAGATGCGAATTCCGATGCGGAGAGCAGTGGAGGTTGTGGCATCACCTCTTCCGCCGCCTCCTCCCAGGTCACGTCTCCAGCCAGCTACGATAACGAAGACGTTGCCGAATTCCTCGTGAAGATAGATGCCGCCATTGCGAACACCAAAGCCGACGTGAAAAAAATACACAAAAACAGCGAGTAAGCAAGCATTCGTAACGCCAACTGCAAACGTGCGACGTTCTAAATTTGTTTTTCTGTAGGTTTTCAAATTTCGATTGTGGATCGGAACGGAGGAAACCGGCCGTCAGCCGAATGAAGCAGATGGTAAACAACAATGGTACCAGTGATATCCTGAAGACACCGCAGGCGGTAGTAATGACGCAGGGGAATAAAATTAAAACCTCGATGCGCAGGTACTCACAATTTACCAACCAAGAAAACCCAGTTTAATCACGACTATTCCCATCTACATCCTATACTGTTCCTGCATATAATTGAAGCAAACGGAACGGAAAAAATGTGCGGCAATAGTTATTTGCTCGTTAAACGGTCGATTTCATTTTCGAAACGTAAATATTTATGGAAATTGTCCGACGACGGTAGGCGCGCATCGACGACGTGTTTATCTTGCTTATATAACCGTAATGGGATTGTTTAATACTGGTTCGTAAAAAGGTTTCCTCGGTCGTTTCCTTTTTATCGGCCCAGTACTAATTGGACGGTTGTTTACTCATTAAGGATTTTTAGTCGGCTATTGTTAAACGAAAGCGCGATTCCCATCCGCCTGTTTATTCAACTCGTTACCAGTGTGCACGTAAGTGATCTCAAATGACAATCAATTGCATGCATGTAATGTCTTCAGGTATCAGCAACAGCAAGACGAGTTGTTCGAGTTGTAGCGACGATTGGACGATCGTGGGTGTCCGTTAAACTCCGTAAGTCCGAACTATCCGCTGGCGACGTAATCCACTCTGTGCGACGCGAGAGCAGCAGCTATACGAAAACCGCAGAACCCATCCGACCTCCCCCAAAATGCACCTCGTCGACATTTTCCTTCATTAGCAATACTAGATGACAATAGCGACTTCGATCGTACCCCCAATCAATACGTCGGGAACACATACAGAATTCCCAGAGCACATTTAGTTAATTTATAATTAGAATATCAAAACCTGCTTGCCATGGAAACAAAGTGTCTCGAAATACGTATTTATTTAAAAAAAAAACAAATAATAAGTAATATTTGGATTAAAGCACCTGCAATTAACTTTGTGTCTGCACAAGGAAATTAAGTTATTCTCTGTATACATGTATTCATATTTTACCTGTTTTATATTATTTAAACGAAATATATATGCATCTATGTTTTTCACATACATTTGTTTACTTTGCTCATTTATAGCGACATATCACGGTTGCCTTTCACTGCGCTCTTGTTTTTAATACTGATTTCTGGATTTCCACTGATCGAGGGTTTGGATTGTTCTAATAGCCACTCAATTAATGAAATAAATCTATTACTGTAAATATTAACAAATTGTGTAGATATTATCATTGGAATAATGGATCGAACAATGTACAGAGTTGGAAAGAATTATAGAATTCTTTCAAGAAATGAATGTGTAAATATATGAACCTAATTATTTAAAATTTATTTTTCTATTGATACTTTGAAATGAGCTCTATAAAATACAACTATTTCATCGAAAAGTTATTAACATTCTCTTTATTTTTCAAATCAATTGATTCTGGATTACGATAAATTATTTGCTGTCTGTATTCAACGTACTGTGGAATCTTGTTGCTAAATCCCTGTACTCTTTCTCACTGTGTGTGTAAATTAAGTAAAATTGTTAGAGATGAGTTTTGTTTGTCGGAATATGCTATTATGTAGTGTTAATTATATATTTTAATTATTGTTATATTAAATACATACATATCTGTGCAACTGTCGATACTAAATATGCATTGACTATGTTTCTCTATTAATTTTATGTAAACAGGACATATTATTTTTGTATATTTGTTTAGTGTATAAAGTAGCTTTCTAATCTGTTCCTCCACTTTGTTATTATCAATATAAGAAGATATTTTTAAAAATAATCAATCAATTTTAATTGACATCCACCTGCTTAGCCACCAATTCCCTGATCCTCTCGTCATTCCGCAGAATATTATACTTAACAGAACTGATTTCTTCGCGCTGCTTCCTGATGTTATCTTCCAGATCCTTAAGCTGTTTCAGAAGAGGTTGGTTGGACTCGCTGTTTAGCCTGAAACAAACTCAGCTCTTCGATCGGCTAGACATGTGAGAAGTACAAAGGAAAACAGAATGTGCCGCGTGCTAATTCCTTTAATTCCCAATTGTGTTTGTTTTAATTAAAACTGTTTTTTATTTGCATTTCTAGTTTGAACGCAAAACTTCTCTACCCACCTTTTCTGCTTGGAAATTTCTAATGTAAACTGTTGCTTCATGGCGGTCCAGGAAGCCAATTCCGCGTGCATCGCTTCAACATCCTCGTGCAGATAACTCATCAATTTTCCGAGAGGATTTGCGGTCCTAGTTAGAGACTGAATGGAACCTCGCAGTTGGTTTATTTCTTTGGTCGTCGCGTCTCTTCCTCTGCCACCTGAAGTAATCCCATCACTCTATTCATTATTATCGACAGAACACCAGCAATGAGAATACTTACTGTCTTGTTGCCAATCTATAGTTGTTCCTTTGACATGTTCTTCCAACTGCTCAGGTCCTTTAATTTGTTCCAAAATTTGCTCCACGAGATGACCTTTGTCTGCAGGCATATCAAGGCTTTTTTCGAGAAGCTGAGTATCTTGCAGATCATCATTGGCAGTCTCTACGACAACCGTCTCCTCCTCGTCTTCTTCTTTTGCATTGTTTCCATCGAAGTTTTCAACGATAACATTGATTTTTCCCAATGGCACAATCTCTCTTATAGGCAATGCCGAATCTGAACGTAGTCTTGGGGCTCCAGGTCGAGCGCTTGATGGTCGAACACTAGGAGGTCGTAGAAGCGAACTTCGAGGTCTAACTATATAAAAATGATTAAAATATATACATATACAAAATGATTATTTACATTCAGGCACTTTGGGTGGTTCCTCTTTAGGACTTTCCTGTACTTTAGGTGCTGGTTTAGGTATTTCTGGAACTATGACTTTCTCCTTTCTGATATCCGAACTGCGAGGTCTTGCCGATTTCGGTCTTACGCTAACAGGCCTTTCTACAGTCTCAGAAATCTCTTTGATTATTTCCTGTTTAGGTATTTCCACTATTTTTTCATCATTCTCTTCTACCGAGTCCGCTCTTGGAGACTCTATTGATGCATTCTCCACCATAGGTGTTTCCGGTACGGGTAGTGACTGCTTAGGACTATTCAAAGTTCCTTTAGGAGATTCCTTAACTTTTGTCTTTTTGTCAACATCTTTTGTGACAGCGTTACGAGGACTAGCGTTTACCTTCGTCTTTGTCTTCGGTGTTTCAACTTTCAAGGTAGAGGAGGTCTTTGACGTATCTTTCTTAGATTTACCCTCTTTAGAATCTTTGCTCGATTTTGACGATACCTTTTTAAGTTTCTCGGTTCCTGCGCGCTTTGCTTTTTTGAGTTGCAATACATACTCTCTGCTATCTAGTTTCTTGTCAATGCAAGTAGCAATGCTCTGCAATAATTTATTTGTTTCTACAGGCTCCAAACCAGCTATAATTTTACTTGCTCTCACTTGCAGATCAACGCCACTTATAGATTCTAAAATATATATTCACAATGATATTTCTACAATAAATCTATTGGAGTACTTACTAACAGCCGTTATTAGTTTATTAAGAAAAGCCAACTTGTTTTCCCTATCCTTCACGTTATCTGATAGCAACTCGGAATCACTGAATAGGCCTTTAAGAAAACCCGTTTCCCTAATCACGCTGTTGATAACATCGTGAAGGAAACGAAACGGTGGTTTCTTTAATAATTTCTCAGTAAGCGGCGGTTTTTTCACATATTTTCCCAAAGACTTTTGAGTAGTTGATATAATTTCAGGACTTATTTCTTCAGCCATTGCGTTTTGTCAGTAATTGTTTGTATTTGAATGCACATTTCCGTTGCTAAGGTAACTTATACGGAAGTACCATATTAAATTATACCTATATGGAATAAAACAACTACTTTCATATTATTTTTTTTATAATAATTATATCATGCTTGTAACTTTCTACTAATTGCTACATAAACTACAGTCAAGTAAGTACCATGAGTTAAATATGTTTGAATCATACGAATCTTTCTGCATTGCGCAAATAAAAAAATATTTCCTACTGTCTCCATTTTTATTATAATGACTTGTATCAACTTGTATGCTGTAATGGCTACCCCCCACTTTGTATACAAATAGGCAACTGTAGACGCGTAGCTACCAACTTAATTATAAAAATGGCGCAATTTCCAAGTGCTCGTTATTCAATATTTGCAAAGCCTACAGGATCAATATTGGGCAAACATCAATTTAATATATCTTAAATAAAAGTCTGCTTATACAAAATGCATTATGATCGTGTAGAGTTTTATGAAAATCGAGTATCATCAAGAGTGCGTGTTTAAATGTTGTTTTTAAAAATTGGCAGCATTGGATGGAAATGGCCTCGCCTGAAATCTAGTCCGTCGACCATTTCGTTATACGCGTGATAAAGCGGTTGACGATACTACAGGGGCGTAAGTAAATTCACATTTAATTTTCAAATAAAAAGATTCTACATTTATGCCACACACAGTGCATACAAACGTTATGCAAAACTGGGCACTGATATTAATTTTCCAAATTGCTAAGGGTGCAGGGTTGATGCTCTGCTACATTGCGTCTGTAAAATGTATCATGAACAGCGACAGCCATAACGGTTATAATTGAGATTCTTTATGTGCCATTCCGTTCCCTCCGCTCGGTTGTGTATTATTTTGGCGGGGTGAAAGCTATCGAAAATTGTCTTTAATTGTAAATCCGTGCCATATCTTTCAACCAGCTGCACTCTCGTCCAGATTATTAGTTAACTTAACAAGCTTCGTAGTAGAAAACAAAGTTTCGCGTTCTGTTTTGGGGTTCGTTATTTATGCACATACATAACCTATTATGTGTTTTGATGGGACGGCTGCATAAGCGTATTTGTAATTATACTGTTTACTACTCTAAAATGCAACAGGCATCAATTTTCAACAAATGTGTAGAATCTTATATTTGTAAGTTAGCAGATGAGCCGATAAGTTATTGATTATCATTGGCCTTATGCAGATTATGGAGGAGACTTCGCAAGCGACCCAACTGCAGGTAATAGGAAAACTGGAGCCAGTGGCCTGTGAGGAAGATGATGCAGAGGAAGTTGGCATGAAAGAAATGGAAATCTACAATCACTCTGATCAGCAAGTGATTGAAGAAATCCATGTATCCAATACAGATGGAAATCTTCATATCAACACTTATGAAGTTCAAGAGGAAGTAATTGACAACAGGTAACTTTAATTTAATTTCCCAATGATATATTGTTAAACATGAATATGTTTAATTAGTGAATATGAAGAAGGCAGTGAGACTCATCATGTAATCATTACTGAAGATGGGACATTCCTAGAGCAACATCAAGTCTACGTAGAGGAAGAAGTCCAAGATTATGAAGAGGAAGCTCAGGAATTTGAGGAAGCACAATATGAAGAAGCTGAATATGTAGAAGGAGAAGAAATGGAAGAGGATGACCCTGATGAGGATGCACAGTATGTACAGGAAGAAGATGAAGTGGAGACAATATATATGGAGCAGGATGATCATGATAGTGATACTGCTGGTGATGAGGACCCTGATGATCCAGATTTTAATGTGGAAGAAGAAGATCAAGATCAAAAAGATGAGATAAACCCATGTACAATTTGCTTAAGATCCTTTAAAACTACAGCTGTAAGTGATGAGTTGCAATTCGTTGTTAATTTACTTGAAAATTATTGTTTAATTTTATTTTGCAGAGCTTAAAACGCCATATAACAGTAGCACATGGTCAAGAGGAATATACCAATGATGAAGATCCTTTGGCATTTGAGCTTTGTGCTTGCTGTGGGGAGCCAATTGACTCAGCACATACAGTAAGTGCCAATTTACTAATAACCGTTTATCAAATCTACTTTAACCCTTCCTCTATTGTAGACTGGTTCTATAAAGTGCACCCATTGTGATAATAAATTGTTTGATATGCAAAGCAATTTATCACGTCACATAAGTTTAGAGCATCCCGACGAGAAAGGCGTGTACAAGTGCTGCGAATGCGCTCGAACATTCCTTAGTCATGCTGCTATACTTAAACATATGCAATCACATCCGCTGGCAAAGCCATATTCGTGCAAAGCTTGCAACAGGGATTTCACTCGGAAATACCATTTGGAACGCCATGTCGCTCAGACCGGTTGCGATGGTCAACCGAGAAGCTTATTCAAATGCGAAGTACGTTTAACATCTTTTTTCCAATTATTATTTTACTCATATATTCAATTTTACAGGTATGCAAAAAGACGTTTACTCGAAAGGATAACTTGAGAGATCATCTGCGAGCTCACGCTGGTCAGATTAAGAAGAAGAAGGTGTTTACTTGCTCCTATTGTAAAAAGGAATTTATGGGTTCTGCACTTTTAGCTGTACACGTCCGTACTCATACAGGTAATATATTTCTTCTACACATCTTATTACAACTAATTATGTAATTTATTGTAGGCGAAAAACCTTATCCTTGTGACCTTTGTCCTAAGCGTTTTCCATCGAGTGGAGCTATGAAGAAACATCGTAGAATGCATACCGGTGAAAAACCATATCAATGTATGCAGGTAAGATCATATAAACATTATTTAAGTTTATTTTATTGCACACTTATTCTAATGTGTTTAATGAAAGTTGATATGAGCATTTGTATTAATTAAAATGTTTTGTTTTGTGTTTAAGTGTAAGAGAAGATTTGCCGCCAAAGAAACTTTGAATCGTCATATGAGAACTCACACTGGTGACAAACCTCACAAATGTACCTATTGCGGAAAAGCTTTCATACAGGCTGCACAATTAAGGGCGCACATTTTCCATCATACTGGAGAAAACGCGTTTACTTGCCCCCACTGCAATCGAGCCTTCAATAGGCGAATCCGTCTTACCACCCACATCAAGTTTGTGCACGAGGGAGCTGAACCGATGAACTGTCCTGAAGACAATTGTGACAAGACTTTCTATAGGAAGGAAGATTTGGCCAGACATTTGAACCTTCACTCTGGCGAAAAACGTAAGTTTAATTTAAAATTTAACATGATGATGGTTACAGTTAATGTACTATTTTAGCATACGAGTGTGAACATTGCAAGAAACGTTTTGCTGTTAAGGCTTCTTTGAAACTCCACGCTTTAACGCATCGCAAAGAACAACCTTGCTCCTGTGACGAATGCGGTAGAGCTTTCATACGACAAGATTGTCTTATGCGTCATATGCGTTCCAAGCATCGCGATGTTCTCGAAGACATCTTAGCTGGCGCAGAGAAACGTCGGTTGCAGCAGCAGCTTCTTTACGCAGCCACTGATGCTTCTTCAGTGACCAAGAAGGAAATTACCGAATCTCAAATCTGGACTGAGCTAACTTTGACAGATTCGATCAAGGAACTTTTGGGTTTGCTTGTTGATGAGAAGACTCTACTAGGATTCGGATGGCCAGATGCCCCGATCGACAAGATCTTGGATTCCGTGATCAAGCGGTGCGGCCACGAACCGGCTTCTGACAAGGAGTTCGATTACATAAGCAAGATGCGCGAGAACGCAAAATTGTTGTTCACCGTTGTTATCGATGATCAAGCTGTTAAATCGTTGCTGAACAATCAGACTGTCGATGAGGTCATCCAACATGTTCTGAGGCTCGCGAAGAACGAATGAGACGCGTATCGCCTTTAATTTGTATTGATTTAATTTTCGTAATACACTGTATTTCAATTATTATCTATATTATCTTTACGTTCGTTATAATTGAAGATATAATTCGATTGTTTTTTTTATTACTATACATAGTTTTGTAATCAATTTTTGTTAGTCTTAACGAAATAAGCATTTAACCGCATAAGTGTAAATAGAATTAGATTTCTAATAAATTGTTTCTTTAATGTTTTATGCCAAGGCGAAAGTAACTTTCATTTCAGGAATAGTTTTGATACAAGGTGTTGGAGAAAGATATTTTTATTTATGCATATGTGCAGATATTGTATATACTATTTTACAGAAAATAAATATTTTCAATTCACGTTCTACGTTCACGTTTTTCGTATATGCTTTGTAAATTAAAGTGAATAATTAATATGGGAAAATCTTTAGAAATAAATTTTAAGAAGACACTGGTTGAATAAAATAATGATATACATAAGCAATATTTAATTACGGGTCAAACAAAACCAATAATTTTTAAAAGCAACTGAAGTCTTCTTTAATTAAAACCAATTTAATATTTTACATAATTAAAAATTGATTCGTTTCCAAATTAGACAAATAATATGATCTATTTGAACTAATATTTTATATATAAATTATAATTTACTTTTATTGGCTTTCAACTAAAAGAAATGTTACTGAATATGTTTTATCATAATCACTTGCCTTTAATATATTGTGATATCTTATACACATGTTTGTTTTATTGAAATGTTTTACCTACCTACATTTTAGTGTAACGTTCTTGATAATGAATGATAATTCCTTTTAATGCATTTTTTTGTTAAAAGTATTTACAATATACAGAATAAACGAATAAAGTTAATAAATTTTATTAAAAATATTAGGTACAACATATAACATAAAATAGGGATATATATTTATATAAATAATATTGAAATTAAAAAAAAACTCAAAGTTAACATTGTTTGCAATAAAAACCAACTGCAACATCTATCGCAAACAGTGTAGTAGAAACTGAAATTGTAATTATAAAATTACTAAATTTTCAGTCGACACAGTAAAAAATTTCAACAATGCGTAAGATGGAAAATAAAATTCAACATGTGTAAAATATAGGGGAAAAAATCATCAATGCGATGATGCTATGAATAAAGTATTGACTCCATTAACATACAATAATACTACATCAAGAGTTCATTATTAATATTAATAAAATATATTATTTTCATATTACTATAAGATTAATACACCGGACATAATTAACAATGAACATGCAGGTCATAGGGACGGGCCATTCCATCAGCTGATGGGCTCGGAGTTGGTAAAATATATTGGACATTCAACCGACGGAATTATTAAAGAAATTAAATGTAACATAACTATAATAAATCTTTGCTTTTTCACTTTTTTTTAGTCTCCCACTGAAGAAGCTGCTTCATAACTTTTTTTTAAACGATTTCCTTTGTGCATTGATATGACAATTTTGGAGGCCCTCTTATTTTTTTGTTTAAGGATTTACAAGAAATTAACAAAACCACCTAATTCGATAACATATTCTCTATATACTCATTTTCATTTAAATATTATAAAACTGGTATATATTTGTTCTAGTAACTAAATACATGCACTACTAACAGTTTACCGATTAATTCCAACATTAAACAACTTGAGTCTTTTGTTTATGTATATATATATATATTTCTTTTTTAAATAAGTACGTGGTTCGGAAATTGCTCAAGTTATTAAATCTTGGTTGTATAGAAATTATAAACTCACTAAATACTCCAATCCAAAAGAACTACAGTATCTTCGTTTGATAGATATGAAAACAAAAATATAGGAAAAAAACACTATATAAACTTGTAGTAACAAATAAATAAATGCGAAATAAATAATAACGTTTCCTGCAAAACTGCCTTCCCTTTTATAATCGTTTTTTTTTTTTTTCAAATTGCCACAAACCCCAAAAGTTTTAAAATACTATTATTTGATAATATATATAATATACTTTTAGTGCATTACTTTATTCAACTGGTTGGGATTACTTCTCTTCAATTACTTACAATTTAAATAAGGTGGTAATTAAGGCCATAACCAAAACCAGTGGTTTTCGAGACCTGGGCTAGAACATGTCACGGTTACTCCGTGCGTGCCGCCTAGCGTTACGCATTTCCCTGTCCACCTCAAGATCTTCGATCCTTTGAGTAAGCGCCAGTTTCTGTTGGACAGCTAGACGCAATAATTGATTCAAAGTCTTCTTTTCATCTTCGGCTGCGTTGTATTGGAGCCTCAGTTCATCTACCTGAGTAACGTATTCTTCGCAACGAGCAGCAAACATCGCACGCAAACTTGAAAAGGTTGCAGCATCTTCTTTAAGTAGACGCAATTCATTTCTCAGTTTCATCATAGTTTCTGATACTATAGTCTTTTCATTTTCATATTTGGCCTTCAAATTCGTTAGCGCCACCTCTGCTGTATTCTTATTAGACTTGAGGACAGTGCGAAGAGTGGCGACTTGTTCGCGTTTTGTTGACAGAAGACTCTTAAGTCTGATGATCTGTTCTTGCATTTCATCATTGTTTTCTTTAAATTAAATTAGAATTATTGTTACTAAATATTATAATTAAAATTAAAATCATATTACCTTCATACGACTTATCGTGAGTATGGCCTATAGTAGATTTACTGCTTTCTATTGCTGTTCTAAGATGCTTAATTTGATCTACCACCGTCATTACACTCTTTGCTATATTATCAGTATCAAAGTTGTTCAACGAAATGTCTGACTTGATACGAGCCCTTAGAACTTCCAATTTAGACATTTCGCCAATTGGTGGGACAATCTCAGTCACTAAAATACACGAAATAGAATATAACTATGGAAATAATACATTTTCTAATATATATTTTTAAATATCATTAAATAAGTAGACCAGAAAAAAGTGAATGTGAAGTATGGAACTTACTTGGAGTTAAGAGTTTTTCATGGTCTAAGACTACGCGACTTGGAGTCTGGCCATTAACAGTGCAGACATGATAATACAGTTGCGCTAATTCCTCAGTAGCTGTTTGGAGATTGTTCTGAATTTTCTCTATAAAACTGCCTGCTTCACCTGAACATTCCTTTAATAAGCTAAAATCGCTTTCCAGGTCCATACATCTTTGTTCTGCATCCAAAACTTTGTTTTTCAAATTGGTAACTTCATTCCTCAGTTGAATAGTGGTGTCTGATGGATTTGTTATTTTTTCAAACTCTTTTAAGTCTTTGCGCAATTGAGTAAGTTCTTTAGAGAATTGTTTTGACCACTGATTGTATTGGCCTTTAATTGTATCTTGTTGCTTGTCAACGTTTTTATCAATATTTTCAGCCAAATTGTCAAGGCAATCTACATGGGCAGAGAATAACGCTATACGTGACGAAAACACCTGTAAATCTCCTTGACTCTTTTCAAGCAAAACTTGATTATCTCTAAGATTTTGTGTTAGAGACACTTTCTCCTTCTCATATACTTCTAATTGTTTCTCTAATTTTCTCAATTCATTCAAATGTACTTCAGAAAACAAATCTACTTGCTTGCCTAAAATTTTACAATATTGCTGTCAATACACAAAATACATGAATATATTTTTGTTTCTTACCATCTGGTGATGCTAATTCTGGTGTTGTCCCATCTGCAATACTGGCTTCTAGTCTTTGTAAGCCAGGAACGTCATCATCATCAGAACCTAAACCTTGCTCATCAGTCATCCTAATGCTATAAGCTAAATTGCTGATGTTATAGAATGATTCTCTGTTAACATATTGATCTAATTCTTTTTTTAAAGCATATTTAGCTTCCCTTTCAGACTGCAGACTTTCCAATGCTTCCTCCATATGTTTTTCTGTTATATTTTTAAGATTTGAGAGCTCCTCCACTTGCAAATTTAATATTTCAATTTCCTCCTCCATTCTGCGGATTTCATGCTTCATTGTTTCAAAGTCAACCTGAGATTGTCTCAACAAGGAAACTTGAGTTTGCAATGTAATGTTTTCTTCTTCAAGCTCATTATAATCAGTTATTAATGATGTTTCTCTCAATTTGATTTCACGTAATTCTTTTCTAAATTTCTTACATTCACTATCCCTGTCTTCCTTATCATTACCTATATCAGAAATCTCTTGCCCCATCCTGTCTCTCTCCTCTGTGACCCTATCCAGTTCATGCTTGAGTTGTTTGATTTCATTCTCTAAATCTATAATCTGTATGTTAAATGAAGTTTCAAGAGCTGCAGATTCATTCAAGAGTGATTCTTCTGTTTCTATGCCAGTCTTAGTTGTGACTCGGTGACTAGATTGAAATTTAGCTAATGCTTCTTGTGTGAAGATTAGTTCATGTTTCGTATTTTCATAAAGACTCTCCAGATCGTCGCATTTCTGCTGAAGGGTTTCCTTCTGCTCTAATAGCTCTAAGCCATACTTCGCTGATTGAACTTTCTGGCTACTTGCCTGATCCAACTCACGAGACAATCGCTCGATCTCCGCCTTCAGCAAATCCGTATCTGCAACCGCCATCCTTCAACACCACACACACCATACGTTTTTTAAAAGTAAAATAATAAATGTTTGGGGCTCATGAGTTAAAATAAAACATATCTCTTGCCGTTGGTCTGCCCCAATACCAAACTCACTCGAACCAACTCGAACAGTCACGGCAAAACCAAAACGTCAAATGTCAGATTCAGTCAATACCATTGCATCTCACACATATACCCACATATACCTATGCATATACATATATACCAATCTACAAGGCAAGGTTTCATTGGAAGTCGACGTGGAGAATTTTGAATTCATTACTTTAAGTTGGCAACGAAATTAAAATCAAATAAGTTTAAAATTAAATATTTCTATCGATTAAATTATTTTTATTAAATTAAAATCCAATTGGATTTACATTAATCCATTAAAAATACGTTCTTCATTTTTTCATTTTTAATATTAACTACTTAATTAAAGTATTAATAATAAGTTAATATTATTATTACATATAGACTAGATATATTTTCACTAATATTAAACAAAAAAAAAACAAATATATTTATAAAATATATTGGATCTAGATTCAACTTGTTGCATCTAAAATTATGATACCTAAGCAACGGTCCGTTGCTAAAATAAATAAGGAAGTTTGTATCTAAAAAGCAATTTTATTAAGAAGTTATAAAACATTTTAAAAGATCGTTTTTATTAGTAAAAACTGTTATCGGTCTTTATGATATATAGAGCAAATTGGATTTTTAAAGTGTACAGTTCTTAAGTGATTTTAGTAGACAATCGAATATGTCGGATTATCGGTTAGACTGGTTGAAAGACAGAATTCTCACGTTCCTTGGACTGGATATCGAGGGTGTTTACTTCGAGCAGTTATTGTCCGCTGGTGAAGGTGAGTTTGAAGACCAGCTCTACCAATATCTGGATGATGAGGTCCCAGATGAGGAATCCACGAAGAGGTTGCTCTTTGTCTACAAGACATCTTACGAGAAGCTTGTCGACAAGGAAATCACTGTACCAAAAACTCCAGGTATGTTAAAAATTATTCTTTTTAAAATCGTGTATATTAATATAAAAATATTGTAAAAATAACAGTTTTTTTTTGATGTCAAGGTAACAACAAATTAAAGAACGAAACTTGTTTTTAAAGAATTTCAGTTGGTAAATGGAGCGCTTGATTATAAAATAATAAATCATATTATTATATTTTTATTAATAAAATTATATGTCATCTATTGAATATTCTAAATACAATTTAATATGAATAGTGTTTATTAAATACAGTGGAACCTCGCTTAACGAGCATTTTGCTTTGCTTTTTAAAACTTGTGCACACTATATGTTTTTTTGAATATGTTTCACTATACGAGTAAAAATCCGGAAATTTTGGAACGGATTAAACTCGTTAAGCGAGGTTCCACTTTAGATCGGAATTGGTTGTCATCTATATTAGAACAATATTTCTAGTTTAATTGTATTTATATTTTCAGAAAAAGAACCGTCAATTATTGTGGAAGAACCAGTTCCCGAAGAAACTACCAAAAAGAAAAAAGGTAAAGGTAAAAAGGAGAAGAATGCAAAAAAGGAGAAGAAAAAGAAAAGTAAGAAAAGCGATCAAAGTGATGCAAATTCTCCCACAAGCGATAGTGAAGCAACTGATGTTCCTACAGAATTTGCTGCAGGTATAATAAGAAAATATATTGTTACTGATCATTAAATTTGCTGTATGTGAACCAGAATTGGTGACTGAAGATGGTGCTCAGGAAATGGAAGATATTTCTCAAATGCCAGAGGGTGTTGCTCCTGAAGTTACAAATATTCCACCAGAAGTTCCTCAATTAGATTTAGGTACAACGCAAACTGATAATTTAGATACTACCGATGGAAATGCTACAGATGAAGAAGGTGGAGCAGAGCAAACGACGGAAACACCTAAAACATCTGAACGTAATTATTACAGTTCTTTTAAATGTTTATGATAAATATTACATATATATATATATATATAGGTAAAAAGAAAGGAAAAAAGGGCGGAAAGAAAGGAAAGAAAGGCAAGAAAAGTAAAAAGGATACCGAAACTGGTGAAATGGAAACGGTGACAGAGGAAGTTCCCGAACCAGAAATCATTTACGTGACGGTAATATATAAATTATAATTATATAATTAAATGTTTAAATATATTATTTATTTAGAAAATAATACAAGTTTTGGAGACGGATTACATGTTGGAAGCACACATTGGGGATTTTGGTGAAGGTAAAAATTTTCCCGCAAAGCAGTTTATGTATTTTGTGCGTCTCACTGAAGACGCAATTCCCAATTTCGATACGTACGAAGATGCGTTAGTCGAAATGCCAAGTTACTTTTACATTGGAGCCTTTTCTGCAAAATTTTTGCAGTCTCTGAATATACATGCCGCTATGGTAAACAGTTGTTATTTTTTATATCTCGATGGGATTAAACGAATCATATATTTTAGGGAATAGTTCCTTTGATGAAGAACAAACAGGTTGCAAAGATACATCGAAGACTTATGGGTTCTGAAGTAGTGACGCCCACCGTGTCCTTCACAGAGTACGCTGGAAGTAAACCAAGTTTACGAAATTTATCATCTACGTGCTTTGATCAGGGCAGTCAAAAATCCATAACAAACCAAGAATCTTCAGAAGAAAACCTAATAGACGCTCAAGAACAAATACGCATGAAAGAGGAAATGATTAAGGATTGTGAAGTTTTTCTAAGTGGATTACATTGGTAATATCTTGATGGACTTAATTAATATTGTAAGTAATGTTTGTATATTTCCTTAGGGCTATTGACCACGTGGAGGATGATTGTATGACAAATACAGAAGGGCCAGATTTTATGCATTTAGAAGATGCAGTTCTCGTTAAAGATAAAAACGCAATTAAGAAAATGGAAGAAATCATAATGAACAATCAAAAGCTGATTTCAAAAGTTATGGATGCACAACAAGCCTTAGTAAAAATTTAAATTAATATGTACGTGATTATTTTAAATAAATTGAAATATTTTCAGCAACCTATTGGTAATGGTCCAGTGGCAGAATACGAATTTTGGAAGGTTCGTGAGGATAGTTTAGGGATATTGTTTGAACCCATGAAAAAACTTACATTTATACGAATATGCAATATATTGGAAAAGGCTAATTCGCCAATCATGACTGGATTTGTAATGTATCAAGATGACTTACGTAAAGCTTACAATCAAGCACGTGACAATGTTAAATTTTTATTCACGATTCTACGACACTTGAAGGTATGTTATTTAACATAATCTTATATTATTAGGCTCAATTAAATTACCGTAGACTATGGAACATTGTGAAGATTTTGTTAAAACCAGAATTAATATTCCTAATCTATATGAAGGACTTCATATGATTTGGGTTCTATCTCGACACTATTGCCAAGATGAGCAAATGGTGCCATTGTTGGAGAGAATATCTTGGGCTCTTTGCGAGAAGAGTCGTATTGCTTTGGATAACACTGTCTTATTTCGAATGCCAATTAAAGAAATTAAAACGTTAGCTGGGGAGGTACGAGAAATGTTGAAATCGTGGAAAGAATGCTATATGGAAACCAGAGACAAAATTGAGTTGTCAGGGAAGACAGCTCGTTGGGAATTTGATAGGAAGAAACTGTTCGGAGAGTCAGACTATATTGCTTTAGTTTGTAAAGATTTAGAGGCTATTGCCGATGTATGATTAAATCAATAATTATCACTAATTTATTAATAATTTATCATATTAATTTTGCAGATTGTTGATCAATTTACAAATATTTTTGGACCTGAATTGAAATCAATTATGACCGATCCGCAGAAAATCGATGATGTTGTTAGAAATTTAGAAAGCCTTGTCCATCCAATTGAATTGGCTGATTTTGATATTTATAAGGAAACGTTTAAAGAAAATTGGCAACAGATAATGACACAGTTTGGTAAAGAAGTAAAGCTATTGGAGAGAACCGCAACTCTCTTCATCGATCAAAGTTTTAAAGTTCTAAGGTACATAGTTAAATTTAATAAAGATAATTTGTTATAACTTAAGTAATTTCAGATCAGCGGAGGGTGCTTTGGAAAAGTTATTAAAGTTCAAATTTATGAAAACGCGTAGAATTATTCATGATCAATTAATGTCCAAGTTTGAAATTGTCATGGATCAGTTCAGCAAAGAATTGGCATCAAGTGAAAATCTATATTTGGTAATGAGTAACTTATATTTATTAAATTTTAATAATTTGTAAATGTCATTTTTAGCGCAATAAGAGGACTCCCATCTTATGCAGAAATCATCAAAAACACGGCGGTGCAATATTTTGGGTACAGCAATTATTTGCTAGTACTAAAGCTCCCATATTAAAGTTTCGATTAGTGGAAGAATTGAAAACGTCAACGTTAAAGTTAGAAGCTTTTAATATTTATGTAAAGCTTGCTAAAAGCTTGAAGCAATATGAACAAATGAAGTATCAAGAATGGCTTGATGTAGCTGTTCCAATTGTTGAAGAAACTTTAAAGATGGATTTACTGCGTTTAGAAAACATTAATTATAAACCTGAAAGTATGTTTAAGTATACTATTTGTATAACCGCTTAACTTAACAATTATTTTGTAAAAGATTGTCCATATTTTGTCTATATTGATTTATTATTATTATTTTAGTTCAACAAGCCAGTTCAAGATTGGGCCAAAAGAATATTAAAATTGTTTCCAGTTCTGGGACTTTGCGATCTTCGAAGGCATCTCAATCTGAAATGCATGGCATATCAAAAAGTAATTATTACTACATTAATAATAATAAATATAATTCTAATTATTCTATTTTTCTAGGTACCAAGATTCAGCAGCATAAGAATGTTATATTGATAAACACTAAAATAAAGAAAAATATCACTTGGATCGATATAATTGGAACGAAAATGCTGTCGGAAGAAAATATACATTTCGTTTTAAATTTTGATGAGAAGATTTACCATTGCATCGCTGGCGCCGAACTGATCCAGTCGACTGGTTACGAAATTCCGGAAATGATTAAATATGCGAGCGTCCAAAAGAAGAAGCTGAGACAGGATGTTGAACTGGTTCAAAACATGATCAACACCTACAACGATACGGTTAGTAAGCTATCTTTAGCACAATTGAACTTTTTGAGGGAAATCATCAGGGATATAGAAGCTCATATACAACCTGCCTTAACTAGAATCAATTGGACATCGTTGACTATAAAAGAATATACTGAGCAATGCTCAATTAAGATAAAACACTTGGTGTCGATTAATAGACAGATCGAGCATACCGAGAATTTTATGTTGGATAATGTGCAACAGTTAAGGAGATTCAATTTGTACGAGTTTACGTTTGTCAGTGAAGATCCTGTTAGAATGCCATGTAAAGAATTTTTCAATAATTTGCGAGATGTACGAACGGAAAAAGTATGCGCGATGGTGAAACTATATAATCAATTTGGCCCATTGATTATTAAATTGGAAGCACTGACTTTGAAAACTAATACAGGTTCGTCGTCCCATATGAAGCTTTATTACGATTATTGGGAATTGAAGCTTTACAATTGTTTTGCTGATATGGCAATCGCTAATTTGGAGTATTTGAATAACATATTTGTTAATAATGAATTAATGTTTCAAGTGGATGCAATATTAATGTCATCAACTGTTGGTCTGAGACCTGGTCAGCAGGAAATGTATAATATAATCTTACGTAGCGTAAAAGAATTCATGGAACAGTTAAAACAGTTTCCGCGTTGGATGAATGGTATGTGCTTAAATTGCGAACCACAAAAAGTGTTTAATTCCGATGAACCATTTATTCATGCTTTCTACGACGATGTTATACAAATATCGGAAGTACATGAAGTTATGGCGCAGCTCCAAGGGAGTTGTTACAAAAGTATTCTTGCCGTTCATAAATACCTTCAAAAGTGGAAAAAGTACAATTTCCTATGGAATTTGGATAAGGATTTTGTATGTGAAAGATTTATTGCCAAAACAGTAGTACTACCACAGTTCGATACACGATTCAACTTCTACACCGATATCATTAAGCACATGGATGAGCATACCGAGTTGTATGATGTTGGATCCATCCGTGTCAATCTAATACCATTGATGGATGCTATTAAACAACATTCGATGGAGTGGAAAATTATGCTTGGCTCGAAGCTAGCTGAAAGAACAAGGCTAAATATGTTTGAGTTCAAGGAGGAAATGGTTGAATTGAGAAGTACGGTGAACAAAAATATTAAAGGTTTAGAGCTTTTCAAAAACATCATGCAAGCCATTTCAACTATATTAAAGAATAATGTAAATTCGGAATTACGTTATAGTTACTACCAACAGACCTACAACGTTTTGGAAGATCACCACATTGTTTATGATCCGGAAGATGAAAAGATGGCTTATAATTTAGAGGAAGAATGGAAAAATCTCTATATGTCCGCTTTGTACAGATCGCAAACGTTGGAAGCGACTAAAGAACGATTTGCTCAGTTGACGTTGGATGAAATAAATTCATTCTGTGCAGTACTAGCAGAATTTGTGCATCAATGGGACTTGGCTGGACCTGGTGCTGTTGGTGAAGATCTGGACAAAGGTTTATCGCTTATGGAGCATTACACAAATGTATTTGATGGTCTAGAATCACGTCGTATTGACTTATCTAAAGCCGAAATGCTGTTTGATATACCTCTTGCCGATTATTCAGAATTTTTACGAACAAAAACCGAATTCGAAGGATTAGTGTTGATTTATAAAATTTATGCGTCCCAAAAAAGTGCTCGCGAAATATGGGGTAGAACTCTGTGGGTTAATTTGAATCCACAAGCTTTGGTGGATGGAATCGAAGGGTTCATGAAAGATTTTCGAAGGCTGAGTAAAGTAGTTCGAAACACTCCTATTGGTATAATGCTTGACACCAAGATGAAACAATTTAAAAATGTGGTGCCATTGATGGTTGCTTTAAAGAACGAAGCTTTGCGTGAAAGACATTGGAAGGAACTTATGAATAAGACTGGAAAAGTTTTTGATATGTCACCGGACAGATTTACTTTGGATAATATGTTCTCCATGGAGTTACATAATTACCAAGATATGGCCGAAGAAATAATCACTAATGCTATTAAAGAATTGGCAATTGAAAAAGGCGTTAAAGAAATAATTGAAGTATGGAATACGACTGTATTTACAGTTATTAAACATTTGAAAGGAACGGATGATCGAGGATTTATTCTAGGACCTGTTGATGAAATTATGCAAATATTGGATGATAATTCTATGAATTTGCAAAGTATGGCAGGTTCACAATTCGTTGGACCGTTCCTCCCTGTTGTTCAAAAGTGGGAAAAAAATCTATCGCTAATGGGTGAAGTGATTGATGAGTGGTTCGGTGTACAGAGAAAGTGGTTGTACTTAGAGGGAATATTTGTTGGCGGCGATATTCGAGCCCAGCTACCGGAAGAAGCCAAAAAATTTGACGATATTGATAAAGCTTTCAGAAGAATTATGGTTGACACTGCTAAAAATCCTAACGTTCTGGATTGTTGTACTGCATCTGGTCGCCTCAATGATTTTATGGGTCTAAGCTATGGATTGGATAAGTGTCAGAAATCATTGAATGATTATTTAGATGCAAAACGGAGAAGATTTCCAAGGTTTTTCTTCATTTCAACCGATGAATTATTATCAATACTAGGAAGCAGTGACCCTGGAGTAGTACAAGAACATATGCTTAAAATGTTTGACAATATCAAATCTTTAAGATTAGGCTTGGATAGTCAGGATAGAATGACTGCAAGCGCTATGATATCGGCAGAGAGAGAAATTATGGAATTTAGAAATGCCGTTTTTGCTGAAGGTAAAGTGGAAGAATGGATGAATGATGTTCAATTTGAAATGAGAAGATCGAATCGATTTCAAACAAAAAAATCTATTTATGATTACGGAAAAACTCAGAGGCCACGAACGAAATGGATGATGGATTATCAGGGAATGATTTGTTTGGCAGCCAATCAAGTTTGGTGGACGGCCGAAGTAGAAAACGTTTTTGAGAAAATTGGAAAGGGTAATAAGAGAGCGATGAAAGAATATTTAGGTCAATTAAATAAGCAATTAGATGACATTGTTGTTACCGTTCGTGAAGATCTAACGTCCAATGACCGAACAAAATTCAAAACTGTTGCAACAATTGAAGTTCATGCAAGAGATATCGTTGAAAATTTTGTTAGAGATAGCGTTACGGATGCAAAAGAGTTTGACTGGGAAAGTCAACTAAGATTCTATTGGATCAATAAATTGGATAATCTGTGGGTAACTCAATGTACGGGATCCTTTGAGTATGGCTATGAATACATGGGTTTAAATGGTCGATTAGTTATAACACCATTGACAGACAGAATATACTTAACGGTAACGCAAGCTCTGTTAATGCACTTAGGCGGGGCTCCTGCTGGACCTGCTGGTACGGGGAAAACGGAGACTGTAAAAGATTTAGCTAAGGCATTAGCTTTGCTATGCATAGTTACAAATTGTGGAGAAGGAATGGATTTCAAAGCTATAGGAACTAATTTAGCTGGATTAGCGCAATGCGGCGCTTGGGGTTGTTTCGATGAGTTTAACAGAATCGATATATCTGTACTTTCTGTAATATCCACTCAGTTACAAACAATTAGGAATGCATTGGTAATGCAAGTGAAACGCTTTATTTTTGAAGGTATTGAAATTGATTTGGATCCAAAAGTGGGCATTTTTATTACAATGAATCCGGGTTATGCTGGAAGAACTGAATTACCAGAATCCGTAAAAGCTTTATTTCGACCAGTAGTTTGCATTTTACCAGATTTGGAACTCATCTGTTTAATTTCGTTATTCTCTGATGGATTTTTGCAAGCAAAATTGCTAGCAAAAAAGATGACTGTCCTGTATAAATTAGCACGAGAACAACTATCAAAACAATATCATTACGACTGGGGTTTGAGGGCTTTGAATGCCGTATTAAGGATGGCTGGTGTCTTGAAGAGAGCTTCACCAGATATTTCAGAAACGTTGGTCTTGATGCGTGCTTTACGTGACATGAACTTTCCAAAATTTGTTTTTGAAGACGTACCTTTATTTTTGGGCTTGATTCGTGATCTCTTTCCGGGTATGGACTGTCCTCGCGTTGGTTATCCTGATTTCAACGAGGCTGTGGAGAAGAGTTTGGAAAAAAGAAGATATATAGTACTTCCTGATCAAGTTGACAAGGTGATACAGTTTTATGAGACTATGATGACTAGGCATTCTACTATGCTTGTTGGTCCAACAGGAGGTGGAAAAACAGTTGTTATAGAAACTTTATGCAGGGCACAAACTTTGCTTGGTTTACCAACAAAGATGAATATTCTAAATCCGAAAGCATGTTCAGTAATTGAATTGTATGGTATATTGGATCCATTCACGAGAGATTGGACGGATGGTTTGCTGTCTAATATATTTAGAGAAATGAATAAGCCAACAGAGAAGGCAGAGAGGCGGTATATTTTATTCGATGGTGACGTGGATGCCCTGTGGATAGAGAATATGAATTCAGTTATGGATGATAATAAATTATTAACATTGGCCAATGGCGAGAGAATTAGATTACAAACGCCAATTTGTGCGTTGTTGTTTGAAGTTGGTGATCTGGCATACGCTTCTCCTGCAACTGTATCCAGAGCAGGAATGGTGTACGTAGATCCAAAGAATTTGGGATATCAACCTTTTTGGGACCGATGGGTACAAACTCGTAGCTTTAAACCGGAAAGAGAATTTTTTGAACACCTTTACGAACAATACGTGGTACCCTGTCTCACATATATCATTTTGGGTCAAATTGGAATGCAACAACTGGTACCTTTGAAGACTGTGATACCTCAGACAGGTTTAAACTTGATAACACAATTGTGTTTCATGATAGATTCTATGTATCCAGAGCAGATTGAGATTGTTAGAAATGAAGAGGAAGATGCGGTAGATGAGAATTTAATAGAATGTATATTTTTGTCGTGCATTTATTATTCACTGGGAGCTCCATTGGTAGCTGCTGTTAGGGATGACTTTGATGGATTTGTGAAAAAGCAATGTGCAATGATGAACGAAGAAGATAAAATAGATAATAAGGCTAAGGCAGGAAAGCTGCCCACTGCTTATCCAACATTATATGATTACTATTTCGATATTAAGGAAGCTGTATGGGTGGCATGGAATTGGTTAGTTCCTGGTTATATACACGATCGAAAGAAAAAGTATTCCGAAATTTTAGTTCCGACTGTAGACACTATTCGTGTTACGTACATCCTAAAACTTATGAACAGCATACGAAGACCCATTATTCTAGTTGGAGATACAGGCACTTCAAAGACAGCAATAATTCAAGACTTTCTACGTGATTTAAATCAAGACGTTTTTATTTTACTAAACATCAACTTTTCGTCGAGGACATCATCTATGGATGTTCAACGAAATCTAGAGTCTTCAGTTGAAAAGCGAACAAAAGATATTTATGGTCCTCCCATGGGCAAGAAACTAATTTGTTTCATCGATGATTTGAACATGCCTCAAGTAGATGATTACGGAACTCAGCAGCCTATTGCCCTTTTGAAATTGTTATTCGAACGTGGCGGATTCTATGATCGCGGAAAAGACTTAATTTGGAAGAATCTTAGGGATATTAGTTACTTTGCAGCAATGGGAGTTGCAGGTGGTGGGCGAAATGAAGTAGATGCAAGATTTATGTCAATGTTTACGGTTTTAAATCTGGCATTCCCTGCAGATTCCACTCTCTTCCACGTATATTCTTCGATATTGAACGGACACCTTTCAATATTTGAAGAAGAAGTTCAGATTGGATCTAGGATAATTGAAATGACTTTGGAGTTATATAAAATTACAATTGTTGAACTACCACCGACACCAAACAAATTCCATTACATATTTAATATGCGAGATCTTTCGCGTATTGTTGCAGGAATGTGCGTAACTGTACCTCTGCATTATAAGTTTCTTCATCAGATATTAAGGGTATGGAGAAATGAATTTATGAGAGTTATCTGTGATAGATTGATATGCACGGAGGATCAAGAATTAATGAGAAACCATCTTATCGATGTAATCAGTAGAACATTCCCTCCACCACCGCCACCGCAAACAACTTCTGTGATGGAAACTAACGAGGATGGAGAAATAATATACTCGCCCAGCGAAATGCAACCAGAAATGCCTATACCTATAGCAGACGAAGAAGAAGGAGAAAAAGAAGAATCCATAGATATACTGGAATATACGATGAGAGATCCAGTACTATTTGGCGATTATAGAAATGCTGTCAACGAAGATGAACCTAGATATTACGAGGACTTATTAGACTATGAGGCTATTTACTATTTATTCCAAGAAATTATAGAAGAATATAACGAGAGAAAACAGAAATTAAATATAGTTTTGTTTGATGATGCTTTAGAGCACTTGACTCGCATTCATAGAGGATTACGATTAGAAAGAGGTCATGTGATGCTTGTCGGTGTAGGTGGAAGTGGTAAAGCCAGCTTAACAAGACTAGCTGCTTTTGCGGCAGGCTGCGAAATGTTTGAAATAATGCTTTGCAGAGGATATAACGAGACGAGTTTTAAAGAAGATTTGAAGAAATTATATTACCAATTGGGTGTTGATCGTAAGCCGTCTGTGTTTCTATTTACTGCAGCTCAGGTAGCTGAAGAAGGTTTTCTTGAATTCATTAACAACATTTTGATGATAGGAATGGTACCATCGCTATTTACTGACGAAGAAAAGGATCAGGTTATTGGTTCTGTACGAACCCAATCTCGCAATGCCGGTTATGGAATACATAAAGATGGAGTTTGGCAGTATTTTGTTCATAAATGCTGCGATAACTTGCACGTTGTACTATCCATGTCTCCATCAGGAGATATACTGAGTAAACGTTGTAGAAACTTCCCTGGTTTGGTAAATAATACATGCATAGACTGGTTATTTCCATGGCCGCAGCAAGCTTTGGTAGCTGTGGCATCAGTATTTCTGAAAGAAAACGTTAGACTTCCTGAACAATACAGGCCTTCAATAATTGAGCATGTCGTGCACGTTCATAATACTTTATCAATGTATACTGCAAACTTTTTGACAATTCTTCGCCGAAAGAATTACGTAACGCCTAAGCATTATCTAGACTTTATTCAATCCTATTTGAAGCTTGTAGAAGAGCACGACTCGTACATCGTTGCACAATGCGAGCGACTGAAAGGAGGAATGGCAAAAATTGACGAAGCCAGTCAGGAGTTGGACATTCTGAATTCTAAGTTGGCTATACAGAAAATTATAGTTGCAGAAGCAACTGCAGCGTGTGAAGCTATGTTGTCCGAAATTCAAAGTGGAACGGATATTGCAACGGAAAAGAAAAATATTGCCTCACAGCGAAGCGGTGAAATCGAAGAGCAAAGGAAAGTAATTGTTGTTGAGCAGGCAGATGCGGAAGAAGCTTTATCTGAGGCATTGCCAGCATTAGAAACTGCACGATTGGCTTTGGCGGATCTTGATAAGTCTGATATTACAGAAATTAGATCATTTGCGACTCCCCCAGAAGCCGTGCAAGTGGTCTGCGAGTGTGTGGTGATTATCAGAGGTATTAAAGAAGTAAGTTGGAAAAGTGCAAAGGGAATGATGTCGGATCCGTCATTTTTAAAGTCTCTTCAAGAATTGAATGTCGATGGAATCACACAAAAGCAAGTGGCTGCAGTTAAAACTCATTTGAAAAAATCAAATAAATTGGACGATATGGCAAGTATCAGCAAAGCAGGTTTTGGACTCCTGAAGTTCGTTACTGCAGTATTGGGCTATTGTGCAGTTTATAAGGAAGTAAAACCTAAAAAGGAGAAAGTGGAACAACTACAGCGTGATTATCAAGCAGCGATGAAATATCTTCAGAAGCTAAATACTGAGATTGCCAAACTTGAAGAAGATTTGTCAAAGTTAAATGAGAAATATTCGATTGCGATGAAGAGACGATTAGAGCTTCAAGAAGAAACAGATTTAATGATGAAACGATTGATTGCAGCAGATAAGCTTATTACAGGATTAAGTTCAGAAAGGGCTCGCTGGTCAGAAGACCTCAAGAAACTCTATCAAGAGAAAGAACGCATTGTTGGAGATTGTCTGCTTTGTGGTGCATTTCTGAGCTATACAGGACCATTTAGTTTTGAGTTCAGAAGGGAAATGGTATACGTAGATTGGCAATCTGACATATTGCAAAGAGAAATACCGCTGTCACAGCCATTTCGAATAACTATGCTTACTAATGATGTCGAAATCAGCCAATGGGTTTCTGAAAACCTTCCACCGGATGAGTTATCAGTGCAAAATGGAATATTAACAACACGCGGTTCAAGATTTCCCGTTTGCATAGATCCACAACAACAGGCATTGAATTGGATAAGGAAACGGGAGGAAAAAACCAATATGAAGGTTCTTAGTTTCAACGATTCTGATTTCTTACGTCATCTGGATATGGCCATTAAATATGGATTGCCAGTTCTTTTCCAAGACGTCGATGATTATGTTGATCCGGTTATTGATAATATTTTGGAGAAAAACATAAAAGTTGTGAGCGGGAGAGTCTTTATCATACTTGGAGACAAGGAAGTCGATTATGATCCAAATTTCCGCATGTATCTAACAACCAAGTTGGCCAATCCTATGTTCAGTCCATCTGTATATGCAAGAGGAGTTGTTATTAACTACACAGTGACATTGTCAGGATTAGAAGATCAACTACTCAGTGTTGTTGTGCGCAATGAGAGGGCAGATTTAGAAGAGCAACGTGAAAATTTAATTGCAGAAACTAGTGAGAATAAGAATTTACTGTCCCAATTGGAAGACTCTTTGTTGCGAGAACTTTCGACCAGTACTGGAAATATGTTGGACAACGTAGAGTTGGTTGAGACTTTGGAAAACACAAAGACTAAAGCGCATGAAGTATCAGTGAAATTATCATTGGCAGCAGAAACTTCAAAAGACATAGATAAATTGAGAGATGGATACAGGTCAGTGGCAAAACGTGGAGCCATCTTATTTTTTGTATTGTCTGATATGGCATCAGTCAACACAATGTATCAATATTCATTAAGTTCGTACCTAGAAGTATTCGCTTTTTCCTTGAGAAAGGCTTTGCCCCATAAAGTATTAGTCAAACGGCTATTGAATATAATTGAAACTCTCACCAAGAACGTGTACGATTATGGCTGTACAGGCATCTTTGAAAAGCACAAATTATTGTTTTCATTCCAAATGACTACCAAGTTGCAATTGAATGAAGGACACATGTTACAATCGGAACTAGACTTTTTCATTAAGGGTTCTGTAACATTGGAAAGATCAACGAGAGCGATTCCGGCCAAATGGATTTCAGCTCAGGGATGGGAAGATGTACTGAAATTATCCACGCAGTTTGATGACAATTTCTCGAAGTTACCACGACAGCTGGAAGAGCACATTGGCATTTGGAAGGATTGGTATGATTTGGATGCTCCGGAGGTCTCTTATATACCATTTGATTACAAAGAAAGGTTACCGCCGTTTCAAATTTTGATGTTACTGCGCTGTTTTAGAGTAGACAGAGTTTTCAGAGCTGTAGGCGATTTTATTACGAAGGTGATGGGAGAAGAATATATCATGCCTCCGGTTATTAGTTTGGATAATATATTTGAACAAAGCACGCCAATGATGCCAGTTGTATTTGTGTTGAGTCCGGGATCTGATCCCACAGCAGATTTGATGAAACTTGCAGAAAGATCTAACGCTCAATTTAAGTACTTGTCACTGGGACAAGGACAAGAACCGAATGCATTGCTCTTACTAGAAGGAGCCATCCAGAGGGGACATTGGTTAATGTTCCAAAATTGCCATTTGTTACTCTCGTTTATACGATCTTTAGAAAAACAACTAGAGAAGATCAGTAAGCCGCATCCAGATTTCCGTCTTTGGTTAACTACGGATCCCACAAATGCATTTCCAATTGGTGTACTTCAGCGTTCTCTGAAAGTAGTCACAGAGCCTCCAAATGGATTAAAGTTGAATTTAAGGAACACTTATTTCAAAATTCGTCCGCAAACTTTGGAGAGCTGCGAACATCAAGCTTTCAAACCTTTGATATTTGTGCTCGCCTTCTTCCATGCCGTTGTTCAAGAGCGACGAAAATATGATAAAATTGGTTGGAATATATGCTACGACTTCAATGAATCTGATTTCAACGTTTGCGTGCAAATATTGGATACATATTTAAGTAAAGCGTTGGAGGCTAAAGATACAAGAATGCCATGGAACAGCTTGAAATATTTGATTGGAGAGGTCATGTATGGTGGTAGAGTGATTGATGATTTTGACAGAAGGATAGTGAAATGTTATATGGATGAATATATGGGAGACTTCTTATTCGATACTTTTCAACCCTTCCATTTCTACCACGATGATCATGTGGATTATACTATACCTATAGATGGTGTAAAGGAAGATTATATAGGTATAATTAAATTATAATTATAAAAAAAAACAAATTAACAAATTTAATTTTAGCTGCTATTGATGAATTGCCATTAGCTAATAGTCCTGAAGTATTTGGATTGCACGCCAATGCGGAAATTGGTTATTACACACAAGCCACCAAAGAAATGTGGAAACATCTAATTGAACTACAACCACAAACAGGTAATTATTGAAGTAATTGTTATATTATATTTCTTCATTTTAAATTATTTGATTTTTAGGAGCGGTTGGATCTGGAATAAGCCGGGAGGAATTTATACTGAATGTCGCCAATGATATATTGGAAAAGATTCCAGAACCTTATGAATTATGGAAAGTGCGAGCAAGCTTCCAACTGACTATGACACCAACGATCATAGTGTTGATTCAAGAATTAGAGAGATTTAATAAGCTAATTAGGAAAATGAAAAAAACCCTAAAGGCTCTGAAACGTGCTTTAGCCGGAGAAATTGGAATGGATTCTATCTTGGACAACGTAGCATACTGTTTATTCAACGGTGAACTGCCTACTTGCTGGAGGTTATTGGCACCGGCTACTTGCAAGAATCTCGGAGGTTGGATGGATCACTTTGAGAAGAGACAATTGCAATATTACAATTGGGTAAGTGATAAATATTATGTTAATCATTGATGAAATATTTTAATCGTTGTAATTGTAGACAGTACAAAGTGATCCCATGGTTTTATGGTTATCTGGACTGCACATTCCAGAAACGTATTTGGCCGCTTTAGTGCAAATTTCCTGCAGAAGAAATAATTGGCCACTGGATAGGTCTACTCTGTACACCAGTGTTACACATTACTTGGATCCTCTTGATGTTGAATCAAGGCCAGAAACAGTAATTACATTAATATTATTATTTTATATTTGAATTTTACAAATTTACATTTTGGTGTGTTTCAGGGAACTTGCTTATTGCACGGATTATACTTGGAAGGAGCGAGATGGGATGTGCGCGACAATTGCTTGAAGAAGTCTTTACCAAAGATATTAATAGAAGAGCTTCCGGTACTTAGTGTAATACCGATTGAAGCATTTCGGTTAAAGTTGCAAAATACGTTACGTACACCAGTGTACACTACTTCCTTGAGGAGGAATGCGATGGGCGTTGGATTAGTTTTCGAAGCTGATCTAGGAACTTCCGAGCATAGCAGCCATTGGATTTTGCAAGGGGTGTGCTTAGTATTAAATACAGATTGAAAGAAATATCAAACTCTATTTATGTTTATTGTCTTAAAATAAAATATTTTTGGTTCATATAAAAAGTGAAGAATCCCTTTCATGTGTGTCAATTCCGAAATAACCATCCAATCCGCACTTTTGGAGGTATTTCGCTTAATTTCCTGAAAATAATTTGCAATTTATAATTGTTTTATTTTTGAGATTACACTTACCTATTCAATTAGTTTTTTTAGCGTCTTTTGATTCTCCTTCTTTAATCTGGCCACGTCCAAAGATTTTGGCCATGGAATCCCAAATGCCACCAAAGAAGAGAGCGCACAGGAGATTTTCGAAAGGTACGAATGGATCGTGTATTCCCAACAGAATGGAAGACAATTTGAAGTAAACAAAGAAGATCACGATGCCGAAGTAGACGAGGGCGTGTGGTGCTGAAATCAGTTCAGTCTTCTTGTCCAAAATGAAGATGATTGAAGCGACCAGGCAGGATTTTGTGTAGCTGAAAAAAAACATCGTTGATAAAATTTTGTTATAGGTGAGTATAATAAGGGGATGTCTTACAAACTGGGTTGCATGAATTCCATGGCTGTTGGTGTCCAAACTCCTCTGATAAGACGCTCAATGAGTCGTGTGAAGCCGGCTCCGTTGCCTTTCAATGTACCAATAATGATCATAATGAGGTATGCGTTTGGATACAGCTTCGCAGCGTGTGTGACACCATCGTACACTTTCTTGCATCTGTAGATTTCTTTCATCGCTGAGCAGACAACCTTGACTGGCAGGAATTTACCTATTTTATAACCGATGTCTAGAGGTGTGTAGAATATCACATACCTAGAAAAAATACATCAATGTTTTTCTTGTTTAATTGAGAATGAAGAGTAACAAATGTTACCATACTAAGGTTGCAACTATTAATTGAGGAGTGTTTTTGAGAGGAGCTAAGATTGGTTCAGCAAGTAAACCGTTTGCTACCATGCCACCAGCGAACACGACCAACATGTAGGATAACCAACAGGCCATGGGATGTTTCCTGGAAAATTGTTGAGCACCTGCAAAAAGCAGTTATAGGACGTTAAACTGTATTTATTATCATTTATTATAATGTAGTTGTAGTAAACACATAAACATTTGCACAGTTTTCGGGTTTTAATAATAGTTTATGAGTTTGAATTCCTAAATTTGGAAAACGCGGAAGATAATGGGTCCACGACAGAAATAACTGTAATTCCTGAATGTATTTGGCAAACGACATTCCGAGATCTCGCGTCTTTCCAATTCTTATACACGATCACTTGCTGCTGCATCATATTAAACCTAAGGCGTTGCTGATGAATTATATCGTTTTGATAAGCAGTATTGAAGCAAATTTCGGTGTGCGCACCGGTTTATAAATAGACGCAAGAGGATTTATTCATAGTTTTCGTACCGGCTCCGAGATCTTCCCTGACGTGGAGGGCGCACAGCACGCAGTGGGCTATGTCGAAATAGGGGAACATTTTCAGTTTCACCACTTGATTGGCGACATCGAGGAAGGCCTCAGGATCCATCCTGGATTTTAGTTTGGCACTCTTTTTGTCAACTGTGGACTATGTTGTTCGGTCCTTCGGTAGGCTGCAAGCGGAAATAGAAGAGGAGGAAAGACTGGCAAGATGGTGGAGAGCAGAAGCGCGGCCCGACAACGACTGGGCCAAGAGCGCGTCGCGACGCCGCGCGTCCACCTAAGCAGTATAAATAAACGTCGCGCGGATGCTGTGGTGGCATCCAACAGAGATGGATGCTTTCACAGACGAAACATCGGACGAGGAACATAATTGGAAATGCGGCAATTAGATAACTAAATCTGATGAGACGAATCTTACCTTATTTTTGTTATCAACGTTATCTTATTTTGACTTAAAATTATACCTGACGTTAATGACAATAAAAAATCCTTCATTTATTTAAACATTGAAATCTTCAAAGTAATTTGGATTTAAAATCTAGTTGTATTTCAGTTTAGTTCATCTGTTATTATTACGTCTTATCAGAAATGTTAACATTTAGAAGATGTAATTTATTGTTTTATATAATAAATATAAAATAAACCATAGTTTTTTTTATGTATATTATGTTAGTAACAAATATATAGTTCTGTTAACTTGAAAAACATATCTTCTTTTTAAATTTTTTATTTAATTACAACATAATTTCTTTATTAACTTATGTTAAATATTTGAGAACTATAACTCATTCTAGAAAATGTTTGATTTTAGATAAATTAATAATAAGAAACAATAAGCAGTAGAACTTATCTTAGAACTTTTCGACAATTACTAAATAAATATTATAGATAATAAACATATTGGAAACTATTGAAAACATCAACATCTTAACAATACAACGACTGAAATAACTGCATTTATCTTTAAGTATTTAATCTATCTTTTCAATTACTGAATGTTCACAAATAATTGATATATGCCTTTATAAAAATTGAACTATAATTACAATACAATAGCTATTGTTATTATTTACTGAATTAAAAACGCAATTAATTGTGTAAGAAAAACCATTAAAAACTTTTTTTATTATATAATGTATTTCTAATTTAATAAACATGGACATAAAAATAAGTTGCTAAATAAATGGTCAAAACAGTCCAAAGATTGAAATTTTATAAAATGTCTCAAATCAGATCGAGATACGAGAATCGCACTGTTGATAAACAAAAATAACTTTTTATTTAACTGATAATTACGTAACATTTTGAAGTAAATTTTGATAATTGAGAACTGTCTATTTCCGTACTCAATTTTATTTCTGTATTCATATAACGACACTGAATGAAAGCGAGTGGAATAACAGTAAAACGCTTTTTACTTTCACTTTATAATACGTTAGAAATGTAAATATCTAATTATCAAGGACATAGCAGGTCAATTTTGTCTGGTGTTACACTGATAGTTTAAAGGTCAACTTAGTTTAATCAGTGTAGTTGTTACTCAGTACGATATGAGCAGTCGTGTGGTGTGCGTGGGGTCGTGCACAGTCTGTCAGAAGTTATAGCACAGTATACACAAAATTGAGTTTAATAGTGTAATTGTTTAACATATACGAAAACAACTTCCCTAAATAAATAAACAAATATTAAGTAAGTAAAAAAAATAAAATACAAAAAAAGTGTCAATTAATAGAAAATACTGGATTTAATATAATCCATCAAAAGTGTATACTACGAACGAATGTAATTTATTTAATTTAAAGATTAAGAAATTAGTTTCAAATAACAAATCATACTAATAATAAGAGATTACATTCGAATACAAAATAAAATAAACCAAATATAAATAAAAATTCTAAAAAACAATTATATATATATATATAAATAATTAAATACGTCAGACCAATCTGGGTATCGACCTTAGTATATAGCAAATAATACCGGCTGTAATATAATAAAATTTCTATAAATGCGATTTAATTAAATTAGTTTGAATAATGAAATTTGAATATTTTGTATTAAATGCACATTTGAACTTCATTTATGTATACATTTTTGTAATTAGTATTCAAACTTGATCTTCTACTGCTGTTTGCGACACGTGTAATTAGAGATACATTAAAATTGCAAATGTAATCGTATTTAATTTGATCAATGTTAAAGGTCACTGCTAATTACTTAGTTTCAACTTTCTTAATGAGCCTTAATCATTTGTATATTGCACGGCTATCTGATGTCAGTGTTTTATGATTTATATAATCTGATTGATATAGAATCGATGCACTGCCGATAAGATTATTTTCATATTTCTGTCGAAGCGAATTATGTTTAGTAGACTAAACGAGACAGAGATATAGTGAATGACGACCTTTGTAATAATAATAATCATTTTTCGAATCGAGTAACGCGAAACAAATAATATTATATATAAATAAATCAGCAGGTACTTTTGCTATTAGCCTACTGTGGATGTTATGATTATTAGATATCAACGTAAATTTAGATTACGTTAAGGGATTGTGACGAAACGCGCGATATTAGATAGCATTAGTATATAACATCACGAAGTTTAGGTAATATATTTGTATTAATAATTTTCAGGTTTCCAAATATGTTTGAACGGAATGGAGAGAAGTACGTGGCTACTTTGGATGTTGGAACGACGACCTTGAGATGTCTTATTGTTAATTCCAAAGCGGAAATTGTTGGGAGCGCTTCCACAGGGGTATTTACCAATTTTTAATATTATTATTTAAACAATATTTCTTTATCCATTTCTTAATCATTTTGTATGTGTATTTATAAATGTTTGATTATTGATTACCTACAAAATTGATAAATCTTATTGACATTTTTTTTATTATTATATATCTCGCATACTGCAGGTAATCTGTTCCGCCAATACTCCGGACAAAAAACCGTTTTGTCTCTTTGAAATAAAAACTAATATTTTTTTTGTACTATTTTTTAGAATTTACTTTGCTCAATTTAAATTAATTTTGTTTTGAAATTTTTAACCCGGACTGATCAAAGTCACGATATGTGAGCTATTGCTATATATCAAATTTGTATTATTATTTCACATTTTTAATTATTAATTAAAAAATTTAATTGGTTTCTTGGAAATATTAACGTTTATTGTTCAGATGAAGCTCGTTTATCCGCAACCGGGTTTCGTTGAAATCGACCCGGACGTACTTTGGGAGGATGTGATGGACGTAATCAAAGAGGCAATAAGCAGTAAGTTCAAAGGAGAATGGTTGTAAGAAACAAAATGTAAGGTACATACTGAGAGGACACGAATTGTGGTAGGTGCTAGCTTATCAGCAGCGGATGTGTCGTGCATTGGGATCTCCACGCAACGCGGAACATTCATCACGTGGCGCAAAGACACCGGAAAACATTTCCACAATTTCATCACCTGGAAAGATATGAGGTCGCTGTCGTTGGTAAAAGAGTGGAATAATTCCATTGCTATGAAGGTATTATCTACGCTTTTTCGGAAACTCGCTAAAAGCTAATGATTTTGTTAGAGTTTAAGATCAAGTGCGTATATGCTGTACTTGCTCACCAGAAACAAAAGGTGGCTAGCTGGAAGTAACCTGATGTTGAATAGTACCCAGGTAGGATTGTTATCAATGGACTGTTAAATATGTTAATCGTAGTATTAATAGACTACCTTAAGATTGATGTGGATGTATGAAGATATACCGGAACTTCGAGGACAAACGGTCATTAACAACGTGATGTTCGGTACGTTGGATACGTGGTTACTGTACAAATTCACTTCTGGTCGGACGTACGCCACGGATTATACGAACGCCAGCGCTACAGGATTCTTCGATCCCTTCGTCTTGGACTGGTCTTCCTGGGCTCATACAATCCTCAAACTTCCTAAAAACATTCTACCTCCAATCGTTAACAATGATTACGATATTGGATCTACGTCTGAACATATTTTCGGAGCTTCAATACCCATAAAATGTGTGGTAATTACATCTGTAAACCTCAGCTCTGCAGCAAAAAGCATCAATAAGTTTTCAGATTGCAGATCAACAAGCTTCAATGTTTGGCTCTTGCTGTTTCACCAACGAAATCCTTAAAGTGACACTTGGTACAGGATCATTCCTCGACATTCAAACGAACGTCCCTCATGGTAGCTGCAACGGCCTGTATCCTTTAATTGCACGAATTTTGAAGGACAAAATTTATTACACGGCCGAAGGTTCTTGTAATGACACAGGTTCACTGATCCAATGGGCATTAACAAATGGTTTAAAAAATCAATTTTTATAAATTTTACATTAATTACTTACATTTTTGAAATCAGGGTTAGTTAAAGACGCCAAAGAAATAGCCCCTTTGGTGATGAGTGTCGATTCTAATGATGGAGTATACTTTGTGCCTGCGTTCAGTGGTCTTGGATATCCATTTTGCGACGATAAAACTGCATCCGGATTTTTGGGTATCAAACCTACAACCAAAAAAGCTCACATGCTCAGGGCTATTTTGGAAAGCATCGTGTTTAGAATAGTTTTACAGTACGAACTGATGAAGAAGGAGATAAAAAATGAGATTGAAACTATTTAGTAAGCAATTGCGAAACAACTTAATTACCATTATTTTTAAATTTCTATTTAAGTGTCGATGGGGGAGTTTCAAACAACGAGTTTGTTTGTCAACTTTTAGCGGATATGAGCAGATTACCAGTGGAAAAACCTCGATGCAGCGAAATGTCCGCAATGGGAGCAGCTTTCATCGCAGGTTTAAATCAAGGTTTAAAGTGTTACAATTATAGTTTTGATGGTAGCTAATTTTAATTGTGTTTCTTAAGGAATTTGGGATAGTGCCCAGGATATAATAGCTTTAAGGGATGTAGAGAAGACTTACATTCCAACGACACATTACGAAGTTGTTAAAAGGAACAGGGCCGAACTGGAGAAGTGGACACAAGTCTGTCATAGGTTTAAGACATGGTATTGAATGAAATCGCATTGAATTCCAAAAATATAGTAATTTTATGTTTATTACACTATGCTCTTTAATTATATATACTATTTACAATATCACAATCGTTTTCTTATCGGTTTTCCTTACTTTGATGGACTGTTGTAGTAATCAAAATTGTAATTGTTTTCTTGCTTAACTTTGGTGGCTTCGTTTGGCTTTCGATTGTCCATTTGCTGCCTCTCCCTTCGTTCGCGAGCTCGTCTATTTTGAAACCAAATTTTCACCTATAAAATCATGAATTTAATTAAGATTATATAGACTTTTATTGAACGACTTACCCTAATATCAGCTAATTTGAGGATCGTCGATAATCTGGTAACTTCTTCGCTGCTCAAATAAGGACTTTGGCGGAAACGCTCTTCCAGTAAAGACAATTGGTGAGTGGTGAACGGTATCCGAGGATGTCGTCCCAGTTGCCTCTTTTGAGGACCACCTTCGCGTTTTCCTTTAAAGTATTTAAATAAAGTTAATTATGATATATATAATGACAATAAAAATTGTTTTTTAATTTACTTTTTTTTGTTAGAAGTAACGTAATTGCTTTTTGAACTAATTATTTTACCATTATTACATAAATTAATTAACTTACTTGGAACTTTTGGTGGGCAATACCTGGTGCACTGTAACCATGGAAACGGTTGTAATACCGTCGGTTTTCCGCAATCGAACGTTCCGTACTCCTGTGAACTCGTTCCTGCTTTATGCAAGATGTGATCTATACTGAAATCACTAACTTTTCTCGGAGTTTGCTGCTCCATTGGGCATCTATCCTCATCGTCGTTGCGAACACCGGAGGACGTCATTTCGTGTTTTTACTACAAGTGCCGAATGTATTTTCACGTGCATCCACAAGGTTCAGCACTTCATATAAGCAGGGATTCCCCACCATTTTAGGGATTAAGATACCCATCGAGTATGTGTAATTAACCATGAATACAATACATGGTCGGACCAATAAGAGTACAAGAGAATTGCCTGCCCATTTTGGAGATTCAGATCTGTAACTGCTGGGAGGAGTTTGCTTTAGAGGGGATGGTTATTTGGGATGGATAGATTATGTTTCAATTATTTTTTTTCTGGTGTTGAGGGGATGATGATAGTGAATGGCCGTGATGCAGTTTTGGGGTTGATTTGGCGCGACGGAAAAGGGTTGAAGCGTAAACTTTTCTCAAAATACTGGGAGATTGACTTTACAAGCTTGGTTGCAGTCGCTCGCATAACCCTTCTGCTTCCGTGGCTTTTCAACTTAATTTAGTTAAAACCTACAACCATGAAAAGATTAACATAACTTTTTACAATTCCGTATCAATGCCCGTGCCAATTTATATTTGTAATACATTTTCAAGAATTACACATACAGTATTTATTTTAATTATAAAAAGGAAGTCCTATTAAATTTTACTATTAGCAGTATTCGTAACATAATAAACATGTAAATAATATGTCTTTTCATAAATCAATTATACTTTTGTTGTTTATAAAATTATTAAAGATAATTCTACAATTATAATAAAACTAATTAATAACATTTTTTGCAACAATCACAAAATTATAAATAAAAATGAATATTTCCAATTGGATATACAATTAATTAACAAACATTTAAGTATCTATATTTTGATGTTATTCGAATATTAATTATTTTTTAGATCTTATGTTACAAACTCTACATTAATTTAATTGCATTTTTAAGATATTTGGATATTAATGGTAACAAATTATATTGGATATTATTGTCATTGAAAGTGACTTATATCTAGTTTATAAATTATAGGTAACACATTTGTAGACTTTAGAGCAAACAACATCAAAACTTAAATACCAAACCTTAAATACCAATGTAAAAAATGTAATGTAATATGTTACATTTTTTGTATATAAACTATAACTCGATTAAGTTTCAAATTTTATAAATTTGTGAGTTGGAATTTTATTATTTGTTTTCTAAATTGCAATATTAAAGGATTTAGAAATAATAAACATTTAGGGCCAGAAGTTTGATTTTTGTGTGTAAGTGAGTAATAAATAGTAATCAGTAAATTATAATTATTGTAACATATACATTAAAATTATAAAATACAAAATAGTATTGCAATTGATAGATTGCTTTTCCATTATAATAGAGAAACGAGGAAACTTTGGACGTAAAGTCCAATAAAAACTAATAATACTGTAAAATATTTTAAAGTAAACTGAGTTTATGTTTGCAATTTACGTTGTAACCGTGACATAAATATTTGATTATTTTTATTTGACATCATTTTGTTTCATTGATGGTAATTTATTTTGTCAACTAGATATAAACAATTTGTTGTTTCTTTAATATTTTTTTTGTTTATCTCAATAAATTATTGGATTTTTATAAATTTCTTTAAATATTATTTATTAATGTATAATAATAGAGTTGATATCGAATAGTGTTGTTAATATTACATTCAATGGTTGAAACTAGAGAACAAAACAAAAATGAGTAAATAGGAGAACATACATTAAAATGAATATTCCTGGGAAAAGTCCGGGTGTTCGGGCCGAATTCTGTGGCTGCTCCGTTTAATAAAATAAACAGGAGCTGTCCGTTTTGTGGTACGTTGGAATTAATAAAGTGGTTTCGTGTTTTCGCATTATCCTGTGTGCATGCGGCAAAAATGGAGATGTCAAAACAGATTAGGATGGGCATGAGCGGCTATTGAGCATCCAGTCCTTCCACCACCATTTAGTACCGTGTTACGGGCCAATTATTCCATGCACTCTCATCCTGAGCCGCTTACCACCATAATAAACGCAGCGAACACATTGCGCCCTAATCCCGAAACCCTTACAGGTTCTTTTCTCTCCTCTCTTGCAACTCGTAAAAAAAAGGAACAACAAGAATGGGAACAGAGAGGGAAGAGGAGTGGCTTCACTTCCACGAAGATGGACCTTTCGATTAGGGAACGCTCGTTATTCAAATTCGATTAAAAAGTGGTTTCCGATCGGATCTGTTTGCATGTGCTCCTTGATGCGAGTGGTTGGTTACAAAACGTTGATGCGCCCTTCTTCGCAGGGTGGTATCAGTTACGCAACGCATCAACATTGAAACCGAGACCCACACGCAATTCTCCCCAAACACCACGGGTGGTTACATCGTTTTCACGTATCAGTTTACCATTTACGAAGTACCGGTTTTTTTTTGATACACTGTTACTATTTATCCCCACTCCTAGAAAATTAACTATTTCATTTTATGAATTCCTGATTGTCATTTTTATAGTATAATTATATAATAAAATTATGTCCGACAATATAACAATATTATATTTTTATATAAGTCCATTTCTATGCGGATTTAAAGTTTTCAATTAGTACGGTTTAGTCTTTCTTAGCAATTATCCATACTTGCTGTATTATTAGATTTCTTCTTTATATGCATATTAGACAAATATTAACTAATATATGTAGATATACATATATTACGGGTAAAAATGTTGCAAATATTATATTTAATTACTATACAGATTTTTTTTAAAGATCATTAATTCAATTATTTCCTAGACAAAATAATATCATAATTTAAGTGTAAAAATAATAACCTAAAGTTACTTAAAAACAACAGTTTAAGTTCTGTAATTTACATGTTAGTTGTGATATTAGTAAAATTAATAATTATTAAATTTACAGTGGTACAGTGGAACCTTGCTTAACAAGTTTAATCCGTTCCAAAACTTCCGGATTTTTCTCGTATAGTGAAACATAGTAAAAAAATACACATAATATGTATTAATATGTCAAGTATTAAAAATGATGTAGCAGGCGCACAATCTGGGACTTCTCTTCTCATCGTCTCATGCGTAATGTCGTTCGTCATTTTTGTTAAAATTCATTTTGTTCGTTAAGCGAGGTTCCACTGTACATACATTATAAGAAGTTATAATATATTTCTATGAAAGAAGAAAACTATTTGAATTTCTATTAACATGATTGCTTGATAACAAATATATGTAGATGATTTTAGTTATTAACAACCATTGTAAAGGGTTATTGACTACATGTTTTTCCGATCTCTTATTTAGATATTAAGAATAGAAGTGATATAGCAATATCTGTTTGAAATCAGATTAATCGAGGAATTAAATGAAATATAAATAAACCGCACAAATAGAGCTGTATAAAGGGAAAAAAATCCAGTATTTATGTATAAAAACATATTTTTGTGTATTTTTCTTTAATTTTTTTTGAAAATTTAAAATCGAACTATAGAGAACCCACCAGACTGAACTTAATTTTCCGTATAAATGAATAAGACTGATCTTAGTCTGGTGAATAATACTTACAAGAAATGTCAGAACCGATTTAAAAAGTACATTTGATTAAACATATGACAGTCATATATTTAATTAAGATAAACAGGTATATAGATAGATATATTGATAAATATATTAGTATAAAATGGTAGCAGATGAAAAAAGCATGTTAATATCATAAGGATTGTATATTTATTATGCAGTTACAATCTGAGATCAATTATCGATGAACACGATGATTGTTCCAGGTAATTATTCGAAAAAGGTGAAACACGAACGAAGATAAAGGCGGCACGAGCTCCTATTTATCGAGGGATCTGTGGTGTGTTTACATGACCGTTTGTGTGTTTCTCCTTTCTTTGTCGAATGCTTGTTCTCTTCTTGTACGCAGAAAATCCGAATAAGCGTACGTAATTTGCCAACAAATGATGCGGCTCCATTTCACAGGGGTGTCTGTTACGTAAGTCCATGCGAAACCAACAAATCGGATTCCGTTTGCGGTGCATAGAAACCATCAAACATTATTATTGTTTGTGCACTTCGCTGCCGCTTTCATCCCCCAAACGGAAAATGGTCGTAATCCAAATTGTTACATAAATATTAAATGAATCTGCGTAATGCCATTCAACACCACCCCAAATACCATATTTAGGAGGATATTTGCATTCTGGCAAATCAGATTACACGCAATTATATGTAAATTGCTTATATTTTTCCTATTAAAAATTGAATGATTTAACTTCATTATTTGAACAATCTTAATTATCAAATTATACAGCAATTTCAAAATAATAAAATACACAAAATTATTTTGTATACAATATTTATTGAGAATTGGCTGTATACTCTTTAGTGCGTTTTTAAAGTCCTCGATTACTCCGGTTTCAAACAGGACTATGCGAGGTATTGCTTAGTTTTTTTATTGAAAGTTTGTATTGGAAATATACTATATAGTATACGTTTCAAGCAGACCCGGACTATGCTTAGGTTTTTTACTGAAAGTTTTTATTGCAAATAAGCAAATAATATAACGTGCTTGGATATTTGTATTCTGGAAAATCTGATTACACGCAGTTATATAGAAATTGCTTATTTTTTGCTATTACAAATTCAATGATTTAACTTAATTATTTGTACAAAGTTAATTATCAAATATTAAAACTATAATAGAATAATGATTTATATACTCAAAATTATACAGCAATAATTTCAATATTGTAAAATAAACAAAATTATTTTGTATACATTATTTATTGATTATAGTCAATTCTCTTATGCGCGGTTTTAAAGTCCTCGATTAGTCTGGTTTCAAACAGGATTCGGACTATGCAAATAAGCAAATATTATAATGTGCTTGATTCTTGATGAAAGTATAAATTTTATTTGGTTTACTCTAACTGAAAATTTAAATTTAATAATAAATAATTCAATATTATTTTATCCATCTATAGTATAGTATAATACATTCATATAATTATAGGTCCTTTATAATGTATGAAACACTATAAAATCTGAAACATAAATTATACATTAATTTAAATTATTAATGTATTTTTTAGTTGCGAGTTTTTTATTCATTGAGTTAACTTATTAATTATATAGTTTCAATTACACGTTCTTGTTGCTATTAATAACTTTGATTTTTGGTATTTGTATTGATTTTGTGGAACTACGTCTACAATTACAGGAATTTTTTCATAGTCCGGTTTGAAAATTTCAATTGAAGAAAATAAAAAATAACTTTAAATGTGCTACAAGTCTCTTTTTGTGCGGTTTTAAAGTTCTCAATTACCATGACTATGAATGTATTGCTTTATCTATGTCAAATATTAAAAACTATTTGAAAAAATAATTGTAAGAAAACCGAAACCATTATAAGAATTTAAGTAAAATATATATATAAACCGCTTTTTAAACCATTATAAACAAACTCTTATATATAATTACAAATAACAGACCAATTCTTATATGGACATATAAAACATGCAATTCTTTTAAAATTTGTTAAATTAATATGTAAAGGAGAATTGGATATCCAATGTTCATTATAATAAATTTACTGAAAATGAATGTAATAATAAGAATGACAAATTTTATTTTAGAATTAATCTTTAAGAAGATAATCTTTCGAGTGAAAGAAATGTAACATTAGATGAAAAGATTTTAAATAATAGATGAGATTGGGTAAATACAGACTGTTATTCACATGGTGGCGCCCTTTAGAAAAAAAGGATTACAGAATCGCTCGTGGCGATTTATTTTTTTGTTTGCATATAAAAGGGGTGAAAATATAAGAGAACAAACGGAAACATTGGTACACTTCAGGTATATTTGTATACAACTATTGTTCAACACAATATACATATACATACATCAGAAGTTATGTACAGAAAACAGTGCAACTTTGATTAATCCGGAATTAAAGTTTTCAAAAAAAAATTGTTAAGCAAAATTAAAAAAAAAACAAATAGTACACAAAAAAAATGTTTTCATCTTATTATTTTCTCTTTATACAGTCCATTTCTGCGTTTCTTTTTTGTATTGATTTGTCCGGATCAAAACAGTCCTGGAGATTGGCGAGTTGATGCTGTATTTCATAGTAAAAATATAAATATTACATTTTTGTTAATAATTAAAGAACTTAAAACTAAATACTAAATAATGAAAACAAAAAAAATGCATGGTGAAATATTAAAAAAAACATGTGCACATTATTTTTAGGTAGCTTATAAAAACGTTTATTGGCAAAACGATCGTTAAACATGCTTCTGGAATGATTACTACGTGTGTACAAACTTATAGGAGTGAAATCCCACTATAAACACTCTATGTTTACATTGCGATCCAATAAAAGTGTAAATTATTGTAACTTAATATTCACTGGTTATGACGTATATATTTGTAAATTGTTGGCCTAAAATATTTATATTTTTATTTAAACATTGTTATTTTCCAAAATTTGGATTAAATTAAATCGAATATATGTATAAATAGAATCATAATAAATATAAAATTATGTATAAAATTATTATGTATATGTATATGAATGCAATTAACTATTTTTTTTGTAAAAAAACGATTTTATTCACATAATAACATTTTTTGTTTAATTGCAGTAATACAAATATAATGATGATCTTATATTTCAATAATTACAAAATGATATATACCATAAAATATTCTATATAAGCAAATACTTTTGTACAACAATTAATAAAATAATTGTACTATAATTTTATATGAAAACATCATAATAAATTTAAGTTATAAAATAATGATTTGTTTTAAAAAGACATGTTTTTTTTTAATTTTAGAATCAGTACTGTTATATAATTATATAAATAGATTAATTATGTGTAAACTTGCAGTTTTCTTGTATAACGTTCGACTAATAATTATCAGTGGTATTGTGTTATAGAATGATGATCTAAGTGGTTGATAACATGCATCAGGTAAACAGAGATGTTCTTCTCCCCTTTTTACATGAAACTCGCAACTGTCCACCACTTGAAACTGGCCCAGATTAGATCTGCACGTAACAATGAGGAGCGGAGACCACTCTATTTAATAATATTATTATTTGTAAACAATTTGTGGCCTCCTTTCCACACAAGCACACTTCTATCTGAAATCTATTCACCAGCATACATCTGCAAGTTGATGCTTATCATGCGGTAATTGTCATTGTCCACTAAAAATCTTCAACAGAAATCTTCAAATCTACATATAATGTAATTTCAAAAGAGTCCTTTGATTTATTTTAAGTATAAAATAAATATTTTAGTATTGAAAGTAATTAAGCCTTTAACTAATGTACAATCACATAATATAATTATATCAAACAAAATAAGATTAAATTTTTCGACACAGCAATCATATGGCATCAGACGAAAGTTCCGTAATTTCATATTGACACCTTCAAGAATATATTAATCTGAGATATGGTTCAGGAAATGGAAAATCGGTGCATGTTACATTTACCTTAAAACGAAACACCTGTCCTTTAACTTTAACACCAGTTACACTCATCAACAAAGTAGTTCCAGCATCTTCAAGAAATCAAATTTAGAAAGATGTATTAGTTGTTGGATAACAAGTTGTTAGTCTACAAAGTCATATTAAAACCATTTTGGACATATGGTATCCAAATATGGGGAATAGCAAGCTCTACTAATATTTAAAAAATCCAAGTATTCCAATCTAAATGTATTAGAAGAATCGTACAGGCCTTTGGAATAAAAACAGTGGAAGAGATTGCCAAAGATTTCTCCAAAAAAATACACGAATAGGCTTGATTTGCATACGAACCCGCTGGTGGTCAACCTTCTGGATAACGGCGTGACAACGAGAAGATTAAAGCGCTTCAAGTCCTTGGATATTCAATTTAGATTTAAGCAAAGAATACATAAATATTATATACAATCGTTATGGAATGGTGCCACTGGGCAACAACTTCCTATTGTTAACAGCGTTTATAAAGAGTATTGTAAAAATAATGATATTAAATGAGAATGACTATTAAAACATTCAATTAATTAGTTTTTATTATATGGTTACATACATATCTCTGCCCCAATTGTTTCTTAGCGGCATAGTTAACGTTAACAATTAATGCACTGCTGAGTACTAAATAAGTCCAATTTAAATTTATTACTTATTAATATGTTTGCTTTTTTCAAGGTTTTAAGCTTTTCGAATTATAAATATTTATATATTCTTATCAGAAAATATTTTAACGATAAATAGTGAATGTGTTGTACATAAACGCTGCATATATAAAACGATTTATTCTTTATTTCACCTGATAAAATTGTAAAATAATTTTGTTTATTTTTGATCGTGACAAAATACAATGACGCAATAATTAAAAAACTGTAAGTTGAAGTAGAAATATATTATAAAATTATTTGTAATAGAATTACAAGCAAACTTCGATTAATGAATATGGTGCGATCTTCAAAATTACTTCATTTTCATAGGTAAAAAATATGAATTCTATTTGGAATAAAGATTTTTTCTTAAATAAACATTAAACTTATATATAAAGTGTACATTTTAATCAGTATCCCTTTTCATTTGTTGGTTGTTAACACTTCTTTAATTTTGTCATTATTTTCTCTCTATTCGTTACTAACAGAGTTTTTATTTAATTCTTCAGTGAAAACCCATCATCTTCTATATTTAATAATTTTTTAATATTTTCATATTCGAAACTTATTGATTAAACCATTCGGAAAACTTAATTTCTAATTATCTTTTAGTAAAAATTCTGGCAATATTTTGCTTGAAATTGCAGTACAAAATCCGCAATAACAAATCTTCATTATCAAATGTAAGATTATATTAGATTTTTAACTTAAGTATAAATTCAATTTAGAATATTAAATATTAATTATATGCAACCATATATACAATGAGAAATTATTATAAAATAATATTAATTTAATTTAAAAAAATAAACACATTTTATAATATCCGATACCTCAAATGTCAATACATACATATGTTTTTTCTACAATATTTTATGTACATCAAAGAAGTATCGTCAAGTGATTATTATAAATATATAATTAAGACTGACTAAATAATAAACTGTTTAATTTACATAAATTAATCTTTAAGGACAGAAAGATCTACGATTAATAGGGCTTTGTAAAAATATAGGCCTTTATAACAATTCAAATACATTCTATTTCATTCAGTTTTTGTTAAAATTGCAATATTTAATTATGTAATTTACAAACAAATATTTTCTCTATTATGATTGTCTGATTTAGGATCATCGACATATAAAGAGTCCAACGTTTATAAATTATTATAATTACTCTGATAATTATATTTAAGATAATTATCAATAATAAACTTATTATTGTATACTTTACATACGATAATAAGTATATAAAAGTTAAAACGTAAATAAAAGTATTTTATTTTTTATTATAAAATAATGTAAACATTCCATGGAAAAGGTTAATGTCTTAAGATACCTTGCTTAAGAACGACTTTCTTGATGTTTCTCACCAGTTCGTTCTCAGACTTGTAACGATTTTTAAATGAGCGGGATTGTGTGGACATTCATCTTATGTTTCCTACTGTTTTCTACAGTTGAGAATCGTGATTATGGAATTAAGCCAAAAGTTTTGCAACCCTATGGAAAAATGCCAGTAGTTGGTTTAGGAACATGGATGGTAAATATATATAAAAAAAAAATACAGAGAAACCTTGTTTAACGAGTTCTATCAGTCTCAAAGTTTCCAGATCTTTACTCGTATAGTGAAACATATTCAAAAATACACATAATATGTGTATTTTAAAAAATAATTTGTATACGTCAAATAAAATGTATAAACATATTTAATATAATTGCTATGTAAAAGAAGAAAGAAAAAATAAAGAAAAAGTAAATAGGTTTGTTTTGTAATATATAAGAAGAAATAAAACAGTAGACACTATTTTTCAATTTTACGCTTGAACTGCATAGCTTCATGCTAGAAATGATTACCTTGGGAAATGTAGAAAATTGAATAAAAAAAACACCATTTATATAACGACTCTCCAACCTTCATTGCAATTAGATGCAAACTGCATTGTATCTAGTACATTCTACATTTACAACAATTATGTTGATCAACTATTTATTATTTATATTTTGATAAAATAAATAATTTGAGAACGGAAAGTCTGCGGTTAATAGTCCTTTGTTTTTAGTTTATTAACTACAGAAATATATTTACAAATCTGGCGCGTATACGCAAAAAAAATAATTGAAACTGTTTATATATTTATATATATTTTGAATTACATTACACTTCAAAACTCTGAAAATATAAATATCACAATATTTTCATCAAAAACATATTTTACGCCAAATTGAAAAATGAAAAACTGAAACGGTATAATGAATAATTTGAATATTTTTATTTCAGGTCTAACAGTCCTTTATACAATGTCCTATTTTACACTCGGGAAACCAAGTTGTAACATATTTTCTTTTTTTTTTCACCTCGAACAGTATTTGAGCATACATGACAAATTCTTCGTCTTTTTTGTCTACTTTTAGTAGATGGAATATACTGGTGAATGATTTTACATGAAATTTACTGATCTATGATTTACATGCTGCAGAGTTCCATGTTTTATTTAAATTTGTCTCATGACAATAATTTTCAATGCGGTAAAAAATAATTATTTTTATAATAAATTTTAGAAGGAAATTGCAGGTAGATAGCACAAAATGAAACTCACTAATAATTATTACTATATTAATAATAACAAGTTATTGGATAAAAAATATAATATAACATAAAAACTAAATTAACATATATATAAAGACCTAAGCTAAAATATTCATAAAATATATGGGTATGTGCATACTGTAATAATCATTAAGTTCCGAGATAACAAATATTACAATAATATATAGAATGGTCATCAAATCGATTATTGACGACCTCACGAAAGTTTTGTTTTGTCGTTTTGTTATTGACGACAACCGTAGCTAATGGGTAAAATAATTTGTATTGTATTATAATCTATGAACAGGACTGGAGTTAAATTGTTTTCCGCTGAGGTTTAAAAAAAACGACTTTTTTAAAAACCAGTATTCGAATTTCAACTTGTCTAGAAAACCGGTTTAAACCGGTAATCTATAATTTTATTAATTGTTAGTAGCGCGTTCCACGGAATACACTTGTTTTCCACGCACATACAAAAATCTAGGCATATTTGTAAAGAAAACTTTACTGGATGTTTAAGTTTGCATATTTTTATTCTACGATATATATTTTATTTCTTCTTCAGCAAACAAAAAATATATTAGTCCTCCTATATATTGAAAAAACGGTTTTCAAATAGTATACATTTCTTCATAAAATCGGTTTTCCAAAACCTTACATAAATGTATACCAATCATTGTACAACAATACTTTACATAGAGTGTGGCTTCGATCGGTCCAGATTCACTATAGCCCGTTTTTAAAATTTCAAAATATTTATTTTTTTCAAATATTTAGTTCCGGTTTTAGTCAGGAATATTAACAGAATTGGTAATTACTATAGTATGTATACATTTATGAAAATATTTTGCACTTTGTAGTTAGAGAAAATCAATCGCAAAGCAATTTGGCCTGTTAACAAATTAATTGGATCGGTAATAAATTATACCGTAACGTCTTCGATGACGTTCATTATATATAATTATAATAAATGAGTGTTAGGTCTAATTTTCTATATTGAATCGTTTATTATTTAAATAACTAACTAACTCAATTATTTATTGTTCATTTTGTCCGATGAACTTTTGCCATCCTTCTATCAACTTCATGATTCCGCGCTCATAAAACTTCTGGTCAGCAAAAAAACTTAACCATGTGCCATTTCAGGTCAATATAATAAGTAAATGAATTTCCACTCAAAGGATTTTGCAAATTGTGAAAAACATGTTTTTTTTATTGTTTTCTCCAGTTTTTTAGTTTCTCAAATTAAACATCTGAATTAAACGTTCAAGGAAAATCAAAGTCTGTACATAATTATGTGATAACCAAAACAATTTAATTTTAATGTCAAGGTACAACAATTTTATGAATAATATTTATAAATGCTGTAGTCTAAAAATTATAATTATTTTATATTCATATAAATTTACTTGTATAATCTAAATTAGGATAAACATATATAAGAAATTTTCATATATAAAAAAAATATATTTTTCTTAAAATTTTTACTTAATATAAAAAAAAAATTCTCTTAACATGTTAGCATTTGTCGCAAAACGTTTTATAATTGTAACAACAATTGTCCGGAAAGTTCGTGCCGATTTTCGGTAAGTACAATTGGAAGCATTAAAGCAATAACTGAGATATTCTGCTTACGGAGACGTTGCTTTAGTTAAATGAATTTTAGGAACATAATTTTCTAAATTTAGAGCTGATGATTTCAGCCATAAAATTCTGCTAGTAATAATGATGAATTAAGACATTGACGACGCGTGAATGAGCAAAAATATCAAAAAAAAAACTATCGACGAACGTTTTTGAAGCTTGCGTACATAAACCGTTAAGATATGTCTTATGAGTTTTGCACAATTTGCTCTTAAATTTCTTTCACTACTCAACAAAAAAATATAACTCGGAAAATATTATATTTGTCCACCAGTAATATTCACCAGACCGTGCACAACAATGTCTTTGCAAAATTCCATTAACTAGAAGAACTATTAATTTATATATTATCAACTTATTAGTTTCCAACTTTCTTATTTTTATTATTGAATATTGAAAAATATTTTATATTATCAATAACTATTATACTAGTCAATATATTTGATGTTAAAATGTTGAATACTATCAATTTCCACAATTGCTTCATTCTTGTCAGTTATTAAAAATATGATCATAAATTATTTAAAAAAAGCAACATTATGCGAATTTAATTACAAAAAATATGTGAAAGTAATAATTAAATCATTTCTTTTTGTATTATAATTCAAACGCAAAAATAATCTACAAATAATTCATTAATATTTAATTCAGCAAAGTGCTTCGATCAGTTGGGATTCACTAAAATCCGATTTGAAAATTTCGAAACAAACTAAATTGTAATTGAGCAAAATAAAAATAAATTATTTTTGTGTGGTTTATTACACGATTAGTACAGAATCAATGCGACGTATTTTTTGTCCTTACTAATACTTCCACCTATCTTTATTTCTGTGTATTATTGAAAATGCAAAATCTTTATTAAGAACTAAAAGCAACTTGATAATTTATCAACTAATTACTTTGATTATCGGTAAAGTTTATCCATTTAATGTCAAACGCGATTAAATGTATTCATTGTTCACATTGATACAACAGATTGTGAATAAAATTTTTACAACATATATCAATACACTTATATAAGTTGGGAAAGATCATTAGTTTCAAATACAAACATTGATTTATAAGTTGTTAAATATTTAATGAACATTTCTGGTTTAAAATACAAAGTAATATATACATCAAAGAATTACAAAATAAAATAAGGGTAATAATTACACCCCCTATAATTTCATTTCTTTGATTTTATATTAAAAATAGAACCTAATAATAACCAACCTCAATTAATTAATTATTACTTAATACTCGTCTAGCATCGATCAAGATTCTTATATTTTTTGTCCTTACTAATTAACGATTCCATCTATTTTTTTCTTCCATTGATCATGCATACAACATGAATCCGTGAACACGAAACTACAGCCGCTCTGCGCATGTGAAAGTCAAGGACTATTCACTTTTAAACAATTACTCCACATCCACAGACGCATTCCTTCGGAAGAATCGTTGTGGTAACCACTGCACCTTCCCACCTGTTTCAAACCAGTTAACGGTTTATACCGACTGACGAAAGATGTTCTACTGTACTTTAAATACTGGGGCCCAAATGCCTGCTCTAGGCTTCGGCACTTGGCAAGTAAGTTCATCTTATCACAATCTTGCTATCTGCTTCCAACAAAAAATAAATATACCTATCAAACTTTTAACAACAATGTTCTTATCTGCTTACAAGTATTTTCTTTATAATTAAACAATTTCTTAGTAAGGAAACTTATTACATTTACAATAATAATTGTGTACAATAATATAACAATTCTAAAAGTATAACATAACGATTTTTGTATGAAAACACTGCATTCTCAGTTTCATTCTTAATTAATCACCGAAACTTATCAAACGTTTAATATTAATTTTGCATTTATTTTTAAATGTTTCTTATTGCATTAAACAATAATATAAGCTTAAAACTTAGTTTTATGTATGAAAACGCGTCATTTGCTTTCATAATTATCAATTTAAACTAATCAAACTTTTACTAATAATCTTGAATTTATTTATAATTTACTTTTGCATTATAATATATAATATAATAATAAAACATATTACAATTGTGACTGTAAAAATATTCACAGAATAATTTGCGTTTTTTTTCTTAATTACTTATAGCAATAATTTGAATTTATTATAAACAAACTTAGTTTAAGAATAAAATGTAAAATTTTAATTTTTAAATCAATTTGTTGATTTTATGTCAACTATTATCGAACTAATAGTATGAAATTGCTCATGCGTGTTTAGGTTTGTAATATTCATTGTACAAATTCATGGTGAATGGTCAAGGACGTTCATGACGGTGGATAGTTCTTTTTTACCTTATAATTAATTTTATTTGGTTTCAATATCAAATAATTTTAGAAAAAAATATTTTTAATTTAGTTTCAATATTAATATTTTATGTAAGACACAATGTTGTTTTGTATAATGCAAAAATATATCAAATGTTGTCTATAAATTTAATGAAATATTTGATTATCATAATTAATTTTGTAATTTTTTTGTCAAAAAATATCTAATTAAGTTTTTTAATGTACTTCTAATCTCATTTAGTGATCGCAGTTTTTATGACATTATATTTATAACCAAGGTTATTTTTCTTCAATGATTTAATAATTAATTGATTAAATTTATTAAAACATTTCTTATTATTTTGTTATTATTATCGGTTTCAACAAAATCCTGGAGTGTTTTAATCAAAACTTATCGAGGAACTAAATACATACAAGTTAAATGATGAAATCTGGAATCTGCGAAGTATTGCTGAAGTTATATTTGAACAGCTTATGATTAATGTTACTATATTTATTTAAACAAACAATTTTATCTGTAATGATACAACCTACTTGTGATATACAGAATAAATTATAATTATCAGATTTTATATTTTCTTTTCAAATTTTCACAAAACTGTCTGAGATTTAAAGTATCTCCTTTAAATAATTTACACTGCTAAATTAAAATACACATACAGTTAAACTATTTTCATATATAAATATCTGACCGATATTTGATAAGACGCTTATACAAAACTTTCCATGTTTCTGTGTTTACAAAACGTGAACATTTATTAAAATAATAATAATATTTATTAGTTACAATGCACCCAAAGAGCTATCGACCAAAGTCTCTCCGCCCAAACATTTATTATTTTTCTCAAAACGGGACATCTAATTAAAAATTAGAATGAAGAATTACTTTCGTAACTAACATGGTTAGAATTGGGTCTTTGAGTTATGATTTTTCGCTTGTCCATAACTTATTTATGAAGGCAAAGACCCTTTCTAGTATTTCTGTGTTTTGTTTAGAATCAATAAATCCTTTTTCAATAAACTCATCCATTACACTTTGAATTTCTTCCCACCTAGATATTTTAGTTAAATTTCCTATTCAAATATGTTTAATTCTTCAAAGAACTCAGTCTACTACTCTCTTTTTAAAAACGGCACATTTCTGCGTCCGGAAGCTGTCCTGCAAACAATGGGACAGGCTACCTAAAAACGGAACAGGCCAGTTCAAAACGAGACGTCACTTTGTATATGTAGTGGGTCTATATCGAAATCCTGACAACCAAAATACCGTCAATCGAAATCCCGACTGCATCAAAATTACAACAACCATAATCCCGATAATCATAATCCCGGCTATATCGAAATCCCGACTGTATCAAAATCCCGACTATATCAGAATCCCGACTGTATCGAAAATTTCTACAGTAATATTTTTCAATTATTTCATGTGCTATATTTTTATTATTAATAACAATAAATTATTATTTTTTTTTTATTTTGTTGAATTATTCATAATAAACCTTAACAATATGAAATAATCTCAAATACAATTAGATTATTAATTGCTCTTATTTATAATTAATAACAATTTAAAAGTACCTACTCTCCGGAATAAAATAAAAATGTTATCGTAGAAACTTATAACAGGTAAAGGACTAAGATACATTTTGTTTCTTAAGACAACCTCGAACACGTAGATACTACACGCATACAAAAATATCTAACATAATGGATAATGTTAATATCCTGTATTGTTTGAAACCTGACTAATCGAGAAAGTAAACTACACACAAAATGATTGTATAGAGTGAAAAAAAAGTATAATGTACATAAATGTTAATTTGCTGAACTAAAATTATTTTGTTTTGATGTAGTCAAATCAGACTATAGTGAATCCGCAACTATCGAAACCTAAGTATTATCGAAGCCGATTATATTACTACAACTAGATTCAACGTGTTTATTTTTCCTTTAGAAATTTACGTTAGATTTAAAGAATATTTGCTCTATATTCTCCAGATTGTCTATTATAACTATAATTATATCATTTTAAAATTAAGAAACGTTTATCTCAATTCTTGAAATTGAAGTTCTGTATTCTTATTATATATCTCGGGTTTTCCATTCGTTTGAAAAAAAGATTTTCTTTATACTAATGTATTTGTGTTTTCTTCATATAATAACAGTTTTTAAAGATTTGTTTACAAATATATTATATTATCAATATATTCAATCAATAATATGTGTTTTTTTTAATTGTAGGCAACAGAGGATGAACTTGAGAAAGCTTTGGAGGCGGCTTTGGAAGCAGGGTATCGCCACATCGACACGGCTTTCGTATACGAAAATGAACATGTTATAGGTCGTGTCTTAAAACGTTGGATGGACGAAGGAAAAGTCAAACGTAAGTCCGCTTTTTGTCATAAATAATTGTAATTGAGAATTGCGAACATTTGAAAGTCATATATAATTGTTGCATGTTTGCATAAGTATCCTTGAACACAATTTCTTACCAGTTATTTATCGTCTACAATCTTAAAAAAATTGTTGAGAATTTCATTAATAAAGAGTCGTTATTACGAAATCGATAATTAACATACTTTTATTTGCAATAGGTGAAGACCTTTTCATTGTCTCAAAAGTACCGCCGATGGGAAATAAACCGGAAGGAGTCCCGAAATATTTAAATAAAACCTTAGAAGCTCTTCAGTTGGATTATCTGGATATTTACTTGATCCATACGCCATTCGCATTCGTTGATATCGGAAACGTTTTTCCCATGGGTGAAGATGGCAAAATTATGATGGATAAATCTAACGATCACGTAGCAACTTGGAAGGTATTAGTGTTAAACTATTTTTTAACAAAACTTAACTTATTTTTGTGAAGGTTATGGAGGAACAAGTTGATAATGGAAAGGCCAAAGCGATTGGAATCTCAAATTTCAACATTTCGCAAATTTCCAGGATTTTGAATAACTCCCGCATCAAGCCTTGCAATTTGCAGGTCGAGTTACATGCATACATGCAGCAAACGGAACTTGTTGATTTTTGCAAGAAAAACGACATCGTGGTCACAGCCTATTCGCCGCTGGGATCTCCTGGTTTGGGTGCTTTCTTTAAGCTTTTGGGACAAGAGTAAGTGTGAAATATGATTAAAATAGAGAAATATAAAGTGATCACATAAAAATCTAACAAGAAATACTTTCTTTTGATTTAAAATACACTCTTTAAATAGATTCATCAATATGTTAAAAACTATCATCCAAATGAAATATTCATCCTGTATATAAACTTTAGATAATCAAATTAATTGATTGATTGCAGAAAGGAAGTTCCCAATCTCTTCAACAACAATGTAGTGATGAAGGTTGCTGAGAAGTATAACAAAAGTCCAGCTCAGGTGCTCCTGCGACACGGCCTTCAAAAAGGTCTGGTGGTAATCCCCAAGAGCACCAACGAGAAACGTCTCAGATCCAACATCGATATATTCGACTTCGAGTTAAACGAAGAGGATATGAAGCAGTTGAATGGAGTGGATAAAGGAAGCGCAGGACGTATACTGGATTTCAGCATGTTCATTGGGTATTTATTGAAACAACGTCGAAGCATCGGTCATTTTAATTATTCTTTTCATATATATTTTGTTTTCGTTTCTTTCAATTGCAGAGTCAAGGAACATCCAGAATATCCTTTCCCTGAATTAAAGTAATAAATGCAAGAAAATTATTCACTACATTATGTAAAACCATAAGGAGCACCAAGTACGCTTCCACTCGTCTGCGATTTAGTACTTGAAAGAAGAAAAATCTCTATTTGCAACCTACGTAGAATTGCGTTCACCTGCGATAGTTTAATTTATAAAAATTATATAATAATTCAATTTACACGGATTTTACACAGTGTACAACATCTCTTCTTATAATTAGTATATATATTTATATGTAGAATCCTTAATAACTAAATCCTTGATGTGCGATTCCGTTTATTATCGATGTTTATTATCATTATTGTTCTTCGTACGCGAATTAATTGACTTATGCTAAGCAACTTTGAATAAAATGAATAATGAACACTTCCTCTTAGTATTATTTAAGTGATATGACGACTTTAGATACATCAAAAATGATGAATTTCTTATTTAAATTTACTTTTGTTGTCGTTAGGCCGATTAAGTTTATTCATTCCACCAAAGCTACAAATATATTATCGTTTTTTTTTTAGACTTGCCAAAGTTACTATACAAAAAGCAATATATTTACAATAGTAAAGATTTTGTTCATTTCACCTAATATATAATTTTTTTATAACAATATATAACAATAGATAGAAAATAGTTAACAATAGTATTACTCAAATAGTTGTTGTTTTCATTTACCGTTATATGTAAACTAATTAAAAGGAGAGGAAAATATAAGGGGATTAAAAAAAAGACGTAAGAAAATATGTATAAGGTAATAATAAAAGTTTTAGGTTTGCAGCATTACGGCAATCGCGGAGGGAAAATAAATCAGGTCATTTGCAATTTGAATTTTAAGCACTCTTGTATTTATCGAATAGGTGTGGCAGTTGAAGCTGTTATTGAGTTATCACCTTCCAACGTTACTTCTTTCTTTCATTCTACTTTTCTCTCGTTCGTAATTAACAAGACGTAATATGTATATTCGTATGTACACTTATATTTTAAAGTACGCTTTACGATATGTGTATGTGTGTGTTTTATAAATAGAATTCCCTCCGAGCCTCGCGTGGGTCGGAACCGCTTATAAACTAAGTTGTTTGGTGATGGATCTGGTTTTGCTGGCTTCGTAGTAGCAACCCTGATGGACGTCGGTGTCGCTGGAGACTCGCAGCATGACATAGGACCCCGTGGAAGAAGTCTGCTCGTCAGCTTCGACTTGTGCATCGTCTCTAATGATATGTTTCTGCTGCTGATGGTGACTGTTCGTGGAGGAAGAGGATTGCTTGATGCTTTGAACACAGACGGAAAGACCTAGCTCGCTGTACGACGGCGGAAGGTCGCAGATGTCTTCGTATGCTGGAGGTGACATTCCTACGGGAGTACATGGATCTGAGAGGATTTTGCTTGTAGCTTCCGAATCCAAGATGCTCGGAGTGCTCGCATATTGTTGCCTTCCTCCGTGCCGGTGGGCCCTGATCAGATTTGCGCTTAACTCCATGAAGTCGAGGCCTGCCTGATCTGCCTCGAACTCTGCAAACACGCTTCTATCCACGACCAGCATCCGTCCGAACGGCAGCAGTATTATTGTTGGGGTTGTTGAGCTGTTGTCTGAGGTACCTTCAAACAAACAACATTATTACTACAACGAATATAACAAGCAAATGTTACTTTAAAAAAACTACAAGTAAATAATGCGATAAACTGAAAAGAAGTTATTATTCCATATTCAAATTAATATTCTATGTACTCTTCGGCGTAAACTGACGAATCGCTGCTAAGTGAGGTGGCAGATTTTAAACGATATTGTACGAGCTGCAGAGATGAACATCGCAGTGGTGACCACGCCAGAAAAGATGAAAAAAAATCAACAAAATTGTCAAAAAGTGCTGTACTTCACATATTGACTGAAAATTTTGAGATGAGGAAGATGGGTACAGCGTTTGGTCACAATTAAAACAATGCACCAGTTCACAAATCCAAAGACTATGTTGAGATATAAAGATATTATTGTGTTTTCTTTATTAGATCGGGTACTTCTGGGACTATCGTCGTATTTATCGTATTGATAATTATATACCTAGTACATATTTAGTAAAATAAAAATTTCATTATATTTAGTAAAAAATTAAATCATATATTTATGATTTAAAACGTTTCTATCGTTAAATTCTTAAGCAGATGTCAATAAAGGTTCATCTATTGCTTCCATTTATATATAATCATACAGTCATAGTTCTAATAACAAAACCCGCAATATCAAGCACTATTAGACATAAACAAAAATCAAATATAAGCGCCCAACAATTATCCATCAAAATATAACCAGCAGCAGTAATAGTAGAAGAGAATATCATCCAAAACAAATACAAAATCAATTATCTAATCAATAGGTGTAGATGATTGTTTTTCAGTGGAAGATTTACATAAACTATATGGCAACGAATACAAAGAAAATGACAAAATTAAAATAATTCCTGCCGAAAAAATATTTAGAACCAAATGTTGAAAATGTGATTTCATTTTGTGTTTCTTAAATAAAACTTTTCTTTCTAAAAAAAACAAATATTTTCATTTTCGATTCGTACTATGTTTACCTGGTTTTGTTTAATTTTATGAAACACATTCTATTCATTTATCGAGGTTATAATTTCTGCGATATGATAAGACACAATTAAATCTTTTCCCTTTTCTGATTTTTCTTTGATTTGTTTCTTCATGTTTTATTTTCTCTGGTTACTAAAGAAAATACATTGCTGAATTTGTACCGTATTTATTAACTTAGTTTAACAATATGGGAAGTAGACTGATTTAATATATGATTATTATGTGTTATATTTTCAATGTTCAATACAATTCGTTAATTGATTATTAGCGCAATGTTGGATCTCTAATGATGTCATTTTATAGAGTTGTATCTATATTTCTTGAAATTTCAGAAGCAATTTCCTTTTACAAATTTAATTGGATACTGGATCTAATGATATTATTTTTCATACTCTGCAACGTCGTTTCATATTGCAATGGAAAACTTCATTAATTATTTCCGTTCTCCCATTTCTTTAAATGATCTGTAGTTGTGCAATATCAAGTAAATCATTTTTAGCTACTAATAAACAGTTCCTTCTTCTGACAATATACACGCTTATATATTGAAACTCTAATAATTAATAAGTATATAAAACAGGAAGGAAAGACTACGATTGATTGTCTTTTGGTCATAAGTGTGACCAATAAATATGTTAACTAAATAGTATAAAATAATAATAATAATAATAAAATTGAAAAATCCTCAAAAAATGAAACATTGAAAAATTAAAATATTTAAAAAATATATATATATTTCTATAATCTTGATATTTTTAACATATAAACATGACAAAATTATATTTATTATTAAACTATTTAAAGTAATCATGGAAAGGAAATCCGCGATTACAAAACAGTTATTTTTAATATAAAAATAAATTAAGAGCTCAAAATTAATTTATTTTTATAATTACGGTTTAAACTAAAATATAACGTTTATATTAAAAAAATAAAAACAACTCGAATAACATTAAAGACAATTTGGTCATAGTTATAACAATGGGAAATACAATACATATTTTGACTCGAGTACGAAGGTTATTTTGATTTTACTTACTATTTGAAGAAACCACTTTATAAACTTTATAGTAAATATTTTCGGTGTTTCAGAATTTTAGTATCTCTAAAAAAAATAAGTTATATATTAAATTCGTATATAAATACTAGATAAAAAAAATACATGTAAATATCTATCAATTCGTAATTTATAGTAGTGTTTTATATTTAATGTTGTTATTTAGATGCTTTCTAACATTATTAATTCCAAAGATTAAAAAATTAAATGTCTGTTGGACCAAAACAAGTTTTGAAAATTAGTCAATACAACAAAATACCATTTTCATTAAATTACATAACAAATTGCGTTTCAAATCATTTTATTAAATTTGGAAGAAAAACTGAATACTAAAGAAAACTTATAAAGAAATATTGGTTCTGTATTTTCACTTGATTACATTAATGTTTTTCTTAAACTAAAGTTAACACTATTTTTTTTATTTTGTCTTAAATTTTTAACTAAAACTTGATTGATTCATATTTAAGTATTATATTTCAAGGATTTTTAACCAAATTTTCATTTTATTTTCTGGTCAAAACGCCTTTTGCAGTAAATTCTAATTAAATATTTTATGTATGAGCCGTTTATTTTGAAAATGACCTAAATCGATTTATATTTAAATTCAGATACATATGATCTAAAAGAGTTAATTTACAATTATTAATAAGATAATAGCAATTATTAAGTGCCACAAATGGAGTAAAACCACTTAATTAGATTTATTATAAAATTTGAAAGAGCTCAAGTCCATTCGACATAGTTTAAAATTGAAAAAAAACAATACTCAATTTTATATCTCTTTAGAACACTACAAAAATACAATTTAAAGCTCATCTAGATTCTGTATACAGGAGGCTTTTGATGAAGTCCATCATAATTTGTCTTATATTGATGTATATTGACAAAATGATGTAATTAAAATATTTCCGAAATTTCTTGTTCTACACTTTGCATTCCCATCCATTGATATCGTAATAAAAGATATACCAATTTATTGTATTGTGTGTTAGAATTCTTTAACTTTTTAAAAACTGCGTCCATTCATTTCTTTTAAAATAAAGTTATTACTACTTTCAGAAATTTGAAAATACGAACTTTATGACTTTATCAATAATGAAATGGACTTAGACCACTTTCTATTTTGATAGTTTTTAATTATTGAACTAATTATTCAATTATTATTAATCCCAAATTATTATATATGCTAGCTAACATCAAATTATAAACATTACTAAAACCAACAAAAAAAAGTGAAAAATTGACATAAGCCACTTTTAAAAGCGATTCATATTCTAAATTAAACGTTTCTTATATATTAAGGTTGCAGATTAACCTCTTTATTATTACAATAAAAAAAAGGTATATAAAAATTATATTTTTCATATACGAAAATTTCAAGCAGCGCCCGAACTTTGATATTTCGAAAGTACATAATAATAATAAATTGGGGAAATTTATGCATTAATTAATTTCGGGCGTGAGATTAACGACGTAATTAATCATACGCCTCAATATACAGTGCACTGCCAATTTGTATATTGAATCCTAAATTGATCAATGTCGTACATCAAAATAGAAAATTGCAAGTTGACAGCGCGGTATAAAGTACAGAAGTCGTATCGGGCAAGCTTCCAAAAATTTACAAAAAAAAAAATAAGATGAAAGAATTTAGCTAATAATGTTTCCTTGCAAAGAAGCATATGCAGTAATATTGTTTTAATCTTTAGAGTAAATATTTTTCTATACTTGTTTTCTTTCATTATTTATGTTTTTGAGAGTAAATAAAGTATTATTAATGAAGAAACGCTGAGTGTTAGATAGTCGATAATCATTTCTTTCATTGTTGTTTTGAGGCTTCTGGTAGTAAATATACTGTTATTAATGATAAAAGTTTTGTAATGGTGTTATGTAACGTTGATGCTTTTGCATTAATCTGCAGCCACTTGACGTAAAGAACTGCAATTAGATGCATTGTGCGAGACTCGGATCAAAGACCCGACTTTACAAAGTCCCCAACGTTTCCAAATTTAATCACGCTCCGTGATTAATTACCGCAGCATCCGAAAATAAGTAAAACACGTACGGCAAAGAACTCGAAATACAGAATTTATTTCTTTCGTTTTCGCGAACTGTGAGAGCGGCGATTTCTTTTTTAGCTATTTCCACTGACTCGTAACGAAATGTATTATTTTTTCTGTTTTTTTTTTTTTCAAAACGTATGAGTCTTGTCGTAACATTTTCAAGCGTATTTTTAAAAATCGCAACTTTCATTTGGAATTGGTAAATTTTTTGTTTACGTTCGTGATGCAAACGCTCCACTCAAAACAAACCTCCCCAGAAACCTGCCAAATCCAATTAACTCGTCGCATTTCGCAAAATTTCCAACTAAATTTCCGATTCCACGATTTTCCTTGCATATTAGTAACACAGCAAAACTCAAGTCGTAATTTAGTAACTGGTTGCAGTTAAAAGATTAATGGTTGTTAATTAGCTTCGGTTTTGGTTGCACACACACAAACACTTTGTGTTTACCTCTCCATTTTGAGCGGAATCCATAGCCGTCATCACCACAAATTCCTCGTCTTCTTGTCTACGAGATACTGCTGAAATAATTTCGCACAAAATACAATGATTTGCCCAGAAGAAGATAAAAACACAACAATGAAAAAAGAAACATATTCAGTAACGAAAATTAGAAAGAAAAAAAAGCTGCAGATATTTTAAAATCATATTTTCGAATATCACAAAATTTCAGACATTTAATGTCATCCAACGGGAAAAAATACGATCCTCCCGTTACATTTCTTTTATTTTTTGCATCATCTCCTCGTTCAAAGCGATGAAAATGTATATAGACTTTTCACGTCTAATTATAATCCAAACAACATATATTTAGAATGCTAAACGTTCGTGTACATTTACATCTTTGAAGTCCGATGTAAAGCCAGAGAATGAGATGGACATCGAATAGATTTTTTTGTAGCAGATTTAGAATTGTTGATGTACAATATCTAGTTTCTGCTCTGTACTTTCATTATACAAATATACATATATATGTACAGCATGATGTACTTTGGTGTAAATTACCTGGATTTTCGGCGTCCGGTTCTGGACAGCAGCAGCAGACGCGTTTCCTGCAGAAATCCCTGACTGCCGGTGCTCCGCAAAAGCAGAATATTAATATGATTACGAGAACGGCGATCATCGTGATCAAAGGTGCTATGCTTGTGTTCATGCCGCTTCCGGCCGCCGCTCCGGTTCCTGTTCCGGCGCTCGCCGTAGCATCGGCCCCATTTCCGGTCCCCGCAGGAGCTGAAAATCAAACGCAAATTATTAGATTATTATAACATGAAATTTGATAACAAGGAATGAAATAACATTCTTTTATATTATTATTATATTATTATATAGAAGAGATGCATACAAACTAGTCACAACTGTAGCACGTAACTCCACTCTTGGTTTTTTAACAATTAAGTTTCCAAGGCAAAACTCGATTTCCAAACAGAATTTAGGTTGTCAAACAGGATTTCGGTTTTCAAACTAATTGGAACCAGGTACGTCAAAGGTATTCTGGCATAGTGTTACTTCCCATCCGTTTAACCATCCAAGCAGTAAACTCTTCTACGAATTTTAAAGAAATATATACTATATTTGATATATTTATTATATGTGCATTCAAGAAAACGTGTAAAAATATATGCATATTTCCAAATCGTGTAAAAACAAACCATTTAAAAACAGATTGATTATTGCATTTAACACTTCAGGTTAACATAAGATACTGATTAATTTAAAACATTTTTTTTTATTGAAACAAATTTATTGGTCACAACTTTCTGTCAACAGTCTTTTTATTTATGTGATATGATAAATAATTATCAATTGATACATTATCCAAAATACGAATGAAATCACTAAGCAATTTTGAATGATCCAACAATAGTTTTAACGACATAAATTGTAGTAAACTCCGGATGATTCATTGCAAAGGAAACATCAATGGTTTTTCTCACAACTCGCGACCTCCTAAATCCTGGTGATTCATATGTTGCTTTATTCCTATCATCTAAAACTAATATAAATGCAAGTCTGCAGTAAATAGCAATTTGTGCCAAGATTATTACCTTATTTTATAATTTTCGTTTTTTTTTTGTCATCATCCTTGTACATAATTCGATCAACAAACTACACATTTACCAAGCAAATACATTACTTTATTTCTATTTAATATTAGTGTGTACCAATATAATAATAATAATTTAAACCTATAAAACAAAACACTTCGAAAAGAACTGAATTACATTGTTTCCATGCTATAATTTAGAGATTATTTTTGTAATTAAGATGATAAAATAAGTTGGCTTAGATTACGTAAAAGCTATCAAAGTCAAATTATCGAGTTCTCGGCTAATCAGTCGCCTGAACACATTTTCATTTAACTAGCTACACCTGTCTAATTAAAATGTTTCAGTCAATTAAGTTGACTGGGACATAGAAATTCATAAGATTAAGTAAAAATGAAATCTTTTGAACTGAAATCGCACGGAATGGAATGAAGCAATGAAATGAAAGATGCGTGGAAACAAAAATGGTTATGAATCAGTGTGTGTGATGGTATTCTGTTCTCGCAGAGCGAACTGTCAGTGTGGGACGTTAAAGTTGGCGTTTATTATTTCAGAAATATGCACGGAAACTCAATATAGCTATGACAATATAGCTTTGTCATTTTATGGTCTCATTTCGTCTCAGCGAAAGACCGTCACGTAGTAAAGCGCACTTCTGTTCCTGCCAGGATTACTTTTGAATATCTATAAATAGCACTCTAATAGGAAGACGAGTAAATTAACTAATTATAAATATCTTAGGAGGAGGAGAGTATTTCTGAGCTCACAATGAGATAGAATACGTAATAAGATTTATATACAGCTACATACATTATACCAAACATAATACAGTGGAACTTCGCTTAACGAGCACCTCGCTTAATGAGCAAAATGTATTGTAAGAAAAATGACTCGCTTAACGAGCGACGTTTTGCATAACGATTGACTTTGAATATGTTTCACTATACTATTATTTAACTATACTAGTAAAAATCCGGATATTTTTGAACAGATTAAACTCGTGAACCGAGGTTCCACTGTACATAAAAATACTCTAATTTTAATTACAGAAATCTTAAGTTCTAATTATTATTTTTTACTTTTTATTAATATAAATAGATTTATTATACCACAAATGTTAAATACATATAAAAAAACAATTATAATTAATAAAAATGATGATAAATAATATTAATTATTTAGAATTGATTAAAAAAAAATATTGCTAGGAAATTATATAAAATTTGTATGATTATGTCAATAAAGTAGTTTCAAACAATGAGAGAAGAAACAACCAAAATTAACAAATACTGTGATCTAAAACTAATTAACATCTCTACTAGAATTGTAGAAACTATTATATATTTGTCTAAAAATTTGATTAAAAATGAATAAACAAAAAAGGTTGATTATCAGAATTTTCGCTCATGAAAGTAATTTGTATACACAAAACGAAAAAAGTATTTAATAAAAATTTGTGACTAAATATAATAGTTATAAAAGAAAATTTTCATTGTTATTGTTAATTACATAAGAATAACTATTTAGCAATTATTACATAACTTTCTTTAATTATATTTCAAAGAACATATTGAAACAAAACCAAATACTTTTTATTTTTAATAATAATAATGTTTATTGCATCAGTTCAAAAAAAAAACATATACAGTAATAAAAAAAAACAAAATAAATATATATAATTTCAAAAAAAAGTCAACTGATACATATTTTTATTTTACTGAATTAAAATTTGTTTGTTTATAAATTTTCAAACCGGACTATACTGAATCCAAACTGATCGAAGACGCACTATGCAAGGTGTTGTTGTATATACACATTCTATATAAAAGTAATAAAGGTTATTATAACGTTTAATTGTAAACCGATACGTTTTTGTCTTCGATTTAAGTTTGGTAACGGAATTGTTCGTAACCTAAATATAGGAATGCTGAGTAGGGTTTGTTTGTTTTTAGAGGAAATTTATATAATTTGAAAATCTTTTTTTTCCAACTAAAAACTGGCGTTTGAGCCAAAATCGTCTCTGTTGTGTGAATTGAAAACTGAAATTAGTTGTAAGGTTTTAGTTTAGTAAGGTTTTTAGTTAATTTACAAAATCCACAGAATGTTTAGACAAACACGTCTAGCTTATTTCTTTCACTAGCTTCATTAAGTTTTTGGAAAAATATTATCAAGATTGTATCCACATTATTAAATCATTGCATCTTCAATGATAAAAAAGCGCCGAAGAAGAAAAATAAATCATAGCTTACTTTGAAAAAATCAATTCATAGATATCTTCAAAAACATGAAGACGTGAATTTAGGGTACAAAGAGAAGAACGAATAATTTTGTTCATTATATAATGCTCTAAAGACGATTTAACCCAGCTGTCTAGCAAGTGAGATTTTTTCCATTTCTGTAAATTTTGTATGTACAATAAAAAAATAAGTTGTAACCAAAATCTCTATTTTTTGTGAAAATTCGAAAACCGATTTTTTTAAGTCGGTTTTTGTATTAACCTTAATGCATTAATTAATATTGAATTATTCATAACAAAATAAATAACAAAAATATTAATTATGTTTTATTTACTTATGCTCAAATAGATGTGATTAGTAGTAATTTCTTGCCAGGAAAGTAAAAAAAAAACATTTACAAAGATAAATATGAAAATAGTAAGAACATGTCAATCATGTATCAAATATTTTGTTAATCAATATTATCGACTTACATCCTGAATGTAGTTTCAAACATCAAGAGAAGAAACAGCCGAGATTAACAAATACTTGGAACGAAATATGAATCACCCAAAATACTGCAAGTACGTACTGCCAAAATATGAATATGAGATTTCGTAGCAAATCTAAACAGCCGTTCTGTTCTCTAACATCACACATTTATTATCATTGTTAAAATTATTTATGCTCTACATTTAATTATTGGTTATTCCTGTCAAAAATTGTATTACTTTGTGACCGAATACAACATACAGTCGCACGCATATCTTTGCAGAGTTTTATTTTAAAGAGAAATGTAGAGGAAAATATCGATTAATGAATACAAACGAAGGTTATGTACGTAACCGCAAAGTCATTATTTTCCATTTTGATGTGTAGATATCCTTTTTAACTTCGCGAGGTTAAATGTATTCTCCCACGCAACTTCAATAATACGACTCTCCTGTGTCGACTGTGTGGAGAAATATTTATCTTTATGTCTTGTCATATATTGTATATGTGGTCGCACGTGGCACCGCATCTCTATTGACCACAAATAACACTTTTATTTAAGAACTTTTTGAAGTTCAAAGATATTATAAGAACAAATGTGTGTATGTGTGTAAATATACTACTTTTTATCATTCTTTATTTATACTTAGTGACGAATTAGCATATTCTTTCGGTAGTTATCTGTATTAAAGTGTTTTTTTCCAGTATATTATAAAAGTCTACTACATAAGTGGTAATCGAATGTGAAAGGTAATTATATTAATTTTAAACTTTCTCTTTATTGACATGTTAAATTAACTTATCAAATAATTTAATAGGTAAATTCAATAGAATTTTAATTTGACTATTTTGATCTTTCATCAAAATTAATTTTACATGTAGTCATGTAATATTCAACACTAATTACTTTATAATTTGACATTGAAACATATATATTTCTATAATTATATGGTATATAATTTAAATTTTTTACAATAATTTTATACATTAATAATTTGTGTATTTTATACTTAATTTTTTTGTCCTCAAAATATTACATTTTTTATGAAAATTAGATTTTGGAGTACTCAAACAATTTTGACCAGGCTTTTTATATTTGAAGAACACAGGAAAACTTAATGGTCCCAAGCGAACTAAGGCATGTAGTTTTGCAATTCTTGCAAAAATAAAAAAAGATGGGAGGTGATAGATCACATTAGAAGTGTCGTGGACTCTAGACTCCAGTTAACTCTTTGAGGGCCAAAAATTTGTAGACGCAACAAATTTTTAGACAACTGAATCAGATAACTTCATCAGCTGAACTAACATCGGATGGTATGGATTATCAAGATTTATAGCTTGACTTATCAACCAAATTAAATGTTAATAACTCTTTGCTATACATTTTAATGTATATGTTTACTCCGTAATGATCTAATGAAAATGTAGATTTTTTAAATGCAATAGTTTAGAAATGTAAAACTGATATACTGTTTATTAATTACATTTTGACGGAAAGACCTAGGTTCATAGGCTTTTAACAAATATTGTGTCCAATAAATATGTTTAAATAAAAATAATATTAGATAAAAATAGCACTCACTTTAATATTGAACTTTTGTAAATCAATTCTTAAAAAGCATTATTCTTCATAAATTCATTAGTTTATATAATTCATTTTTACTTGAAAATATAATTAATTTTGGGTAGAATTTTAGTTTTCAACTCTTTTACTAAATTACCAACAAATTTGTTAAATACAATAATATAATATGTAGTTTTATAATTAATATTTAGTATTTTACAAAGCAATACAAATTTCATTTTTAATAAAAACAAAATAATATTTAATATTTTTGAACGTATATGTACAATGTACATTATAAGTCTCCAAAAAATGTTGTCAGTCAAATTTGGTTCGAATTTATTGATGAGAAATTTCTCTGAAAACTAAGACCCGTTTTCCTGACTTGTCTTCAAACTTTGCCAAGTATTTAGACGTGGCCTGATATCTTTTACATACACATTCAAAACTGACCGAAAATAAAGTCACAAAAATCTTATCGTCGGCCACTCAAAACATTCTTTCATGCCAAAAAGTGGCACGCATGCCTTGGGTTGGCAACCTCTGGACTAGAAAAATAGAGTATATTTCTACAATGGATGGATGGGGACGGATTCACGTTCCTAAAAACTTGTTTATAAAATGAATATAAGAAATGTCCGTATACTTTTTTAAATAATGAGGAAATCAACTTTAATAGCTATATGCTATTAATATCATATAATAATAAAGTAAATAATTATAACAGTCATACAAAAATTAATACAAGTAATTCCAATTACAAAATATAAAATTAATGTGGTTGCCATTTGTACATAGATCAAGTGTCGACAAACTTTTGCTATAGAAAGAGGTAAACATATACCTCACATCAACTTAAAATGTAGTTCAAAGACATAAATATATTTTTCTTCTTTAAAATAGTTAAAAATTATGGTTTATATGCATTTTTTATATTAATTAAGAGCCATAACTCGGAAGTCGCAATTTGCCATCCGGTTATCTTGATAAATACTTAAACTAAATGTTTGTATTGATATACTAAATATGAAAATTAAAGAAATAAATTGACTCTGATGGAAAAATAGAGTCTATTCCTAAAACGGTTAAATATAATTTCCTAAATCTCTTTTAAAAATTAATATGATAAATATTCATTTAATTATTAACTATTCGTGCTACCATTTTCATTTAGCGTCTTTGTTCTTGAGAGTGCAAACTTATATCAAATAGTATATATTTTTCTTATTCCTTCTATGATGAATATTGACGAGAATTGGCTACTTAGTTGAGATGATGAAGATATAGAATTTAGAGACAGTTTTTTTGGGATTTTCTAAATAAAACTAGTTAATCTTCTATTATGTGCAATGAAAATAAAGAATAAAATAATTGGCAAAATAACATCCATTTTCTTATATTTAATTGGTGCATTCAACGGTTAATTAGAAAATACTAAAACTATAAATTTTAGGTTCTTATATTATATTTCTTTCCGCATCAAAAGTGCTTTGCAGTGGAAGCAAATACCGAAAAGTTTGGCGTGCGAAAGAACTTCTTTTACTAAAGCCATTCGGGAGATAAGCCTTTCCAATATTACAGGTCAGAAGGCACATTCACCATACTAGAAAGAAAATTTTCCACGTCGTGCATGGCCCACATTGAATTCATGTTCTTTGAAAAGTGCTTTTCTATGCTCAAGAGTTTTATTTTTTATTATTAAAGTTTAGATAAATGTAAATTATTCATTTTTCTTTCAATTACTTTGAATTTATTACAATGTGACATTTTTTTAAATTTTCTTTAGTTAACCTACACAGTTATGATACATGCACAATATATGATACAAATATTAGATATTAATATTATTTGCAAGATCTGAATGAATATGAATCGTTTCAAAGAAAATTTTTAAAATAAGCCAGTATTCAAAATTGTATATGTTTTCCTGAACAAAAATAAAATCTATGAAAAATATACAATCCATAATACAAATATTAAAATTTAGTATTTTTTGTTTGAAAAGGAAACATTAGTTTTTTCATATAGACTCAACATTTTTATCTTTAGTAGATTGATATATTAGATTTAATTATTAGCTATTCTTATATACGGAAATATTACAACAACATTTAACTATTTATCAATTATTATGTCTTTATTTTGTATACTAGATATATTTTAATTTTTAAGTTTATTTTTATTATTTGTATGTTTTTTGCAAAAGTAATTGACACGTGTTAATTGTACACGTGTTTCATAGATTTTCTTGGTGGTTTACTTTCCGATGGTTATACTCATTTCATACAGATTTTATATTTTAGCAATTTATCTAGACTCGTTTGAAGTTAGTAAATTAATTTTCTTTTTTTATTTTCATCATTCTTTCTATATTCTTTGCTTTTTTTGTGTTGTGCAATAATTGAGTGTTCTTGTACTACAAATGTTGCCATCTATTATATATACTAGATCTAGTTTTATTTTGAAGTTTATTTTTATTATTTCAATGTTGTTTGCAAAAGTAATCGAAAAAAGCACTTACTTCTACATGCTTTTCATTGATTTTCTTGTGGTTTACTTCGGTGGTTACACTCTAAAGTTGTTTCATACAGATTTCCGATATATTTTAACAATTTATCGAGGCGCAATTCCAGCTAGTAAATTAATTCAACATTTTTTATTTTCATTATTACTCTATATTCTTGTTTTATTTTTTCTATATTATGTACTTATTGGGTATTATTATATTATAGAAATATCAATACATGCTTCCATTCACGTTTTTCATTAATTAACTGTGGTTATAATATAAATATGTTTCATACAGATTTTCGATATATTTTAGCAAATTTCGTCTTTTTCTTTTCATCTTTGTCTCTATAATCTTATAGTAATAATATTTATTAGTTAGTGTTGATAAAGTGTAACCCTTTGACATACAATGACGTGTCCCATACGTTTAAAGTTTATTTTAGAATTTCAATTAAATACGGCGTTAAAAATGTGACGAAAGTGTAGTCAGTAGTTTAAGCAAAAGTTCTGAAGTTATATGAAACAATTGTTCATAAACTAGTAAAACCTTTTCCACAAGTGATAGAAAAGAAATATAGGAAAGTATGGAACAATTGAATTGTAAAATTATAATATAGAGCCATTTAGTGCAAATGCAGCCCTCCTTCAATTACTGAATAATAACTTTTCGGAATGATAGTAAAAGAAGCAAATAGCTATGCAGCGAAAAAAGTAGTCTTTAGTATATCTTGAATTATTGACTAATGAAACAATTCAATGCTAAAGGAGATGTACAAATTCATTGTTTTTTTTTTGTTACATAACTTATATTTTATTCGTGTGTCAAAGGGTTAATACGACAAGATATAGTTTAATTTTCAAAATTTATTTTGATTCTACGTTGTTCTGAAAATAAATCAAAATATGCACTTAATTCTATACCTTTTTCATTAGCTTCTTCAATATATTCCACAATATTTTGATAATTTAACTGCAGGGATTTCAATCTTCTTCTTTTATTTTCGTCATTCCTTATATACTACTGTTTTTTCTGTATTATTTGATATTCTTATTTGATTAATTATATAAGAATATCAAATTAATTATATAAGAATATGCCAATATTTTAATAATTATAAATTATACTGGTTAATTTTATAATTAAAATTTATAAAAAGAATTTTTTAAAATGTTGCCATTCAATTTTTATTAATTCTATGTTTTTTTATAACATATAAGTCATCTATATGACTTATATGTAATAACATATATGAAACACATTATTAATTAATTTTGATGTGATTTACTTAAATTCTCAACTTGTTCAATAAAATATTCCACTATATTTTGGTAATTTAACAGGCCACGATTTACACTACTTACTTTATTTTCATCATTCTTTATATATTCCTGTTCCTTCTATGTTAATGTATATTCTTATTTAATTAATTACTTAATCTACATTTTATAACAGTCAATTCTTTGCGTGTCAATATTTCAATAATTAAAAATTATACTAGTCCATTTTATAATTAGAAATAAAACTTCTAAAAAGAATCTCGAAATACGTTGCTATTCAATTTATTTATATTAATTCTATGTTTTTTTCATATAACCTATAAGTAAATCCGGACAAAAAAAGGAAAACATTGTTTATTTAAGCAAATATACAAAGATACCAATTTTTTTTGGAAGAAATCACTGGGGTTTCAAAGATGACGTTTATTACTACATCTTACACTATATACTTAGATCTATTCTCAATTATTACTTTTCTAATACTGTTTAACTAATGTTCTTCTCAATGCTTAACTCTTCCGAGCTAATCCTTTCTCGCCAACTTCATGGTATACATTATTTCCACCCTTAAGTACTACTATTGTGCTCAAACAGGGATCCTTGCTGAGATCTTTCATTCTATATAGCACCTCTATCACCTGCTCGATCCTCGCCCTAAAGCGCGAGCACGTTGTTTTCAACTGATCGCGTCTCATGTCCCTGAACGCTGTTGATAACAGCCTGGAAGGACTTGACTTTAGGGTGCATAGTCTTGTTGGTATGTCTCTCGACTACGCCCTACTTGTAGTAATTGAAAGGATTTAGGTCGAGACTGTTAGGAGGCCAAAAGTCTTTCTACCAAAATATGTCAACGTTATCAGAGAGGCGTTTGTGCCAATTTTGGAGTAGAAGCGCGCTCCTCGGACTCCTTTGATACTGTGTATCTTACTGATATATTTAGTTAACTTTAGTGCCAACCCCTGAATTCAAATATAACGAGTACTTCCGGATTTTAAGCGCGCACCCTGTATATCTGATATATTTTGGCATTTTTAACTAGACGCGTGTCAACCTACTATATTTATCATTTTTATTCTTATTTTTGTCTCTGTATTCTTGTTTCGTTTTTATTTTTTTCTGTGTTGTGTCTCGATTGCGAAATTCCCGGCGCATCCACCATCAATGGGGACCTCTGTCACCGGTTACGCAAGAGGCTTTCATAAAAATATACTTGGGGACGTCGACGTTGGCCAATTTATTTAACATTAAGACATTCTATTTCCATCTGCCTACGCAATAACAAAACAGTTTATAAAGTCCACCCGAGCTGCGTACGCGGAGGTGGTCCATGCGTGTGGGTAAATTTAGTGTCAGAAATATACATATAAAACATCCAGAGCCGCAACGTGTTAACGAACACTTAACTTGTATTCTCGACTATTCAGTAAGTGGCAAGAGACTTGTACAATTGCACACGAAAGAAAATAATAATAACAAGCAAAGAAAAAGAAAAACAAACAGGCAGACAAGAACACCAATTGATTGATGTACGACCATTATAATTCTCGTCTAATGGAACAATTTGGCTCGGTCCGAGCTACCTAGATTTATAGCCCGAATCTCGTATACAGAGTGTCTCTTTATGATTGCTTATGGCCTAGAGGTATATTGCCAGCGGTCTGAATAGGTATTTTAGGGGACTTCCGGCTGCTTACACTACCAGCTAAAAACTAAATTTAACAAGAAGCTCTTTATGTACCGATTGCCAATTATCTTCAGTATAAAGAAGCATATTTTTAAACTATGGTGAAATAACTTTCGAGGTTTATTTAATTATATTCAATTATTTTCATTTAATTTTCACAACACACTATTTTTCCTTTATGCTAGCAAATTTATTTTAACTCTTTGAGGGGCCAGAAATTCCTAAATTTATATATTGGACATTTCCTAGAAAATTATAATAATGCCCCAATAGGCATGTTTAAAAGGTGGGACAAAGCGTGTCCCACCACCCCTCAAAGAGTAAAGCAATCAATTTATATTCATCCCAAGTTAAAATTGTATAAGATAAACAAAATATTATTAGAAGTTGATCAAATTATTATTATAAATAAATATTTTCTTTACAAATTATAGATTCTACCAATTTCGCCAATATATAATCAAATTTAATTTATATACAATTTCTATAAAAAAATATTTATTTTTGTATTAAACTTATGTCATATTCTATTAGTTATATTCAGAAATATTATTCATATTAGGTATATTAGCTCCAGATAAAAAATAAATAATTAAGTTTCATTAATTTATGTTTCTTACATATATATACAATAACAAAAACAAACTGCAACAGTGTTCCGGTATGTCTTTGCCAGGTATTGAGTGAGCTTGTACTTATTTTTTATATTTGTATAGTAGTTGTATATTATTTGTTAATTTGTTTATTTCTTTGCTTTCATCTGGAAAGTCGTTATATTCTTGCAATTTCTTTAACTTGATATTATTAAGGCCATTAGTTTTGTTTTTCCATCCGAATGTTAAGAAGATTGAGTCCATAATCTTGTTGACATTCGGATAAACTTAAAAACATTTATAAATATATAAAATATTTAGTTATGCTTTTAGATAATTAACTTTGAAAAATACACAAAATTCAAGAAAAAATATTTAAAATAACTATATTTTAATATAAGATAAACTAAAGATAAACTAACAATAAAAATATGTTTCGTTTTATAAACATGCTATATTTAAATATCCTATTTGAACTTCAAAATCATGTGAGTAAATATCGCAACAAATCAATTATTGCTAAAAACCCGAAATCACATTATTTTATGTCGTAAGTTAAATAGTACAAATAAAATTTATCAATTTTAAATCTTGTATTAATTTACTAAAAAAATATCTTCTGTCATCTTCTTCATCTTCTTAATTAAACTGAATTTATTTATTAATAGTACAGTGGAACTTTGCTTAATGAGCAAAATAAATTGTAAGAAAAATGACTCCACGTATATTACATTAGTTTATATGGGGGAAATTGTTTCGCTATACTAGTAAAAATCTGAAAATTTTGGAACGGATTATGTTCGTTAAGCGAGGTTCCACTGTAGTTTATTATTTGAACTCTTTGTAAATTAATTATCTAGAAAATATCCAGAAAAAAGGAATTACCACCTTCTAATCATCCAATTCATTAAAAGTATGTATAGATTGTTTAAGCATATCATTTTTTTTTTGTTACAAATACATTTTACTTGGGTCTAGAAATTTACGAATTTCTGGCTCTTCAAAGATGCAAAATATAAATAATTTAAATATGATGTAAGAATAAATCGATTCATTTTCACTTTTCATACGAAAATTTAAATTATACAATACATTCTCATATGAGTCTTATAACATTTATTGATTTGTTTGAAATTTATAATCATAATATTTATTCCCATTCTGTTATGTAATATATAATCAAATATAATTTGATATAAATAATTATATATTGCAATTGAATAAATAAATCGAATCTATTTTTATAGTAAGAAATGTAAATAATAAATCAATAAAAATATCGCTTAATTTAATTTTTATTTCAGAACAAAAAAATTTAAAGAACTAGGGCTTAATAGAGAATAAGTAACAAGTTTAAATAATGAAATATTTAAAAAAAAATCCATAATGAGTCCTAATATTTTCGTAACCAAAGAAATAAACTAATATAATTATCATTATTTTCTTATAATTAAATAATTGCTGTCACACTTAACAATAATTAAAAAAAATATTCATAGACAGCTCTATTTGCTAAAAACTAAGTATAAGGTATAAAAAGAGTAATAGAAATCAATGAGTATAACAAGTGGTTGAATTGATCAACAAGTTTGTATATGATTTAAACTAGATTGTTATCTTTATACAAAGAAATCTAAAATATATTAAATTTCTTAATTTTTATTAATTTAGTATAAAATATTGGTTAGAAGTGATTTATTTTTGAAAAAAAAAATTTTTTTTTTTGCTTAACAATTTGAAGTTATTTTAATGTTTTATTCTATAAGAAAATTAATAAATGTGTATTTATACAAGTTCAATTATAAATAAAATTTATCCAATTAATCTACACTACACTAAAATCTAAAGAAACACTTCGTAATCAGTAATTACCGAAATAGGATCTTCAGTAATTACGAAATAGCCATTTGATTGACGTTTTAATTAATCGAAGTTAAGCTTCAAACGAACGTTTCAAAAAAAAATGTTGTGATCTTTTGTGAATGGTATTTATAGAGATCTGGTTCAACCTGTAGACATAGTATATCTACTAATGGCCCACTGATTATAATCATCTGTTGGTCCGGGCAATTTGCCTCAGTTGATGATTAAATGGATTCAGTTCAAATTTGACAGCTTGACGCGCTAAACGGTCCACGCGTCTCAAAAAGAATGATTAACCGTATTTTAAAAATACAACATTTTAATGGAAATAATCAACGTTTTTATTATTTATTTAATCATTTACCCTAATTTACTGAATGTTTTTCTTATAAAATTTATTAGGAATAATTTTTTATCATTATATTTGAAAATACGTGGAGTTATGTATCATTAAAGTATAAATTAAGCACACTTTTTATTTATCACATGGATCGTTCTGAGTCTTTTATAAAGGACAAATGCGGATCTATTTGTTTTTTCTTTATTAAAATAATTTGTTTCTTTGTTTTTTTTATATAACCTAATTACAAATACAAACCGTTTACTATAATCACGCAATTTAAAATATATAATTATGTAAATTATAGTTTTAGATATTTCTTCCATAATAAATGTATAGAAATGTAAAGAAATAAATTGTTAAATAAAAAATTCTAAGCGTTTTATCCAATACATCTTTTTGAGACCAGCCTAATGCAAATGGTTCCAAACGGTTTTCTGGCTAATCTTTAGTTCCTGGGCAATAGAATAAGTGCTCGCATATTAGTCCAACTCGATGATTTCCATGATTTTATCAACCCAGAAATTGGCCAACCAGAAATATCTCATCTTCGACGTCCATATTGCATTCGATACTGTATTGAGTCCATAAACAACACTATTTTTTTTGGCCGCCTGCTTCACTTTTCCCCTTGGTCGCAGTGTTACAGAAGAATGTATCAAATTTTCTCTTTTTTTACCTCCATTTTGCAACGCTCTAACACAACTGGATTCTTTAAACACAAAACTATCAAATAACTTTTTTTTAAATCGTTATGTCGCCTTTAAGTCGCAGTATAGAATGATAAGATGTAACGTATATATCGTGCACTAAAGCCATGTAACGAAAAACGCTCAGAAATTTTTACTTCATCTATAATCTATAATCAGTTTACTAGACACATTTAAAATAAAGTAAAATAGACTCAAAAGTTACAAATTCAAAGCTGTTATATATATTTTGTCATAATAATTGATATAAAATCGTAAAATAGTAATAAGATAATTTTAATTTTTAGTTAAATTATTTATTGTAGTTCAAGTAACTGTTGTTATAAATTTATTTTAGTTTATTTCAATTATTTTTAAATAAAGCAAATTTGGTCTGGTGGCTAATAAATATGTTTAAATAATGACAACAATAAAATATATTTGATAATAAAATTATTAAGAAAAAAAACGATTTTTTTTACATATTATATTACACTTTGATACACAATAATACCTAAGATTGAAATATTTTATGATCAAAGAACAATGAAAAAAAAATCTTAATAACTAAGTCGAATGACTTGTGGTCAATAGCCATATTTATGTTTAACTGTTTCAATAAATGCTATTATTATTATTAATAATAACAAATTATCAAGTGCTAAATTAATTTCAATGTTTGTAAATTATATGTTTTATAAATATTCGTAAAATACCAGTTGAAACATTGTTATAAAGTGTTTCGCATGTAACATATAATCTACATCATTGGTATTTCAGTAGAGTACATGCACGTATTTGCAAATGCTCGTTATGCAGATAATGGAAAATCGAAGCGAACGAACGATGCATTTTAATGTTGGGAACTTTCTACTTTCAAATATACTTCACGTCAGTAAAAAAAAGTTTATTCCTTTTAATTTATGAAACCATTTGTAAATATCGTTGTTAGTAAATCATCCGATAATGAAGAATCTACGATATTTATCGAAGAGCATTATAAAAAAAAAGATCCAAATGTTTTAGTACATTCAAATATACGCACATTCGTATATAATATCTGTCTAAACAGAGTTTATCCTACACGACAGCCTACACTTAACATAACTGTCATCGTTAATCTTTTTCAGTTTGGAATAAAAAAAAAGAATGTGTGAAATAAAAGAAATATACTGATGGTGGATAATTGCGATTCTTTTAATTTATTTATATAAGCATACATAAAAATAGACGCAATAAAAATAAACGAAATGTAATTAGGTTGTTTAAACGGATTTGGGCCGTGCGCAAAATAATTTCGAAAATTTCCCCCCAACAAGTTACAAATTTGTATGGCAATTAAGGTACGGTTGTAAAACTTGCTTTTTGAATGCGGTAAACAAATCGAACATTGTGTGCAGATGAAACGTGAAATGCAATTCTAAAAATACTCTAATCTCCTGATCTCTTCCAGGTGTATCGAAGAACAATTACGAAATAATTATTGGATAATGCGTGCAGAGTGTGTGCGTATGTGGGATAAAGTGTATGAGAGAGCTTACTGTTAGGTTTGGCCTTCCTGTATAAATCCATAATTGCGGATGCAAATAAATCAGAGCTGAGCTGTATCCAGATTCATCAAGGGGAGCGGCGAAAGAACAAAAGGTAGACGAAGAAAAAAAACTGCTAATGTCGCTATGGCATCAGTCCAAACAGCCCAAATTTATAATTATAAAGCAGCTCGAGCAACCACCGACACATGCACATTCAACACAGGACGACGCTTCAATTGTTGCAGGAGATCGCATCAATCCGGGGAAGAAGCGCGCCAAAAAGTGTTTGCGATTTCGAAAATTCCATTCAGTCTTTGTCTGTGTGTATATATTTGGAACCGATCCTAGAACACGTACAAAGAAAGTCAAAATGTTTTCTTGATCTTTTCGAAGAAGCAGTCGTGGTTACTTGATCGCAATTATATTTTATGTATATATTTTTTTGAATGGAACCACTTCCTGGCAACGATGCGACCGTCGCGACGCGTTTATTCGCACTGAGCTCTCGCCTCGTTCAGCGCGCTTCCACCAAAAAAAAGGATCAAATGTATTTTGTTTCTCTCCTCGTCTCTGTATCCTTCTGTTTTACTTTTGTCTTGTCTCGTGCGCTCGGGAATTGGAAAGGATGTATAGAGAAGGACTCCCGAATTCGCGGCGCGACTAGGATTATTTTAAGTATTATGCTATGATTTTGGTGCCGTTCGACGGACTTCTGAGGGATCGGAGTCGGCGTCTGAGCAACCCGCGGACACGCGACGCACCGTGACGTCATTACATTCAACCCCCCTTTCCGCCGTTGGCCTACGCCACCCTCGCAAACGCTTTCCCACGTTATGTGTAGTAGTAATATTATCTTAACATAGAGAATCTGGGTCAAAGCAATTCCCTTATTTCATTTCTGGATCAGCGCAAGACCCGCACGACCACTAAAAACACCTATTAATTAGCCAATCCATCAAATGCTTCCATCGCGACGTTGGACCTTCCAAAAGCTTGTTTCGCCCGCACCGGAAATGAATTCATAATTTTCGAATAAAACACGACTAGTGAGTATTGATCTACCGTCAGTTGTTTAATCAATTCTTTTCTGGTACAAAAAAATCATTGTATCGCAAACACTGCAAATTAAATCCAATTTAAACATTTGAAACACCTGATTTTTTAATTTTCAATGTGTCATGTGTTCTTAACAATAACAGCACTTTAAATGCTATATTTTATTAAATAGTACGAATATCAATATCAATAAATCGATGATTTTTATTATTTACTTATGACGGATACTGTTATAGACATCTTAGATGATTTAACATTTCGCTAGATGTCACCATATTAGTTGAAAATATATTACATAAAATGAACCTTTTCATTGAAATTATTATAGTTTTATAATATATCTTATCTTTAAAATATGCTTGGTAGATTGTTAACTACAACTGCTAAGGTTTCTTTAAATCAATTCACAATAAACAGAATCCGAGGGACTTCTCCAATCATTGAGTCTTTGCCGTGTTATGTAATTATACTCCATTTGGGAAATTCACTAAACGTGTTAGAAAAAATCGTGTTATAGAAGAATCGTAGATACCCATGAAATACCTTATTGTGTATGTCAATTAATAAATATATTTATTAATACAAAATGTTAATGTATTTTGTTTGGTCTGAGTACTAAGGCAGTATTGTCACATCGTCATCTCTGTTATGTCTGCGACACGTGGCACGTTATGTTCGTTGTTATCCACGAGGATCTAAATTAGGATGCTGAAAATGTTGTTTTTCTTTATAAAAATGAGGAAGAGTAGGCCGTAGGAAAAAAGAAAAAAACGAAATATTTGGCTGGTTTTAAGAGCCACCGCAATTATTGGCTTTTGCACGTAACGGCTGAGGTAGCCTCACCACTAGGACAACATAGATTTGGGTCAAACAGGTGTTAAAAATACTATAATGGTTCTCCTCTCCGGTTGGGCTCGAGTTAGAAAAAAAGAATTAATATAAATAAGAGCGTTAAGAATATATTTAGAAAATAATGGCACTCTGCTAAAAAAAATCAGAAGCAACGTTTTTTTTTCAGTTTTTTGATTTACGAAATCCTTTTTTGTCGCATTGTTTTTGCCGCGTTATTGAAACCTATCCATTCCAAACATAACTATCAACCCTCAATATTTACATGCGGCATAAACAACCCTGACCCCGAACAGCCTTGACCCGGCGGCAAAGCTGGAAACGCTCTACGGCCGGGATCCTTCGACCTAGATTCAACCCCGTTTCGCTACCCCTCGGTGCCGAGGTTCCTGCATCGATCTCTGCACACTCCAGCACGTGTACATTATAAAGGCCGAAAGAAATGAGGAGGGAAACGAGAAATGACGAAAAAAATATGGATGGAAATTGAAAAACTAATGTGGAAGTACCTTGGGTACACATTCTTTAGTATACTATAAACTAGGATTTTATTTATTTCCATTCGACGTTGCCAATGCATATTATTGTAATTTATATTTAGACAATACGAAAAACCATGATGAATTGGACGTGCCGTAAAATATATATATATATATATACACACACACACACACAAACGTTGGGCTAGGACCAAGAAATGTTGTTTACTAGACTTTTATATTTTTAAATAAAATAAAGACACTCAACACGTACATAATTATCTGCTAAATAAATACCAATTATATTTTTGCCAAAACTGCAATTCATTCTGACCGTTTAAATGCCATTCGTTATTTAAAGCTATTCGTTATTTCAACTATTTGTAGAATTTCTCTATTTATATAGGACATACCTGAAACGTTTCAAACTGAGTTCCAGTCCAAATACATTTAATTATATACAAATTGTAAAGTTTTAACTATTACTTTTATTATATTAAAATTATCAATCAGACGAGTTCATGATTTTGATTATTATTTTAATATTTCGCGCCATATTAATTATAATCTGTTATAATTACTCATTTAGTACATTAATTCTTATCGTTTGATTACTACAATATAATTTTGACATCAATAGAAGAGCATATGTTGTTAAACAAATTTTGTTTAACTGTTGTTAAGCTAATTGAAATGAATATATTGATATCTACAATCAATATCTCAATGGATATCCATCAAATGAAATCATTAAATAACAAACCTTTGTTTGAAAATACAGTTTGTTTTTATTTGCACAGATTCAGTTCAGAACACTTAATTGAATTTTAATGTACAGCAAATTTAAGTGAAAACATTTTTTGGAACCGTCTTAAACTTTTGACTAATATAAATTATGCCATAAATTATAGTGTTTATTTATGCCTAACAATTTATTATTTTTTACATTTTAAGTATTATTTTGATGCATTTATTTAAATTTGTTCCATTAATAATTATAATACATATATTTTTAAAATAAATTCTATTTTAACCTTAAGATGAAAATATAGATTACTGTTTTACAATTTTACTTAAAACATTGAACAAGCTGATAAAGATCATAAGTTAGATAACATATTTAGTAATTTATTTGATTTTATAGGGGTCACGTTTAGAATTGTTTCAGTCTCAACCTGGGAGGTGAAAAGTCTATTATTGTATAGTTCAGATGTGGGCAACCAATGACCATCGTATCATTTCAAAAGCACCCACATCGTCATTTGAAATGACCTACTAGGCATATATTAACTTATAAATTCTCACTAGTCAAAATTTTCTAAATAAACTTTATCTCTGTTTGGAAAAACATCAATCAAATATTGTTATTGATAGATTAAGTAACGAATGGCTGTATAAATCTAATTATAATAGACATTTTTCATTAATGTAAAAAAGGCTAAAAGTTCAATATTTAAATTTTCAAATTCATAGCGTAGGAACATCAAGCAAAGTGTAGCATGAAGTTGCAACTGTTACAGTGACAGTGACAGGTAAAGAAAGCGCAATTGCCAATAACGTAACATAACCACCCCCGAGACAAAAGTAAGTAGTGATGAATGGCAACGCCGCCAAACAACCACCCCCTCGAGTCGGTGGTTGCTATTATTTATCTGTCAAGTTGTTCTTCGTGCCGCCCGCGCCGTCTGCGATATGAAAGTATCGAATGGTTCGCAAAACGCAGAGTGGTAAATCGCCCAAAAAATCAAAAAGGGCTTGCAGCGAAGGGGGCGGCGGCGAGGGTGCGGGAAATCTCATGTTCACGACGTACAATGAAACTTCAGTGCACAAAAGGAATTTGTGCATTGTCTCTTTTCCAATCATATTCCTGTTCAATCTGTTCAGGTCTCTGTTGTACCAAATCTTTGTCATATTTCGTTTTATCTACTGTAGCTCTTCATACTACTTGGTGCGTACCAGGGCTGAAGAGCCTACAGAATGCATTGAAGGTGGCACTGTTGTGATCGAAGAGATTCAAGACATGCCACTTGCACCAAGGAACACTTCTGGTCCAGGCCCAGGAGATCCACTCCTAGCCAAGCAGAAGCATCACCACAGAAGGGCCTTTGAATATATATCTAAAGCACTTAAAATTGATGAAGAAAATGAAGGTAATAATCTTATTGGAAAATAAAACAATCCAATTATAATTCATTTGTTTTATAATTGTAGGCCAGAAGGAGTTAGCAATTGAACTGTATAGGAAGGGCATCACAGAACTTGAGCTGGGCATTGCAGTTCAATGTTGGGGTGGCCGAGGGGAGGTCTGGGAAAGGGCTCAGAGACTCCATGAGAAAATGAAGACCAACTTGGCTATGGCAAAAGACAGGTTGCAGTTTCTAGGTTTGTTTATTTTGTTATTTTTTTTGTTGTTGTCATCTTGACAGTAAGCTACAATTGTGTGATAATGGCAATAAGCAAAATACCAAAATTAAGTATGTGTTCCTAGATTCGTGTTTCGTTTTACTTTTAGTTTTGCAATTTATTTTTATTTTGTAGAAAGCATGGATGGTTTAGAGCGTTTAGCTGTTTTAAGTGAATCAGCCCCAACACTTAGTAATTCAAACAATAGCAATATTCCAAAACCTAAACTAGTTCCAAGTACAGCAGGTAATAAAGTCAACATTGTGCAATCATTGACTGAGTCAAATGCAATAATATGTTTTGTATATTTTTTTTATGCTTTTTATATGCACTAAATTAAAAACAATTGAATTTTATACTTCAATTTACAGCTTCTGGAAAGAAATTGACGATAGCAGCGAAACGACCGCCAAATTCTGCATTGTCTAAAAGTCAAACATTGCCGAGAAGCATGGGGTCAAGAAGTGCCCCGATCCAACCCGTCCGCCCTTTCAATAAATTATCGTCAACACCGCCTGCAATAAAGAAGCAATTGTCCATCCCAGGTTCCAGTTCACCAGCCAGAAAAGCCCCATCCGCAACCGGTAAAACAATATTTGTTTGCTCTCTAAACTTGTAATATCCTTAATTGAATCATGTCCATCGAAGGTATCGCTAAACCTGCTAGTAAAAAGTCCCTCAACCTGCGAGGAGTAGATCCAAAATTGGCTCAAAATATATTGGATGAAATCGTCGAAGGCGGACAAGCCGTGCAATGGGAAGACATCGTGGGTCAAGAAACCGCTAAACAAGCGCTACAAGAAATGGTAATTCTTCCATCGTTAAGACCGGAATTATTCACCGGACTTAGAACGCCTGCCAGAGGCTTGTTGCTATTCGGACCGCCGGGAAATGGAAAAACTTTGTTAGCTAGGGCAGTAGCCACAGAATGCCAAGTAAACTGATTCATTAGAATACGAGAAGATTATCAATTGATTACATATGATTTCAGGCTACATTCTTTTCTATAAGCGCCGCCAGTCTCACATCAAAGTTCGTTGGAGATGGAGAGAAACTTGTGAGAGCCTTATTCGCTGTTGCCAGAGAGCTACAGCCGTCCATAATATTTATCGATGAAGTTGATTCGTTGTTGTCTGAACGCTCTAATAACGAACACGAATGCAGTCGACGGCTGAAAACCGAGTTTTTGGTTGAATTCGACGGATTACCAAGCAATCCAGAAAGTGAAAAAGTAAATACACTTAGCATTTTTTATTCATCAACTGTAAGCATTTTATTTTAACTGCAGGTTGTCGTCATGGCTGCTACAAATAGACCTCAAGAATTAGACGAGGCTGCGCTTCGCCGTTTTCCAAAAAGAGTATATGTGACTTTACCAGATTTGGAAACTAGAGCGGAACTGTTGAAAAAGCTATTGGCTAAACAAGGTTGCTCGTTAAGTAACGGAGAAATGAAGCGTTTAGCTACATTAACCGATGGTTATTCAGGTTGTGATTTGACTGCTCTCGCTAAAGACGCTGCGCTTGGACCAATAAGAGGTAAGTCAATTAAAAACTTGATTATTGATTTTAATTATCATTTATTTATAGAACTACAACCAGAGCAAGTAAAACATTTGGATCCAGGTGCTGTTAGAGGTATAACAATCAGCGATTTTCTGGATTCACTGAAGCGCATAAGAAGAAGTGTTTCGCCGCAGAGTCTCGTGGCCTACGAGAAATGGTCTCTGCAATACGGAGACGTTTCGTTTTAATAAGCCCATCATTCCGTTTCCATGATATTTAGTTGTGTAGTAAACAATTATTTTTGTACGAATTATGTTCAAACAACAAAAAACAAAATACTCGTGCGTATTTATTTAATTAAAAACAGATTTTGCTTGTTATTTTATTTATTTGCCTGGCCACTATTTGGATAGATGTGATTTAGTTTAAGGATGTGCGTTGTTTAAAATAAGCTTATTATAATTAGGTTGAGTTGAGTTTTATATTATTTAAGAGGAAAGTTCTAATGTTTTGTTTGGTTATATGAATCTTTGGACGTCCTTTTTTATACAATCTATGTCAATTGTACTGTTTCAGTTCTTTTTATATATAAATAATAACACAATGTGAGCTTTCGATTATTTACCTTATATTTAGAAACATTTTTTACATCAATACAACTAAATACCTTTTAACATTAAATACAAAAGCTGTCCTGGCTTAGAACCTTGACAAATATATATATATAACGAGTTTCTTTTGCATTTAAAATATAAACAACAAAAGATCTACTCTATTCTACATTTAAATTAATCATCGTCACTTTCGTCTTCTACTTCGAAAGTTTTAGTGATAGTTCTGTTGTTAAATAAGTCCATAGTAAGCGAGCTTAGAAAGACCGGTATTGATCTTTGGTGATGCAAATGAAGATCAATCATTTCATGCAAATTGGAACTGAATTCGTTAGCTAAAAGATTCATTGCTCCATCGTTATTTAACCGGAATGATAAGAAATCATCCGGTCTTTCTGCGTACATACTAGTTAACTTGTATTGTGAACTGGAAGTCTTATCTATTTTATAGCCAAGCAACATGTAACTGACATTTCTGAATTCCTGCATGGAACTCTTGAAATACTCCTTAAGCCTTTGCAGATGTTGCTCTGATGAACGCAATTGCTCCTTCACTTCCAAAATATCCTTATTATCTGTAGTCTCATCGGCTAATCTGCTTGCCTCCAAACCTTCTTCTAAATTTTTGATCTTCCTTTTCAATCTGTCAACCTAAAGAATAATAATTGTTTATTAATGAAACAAATATAACTTGGCAGTACGTTACAGCAAACCTCTTCTTCCAATTTTTCATTTTCCTGTCCACGTAACTTCACAATTTCAGAAAGAGGATTCTTTTCGTTGTGAATAATACGTGCCTTGGTTTCATCATGGCCAACCAGATATTCTTCAAGTTGTATTTCCAACACATCTTTACGCTCTCTCAGCATCGCATTTTCGTTATTCAGCTTCTCAATTTCATCTTGCAAGCGAGAAATCTGTTGGGCTTTGATAGGCGTAATTTCTATAAAAAAATATAATAACATTATACATTTCAATTTTTATCTTAATTGTTATGTAAACTTACCCATTTCTATGTTTGGTTCAACATTTTGCAAATCAGTTTCTAACTTGTGGACCATATCTCTATAACCATCAACCATTTTCTCCAAATTTTTAATGCGTTCTTGCTGACTCTGAATTTGCACTCCACCAGGATTAGCCAAGCTTGCTGGGTTTATGCAAATAGTCAAATCCTTTTCATAGGAGTCCAATTGTTTTCTGTAACTATCCCTTTCACCAGCAACCAAAGACAACTTCTTTTGCATTCTGTGTATTAAATTTTGATGCTGCTTAACATTTTTTTGCAGATCAGCAATATGCTTCTGCGACTTATCCAATTCATCTTTAGCTACTTTAGCAACATGATTTACTTGTGACAGTTGAGATTCTAACTGAATCTTTTCTGATGTCAAGTTAATTTCTTGTTGTTGTAAATTTTCAAGCACACCTCTCAGCAATCTAGGTAATGATGAATCAGATGAAGTCTCACAAATGCTCCTGGCCAAAACACGGAACTCTTCTAAATACAATTCAGTTTGTGCATTAGTAACTTGCAAATTGGTGTACTTAGTATCAATTCCTTTAAAATTTTGTAAACGTGTTTTCAAACTATGCACCTCCTCCTCTAAGACCAACTTATTATGAACTTCATCTTTCAAATTTTTCACTTCCTCACGCAGCTTAATATTTTCTTTCTCCAAGTCACTGAATGCTATTAACTTATGCTGTTGAGTCTTGGATTGCTGTTGGTATTCAAGGTAGCTTGCTTTACTAAAAGATATATCCTTAATTTGTAAATGTGCTTTTGCCAATGCTTGAGTTTTGATTTCAAGTTGTCCTTCTATATTAGATCTGTCAGCAACACGTTTGTTCAGTTCTACAACCAAACTCTTGTGAGCTTCAGTTTCTTCTTGTGCAGCTTTATAGATATATTCCAACTCAGAAATCTTCCTTTTCAAAGCAGTTACCTCATTGTTTTCATCAGAAGTAGAATACTGCATTTCTGTTTTTAAAGTAGATATACTTGAATCTAACTTCTGAATCTGCATGTCAGTGTTATTTTTTAATATCTTGTAGTTCATATTACAATCAAATAGCTCCTTCTTCAAAGTCTGTTCCCTCTTACGAATAGATTGCAACTGACTTTCTAGCTCCTCAATGCTCTTCTTATCTTTATCTCTTTGAGTCTTTAGTTCATTCACTTCTTTGTCATACATGATTTCAATGCTTTTACGAGCTGTATGTAAAGAGGCAATTCGATTTTCGAAATTTTCAATTTTATTCCTTGCGTCCACTAAATCTGACCTTAACCTCCTGATTTCCCTGGGTGAACCTACGTAGAATAAATCGTTTTCCTTGAATCTCTTAACGGGTGTTGCTTCTTCACTACCCGGGCTTGGGCATTTCGGCCGTTTCTGTTGTTGCTTATCCATCACGGAATCAGGGTTCGAAATCCTTGGCCTCTTCAGTGGAGTATTCATCATCAACAGACGCTTGGAATTGTTCGGTATCAAATCAGTAACCATATGTATTATCGTATCATTCACACTGTCTTTAGAAGACATTGTTATTGCAAATCACACGGCTTTCCATATAACCTGTAAATTCGACTTCCCGATTAACTAATCTAGACGCCGACGACGAAAACACCCAACTATAAACAAGGGTGGGAGGGAGACAGATTGATTACACTTAAATTTCTGACCAGTAAAAAGAGATGCATGCAAGTGCAAACAAGCATTATTTTTCGGTATGCATTTATCGAACTCACGATGTTTTTACAACGTCGCCAAATTTACTTTATACTATTTTGTTCGTTTTGTATGTTATTTATATATAAAAGAATTCCTTTGTATGAAAAAACATCATATTAGATAAATTAGATGCAAATTAAGGAATTCTTACGTAATACTTATATAATGTCTACTACAGTCTATTATCAATCCTTAGAAGATATATAACATATGTTTTCAGATTTAAGTTTGCATAAAATACATAGTTTATAAATATTAAATAACTTTTAAGATTTATTTAGTGAACAGAAAGTCGTTTGCATTAATTTCAAGGAATTGTTAGACCTTATTAAAATAATTTAAAAAGAAACATATTCTACAATGGTAATAATAGATATGTTTGGCAACATAGCGACAATGTATACTATCGTATCCATTTTACTGGAGCAACGTCGCAAAATTGCTTTCTGTCCGATGGTGGTTGAATTCTATAAATTGGAGTACACCAAATGTTCTTTCCTGTATTTATAATTACTGTTAAACGTTGTATGGAATTGTAAGCAATCTATATCTATAAGTTGCAATTAATTATAATTTAAAATAAAAGTTTGACAACCCCAGGATGATCATGGTTTTGGTTTGATCCAATAAGAGCGCGCCGTTTGTGTTGTCATGCGCTACATTGCGATGTTGCAGAAATTGTGGAACGCCATTTTAGTTGGCGTCGGCTGGAAAGTTTGAGAAACACTTAGTACCTCAGCGGCGACTAAGTTGGTTTTCGCTACAGGGAGAGTCAGTGTTTTTAACACGTTAGTATTTTGCGTGGTTTCGGCGTTTTTTTGAATTTTCCGTTGCGCGATATGGGCGATTATCAGGTGACAAATGTGCAACAGGACGCACTCGGTGCTGTACAATTGGAGCTGGGGAATCCCAACGCGTTGGCCCTCCGTAGACCTTTCGATCCGCTTGCCCACGATTTGGAGCCAAGTTTTCGCTTGACGCGATTCGCTGATTTGAAAGGACGCGGTTGCAAAGTCCCCCAAGAAGTCCTCAACAAGCTTGTCGAGGGTCTCCAGCAAGACTACAACAATGCAGCAGAACACGAACATGCTCACTTCATGCATATGGCTATACCCAGGATCGGCATTGGATTGGATTGCTCGGTAAACACGATACTTAACTTTTTGTTTTGTTTACTATTTCAAAGCTACCTCCACTTTTCTTAATTACATTACTGATTATTATAATGGCTCAGTATTAATTAGCTTTGTTTGAAATGTTAAATAATTGAAAACTATTCTATATTTGTTTTGTTATTTGATAATAATTCTATGTTTTATTGTAGGTGACACCTCTACGTCATGGGGGTTTGTGTCTTGTACAAACTACAGACTTCTTCTATCCACTTGTTGATGATCCCTACATGATGGGCAAAATTGCCTGTGCCAATGTTCTCAGTGACTTGTATGCAATGGGAGTTACAGAATGTGATAATATGCTCATGTTACTGGGAGTTAGCACCAAAATGACGGAGAAGGAAAGAGATGTTGTTATTCCATTAATAATGAGGGGATTTAAAGATTCAGCACTAGAAGCAGGAACTACAGTAACTGGTGGACAAACTGTAGTCAATCCTTGGTGCACTATTGGCGGAGTTGCTTCAACTGTATGCCAACCAAATGAGTATATTGTACCAGATAACGCCGTTGTTGGCGATGTTTTGGTCCTGACGAAACCTTTAGGAACACAGGTAATTACTTAATTGAATCTTACATATTTTATCTAAATGTTACATCTGAATTTATTTAGGTTGCTGTTAACGCGCACCAATGGTTGGACCAGCCGGAAAGATGGAATCGTATCAAGTTGGTGGTAAGCGAAGAGGATGTCAGGAAAGCTTATCACAGAGCCATGGATTCGATGGCTCGCTTAAATCGCATTGCATCCCGCTTAATGCACAAATATAATGCTCATGGTGCAACAGATGTTACTGGCTTCGGTCTTTTAGGACACGCGCAAACTCTGGCGTCGCATCAGAAGAACGAAGTATCGTTTGTTATTCACAATCTCCCAGTAATTGCGAAAATGGCAGCCGTTGCCAAAGCCTGCGGAAACATGTTCCAACTGCTCCAAGGACATTCCGCCGAGACCTCAGGAGGACTCTTAATCTGCTTACCAAGGGAGCAAGCGGCTGCCTACTGCAAGGATATCGAGAAGCAAGAAGGATACCAAGCCTGGATTATTGGAATCGTGGAGAAAGGCAATCGCACTGCTCGCATCATCGACAAACCAAGAGTTATTGAGGTCCCAGCTAAAGAATAAATCTATATGCCCATTCATATTCCGCTTAAATATATTTTTTAAAAACTATATATAGGTATGCAGATAATATTTTTAACTGCCTGTGCTTATAGTTTAGCGTGGATCGTAATGAGAATTTGAATTGAAAATCAAAATTCTTACTAAATTTTCATACTAGAGAACATATAATGAAGATGGTTTTTTTTTTATATTATTAACTATATATTTTAGTTTGATATTTCACAGGCTGAGTTTTTTTCTGTACATTATTCTCTTTAATTTTGTTTTTGTCTTCTTAGGGTTAAAAATAAGTAATGTAGTATTTGTAAACATGCATACAGACACTATTTTGTAAGATACGATGATAAAAGAGAAATAAAATATACAATATGTTTCGACAACTTCCAAAACTCGGAATTGGTGTAATATTAGATTTTCTTAATGAAATAAACCTTAAATAATAATTGCATTCATTACAACCCAAAAAATAAATCATTCAATTTTTGTTTTGCAAATAAAATGTCAATGAGATTTTCGTTAATTTATATTTAATTATTAATATACGTGTTATGTTTATATACAATATTAATTTTACCTTCTACTGGCCCTTAGGTTCTGTTAGAAAAATTGTAATACAAATGTTTTGTACTTTGTTGAGAGAAACATTTGAAACTGAAGGTAAAAATGAAACTCATTGTTTATCCGTTTTTTTTATATAGCCATCGCATGTATAATAAATTTATGTTAAAAATTGAAGATTATTCAATAATACGATTAGACGCCTTCGCCATCCTCTCCATACTTTTCTCTTGCAAGAAGTTTTGATAATTCAATTGTGATCTCTTCTGTATTTTGACCATATGCTTCATCATTTTCCTATCCTCCAGGAATCTGTTCTTATTCAGATTACTTATCTTCTCCAACAATTGTTTACCATCTGTAAACACAAAAAATAATCATCTATTCAATTTAATATCAATAATTAATTACCTTCGAATCTAGAGTCACTATAAGTAAAAAAGAATTGCTGCTGCCATTTCCTTTGTCTATGCATCAATTCTTTTGAATTTTTGGCATCATTTCCTTGCTCACCATTTTCCTGATAATAATCATCCCCGTTGTAATAATCACCATTCACGCAATCTTCCGTATACGTAGAATCATTTTCTTTCGTTTTGAAAGAATTAAAATTAATATTTGATGCGTCATTATGAACTTCTACAATGATTGAGATTAATATTAATTATCAAAAACTCATGTTTAAAAATATATACCATTCTCAAAATTACTTGTTTGATCATGGTTTGATTTGAAACCAAATGTGAATCCTTTAGGGCCACTACTTTCACCATTTGTAAAAAGTTCTGGAGTTATTTTATCCACATTAAAGTCAAAACCCTTATGATCATATTTCAGCGTTTTCTCTTCAGGTTCTTTGAATTCCTCCTCATGTGTATCTTTTTCATAACTAAATGTATATTATTAGTATAATATAACAACAAATTTCATATAAAACATACTCATCCTCAACAAATTTACGTTTCTTCTTTACGTTATTTACATTATTGTCATAGCTAAAATCATCCTGAAAACAATTATCAGAAAACATAAAAAAATATTATAAGGATTAATTCCTTACCTCAAATTTATTGAAATTCCTTAATTTGGTTTCCCTATCTTCATTAAAATTATTCACTTGATTATCATTTATTTTTCTGAAATGATTAACATCTTGTTGTTCAACTTGTGGAGGTGCTTTATATGCATCTTTATCTGTATCCTTAGTTTGCTCTCGTTCTCTTTTTAATCGATCAAGGAAATTTTCTCTGGCTACAGTTATTCTTACATATTCTCCATGCCATGCATTATTATTGGCATCATTCAAACCTGAAGCAGTTCATTTTAAATGATTACACAATTACTTGTTTTTTTTTTAAGAATCTTACATTTATCTAAAGAAATATTATCCACATTCAGTGAAACATAGGCAAAGTAATGTGAGGTATTCCTTGGTCCTAATTCCTTCCTCTCTTTAATATCTACACCAGTCACAGCACCATATTTCTTAAATCTATTTCTAACATCTTCTTCTGTAGCACTTTCCGGCAAATCACTTATAAACAATCGTTTCGGTTCCATACTTATTTTTAAAATGCAACAAATAAAGTTAAAAGTAAACGTGTAAACTTATAGGTTAAAAAATAAAATTTGGGTTATGTTTACGAAAATGCGTACATCCGTTTCCAGCAGATGGCTCTTAATTTACTGTTGAACCAATATAATATTGACAAACTTTTTAAATGAATATATTTTTTTATAATTGATATAAATCTCTTAAAAAAAAATATTTAAATAATTTATATTATGTATATGTTTAGATGATTTCTAATTTCTATAAGAATATTAAATATAAATTAGCCAAATATAAAGTTTTAGGGTCGATATGGCAAGCCCGACAATCGAAATACCGTCTATCTAAATCCCGACTGTATCGAAAACCCGACGTTCGAAATCCCAACTGTATCAAAATCCCGACTATATCGAAAATTTCTACAATAACATTTTTAAATTATTTCGGAGCGTAGTATTTGACTTTGTTGAATTATTCATAATAAACCTTAACAATTTGAAATAATTTCAAATACAATTAGATTATTAATTGTTATTTATTATTAATAACAATTTAAAAGTTATTACGCTCCGGAATAATTTAAAAAAAATATTGGAGACATTTTCAATATAGTCGGGATTATGGTTGTCGAGATTCAGTCGGGATTATGGTTGTCGAGATTTTGATATAGTCGGGATTTCGATAGACGGTATTTCGGTTGTTGGGCTTGCGATTGCCACCCAAAGTTTTAAATAATTTATGATTTATAATATATGTCGAATGTTTACTTTCGAGGGCGGCGCGTTGAGAAGTCATTGTTACAATCAACCACCAACAATATTCCAATAATCTCAGAAGAACACAGAATATCGTCCAACAATCTTAGGGCTATTGATCCAAGTCAGCTTTGTTTCACAGCATCTATGGTAATCCAGTTCTCTCCGTCTTTATCTCTTAATCTAAATGCCAATCAATCCCCGCTGATCAACCGAGGAATACCACTCCCACTCGTCCGGGGAATACCCTTCTTTCCTGAAGTCCCCGAACATGTGCTGACAATGCTATTTGACCAGATGAGGTTCTTTGTATCTATGCACGTGTCGACTACGTTGTTCGGTCAGGTGCTGTTGTTTTACGTACTCCGACATATATAAATAATTTTTAATAACATCCGCAGAAATTGTATTCAGTTTAACATATAAATAATTCATTTCAATTATTTTTTTTTAATTATTATTACGTCCAATTACTTTTTTTTATTTTTCGATCCCACTACTTTTTAATCTGATTTTCTCATACAGGCATACATCAAATAATTTGTAGCACTGGTTTTTCTTTACAACAATTATATTTTTAGTAAAATTACAAGTACATTCTTATTGTTTATTACAGACCACTTTAGGCAGTGAAACATTGGATATGTTAAAATTAAAATTTAAGTATAATTAAAAAAGATCGTCATATTTTAACTACTTGAATACTGTCCAGTTAATGTGTCGATACTGGAAATTAAAAATATTTAATTAGTGGCAATATTTAATATTTAAACCACTTGTCGTCGAACTTTTATGTTTAGTTAAGGTCGGGTAATATTGAATATACGGGTAAGCATATATATAATATGTACAGTGGAACCTCGTTTAACGAACATAATCCGTTCCAGAATTTCAGGATTTTTACTCGTATAGTGAAACACTCGTAAGGTGAAACAATTTTCCGCACATAAACTAATGTAAAATACGATAATTCGTTCCATGCCGGAAAAAAGTATAACTTGGTTTTGCTTTTTAATGATTTTGTTTTTCATATATATGGTTATTTTTATTCGGAGACATGCAAGTGTTATTTTTTTGCACTAAAAGAATCACAAATAAAATGTCCGAACACTAAGATAAAACTAGAATGACTACTAACACCAGGAACTATTTTTCCTTTTATACAAAGTGAAGTGAATTTACGCCTGACTCCATATATGTTTATAGTACTTGTCCGGCTCTCTGTAGTGGTGTCTTTATACTTTTTATATTTGGTTATATAAAAAAAAGGCGTACAGTTTGTTTATAATCTATAATAATGGTTGGGCACAATACATTTTTGTTTTGCTTTTACAGACACACATTATATCTTAGTATCTTTGCAAAGTACAGTAGAATATGTTTTTGTGCGATTTTTTAATGTGGTATATGAAACCCAACCAATTCCAACGGCGTTGGCACCATTGTAATGTTTTCTATCAGTGTGCATATGTACAGCCAGCTCAAACAATTCTGTTAGTCGATTTTGAATCAATTCATTACAAGATGATGCGCGTTTTGGATTAACACGAGTGGCAGTGAATTATGTACGTACATTTTGAAAATTTCTCCATATGTACAATGAGAAATTATGTTCTTAATGTTTTTAAAATGTTTCCAGGTGTAATTTATTTATTTATGTTGTTTTAAATCTTTGCCCCGCACTTGCTAGAGACGGCCCTGATGGTCCCTGTATTAAAAAAGTTTCTGCAATGTATTATACAAAGTTATTTGTTATATGTAAGAATTTATGAAAATTTCGAATATTTTTTTTGCTATTTCTTTTAAGCGGTTCCTATCTACCGCACAAAACAGGTATAGACAAAGATGACAAAAAAATGGAAGATGGTTTATATATTCAATAATACACATAATATGTCTCAACGCAAGTTTAGAATTGTGCAGGTGCACAATTCGGGACTTCTCTTCTCATCATTCGTTATGCGAAACATCGCTCGTTATGATAATCTTTTTTATTACATTTTATTTTGCTCGTTAAGCGAATTTCCACTGTATTTTTTTACAATTTTGTCATCTATCAACCCTACTTTGTTGTGAAGTTTGATTTAATTCTCATATAGGTAAGCTCCGTGATATATACTTGCATATTTATATCAAAGGTAAGCTCCGTATATATTCAATCTGAATTCGCGTGTACCTGAGAAGATATTTAGGTTTGTTACCTTATTTGAACTACTGGCAAGTGGGATGGGCTTAAGTCAGATAAGGAAACACTGGGTATTTTTGAATTCAAATGCGCGTGTAGCCGGATGCGCTTTGGTCAAGAAATGTTGGTTGCATATTATGGAATGGTCAAATGTGCAGAATGCAGGTAGACAGTGTCTGCGTACATGTAATAAGCATAAAGTGGTTGTTAAATACGATTCAAAGAGATGATCATAATTATGTTGGGTATTGGTGGGCGCGTCTGGCCCGGGCTAAGCTCGAGTAGCAGCGGGGGGCGACGCATGCGCAACCATAATCGCATCGATATACAAACACGTGCTACAACTACACCAAACTACACACACACAAATACATATACGTATTGATGCACACATATAAATAACAATATACATACGGCAGACACATACGCCGCTGCTGCACTTTATCAAATAAAGAGGCACACACACACAAAGACGCAAACGGTGTATAATAATTGTGCGTGGATTTGTTATGTTGGATGCGTGTGAGTGAATTAATTTTGTTTGCCACCTAGGTATTAGTTGACAATCCGCCTGTTTGTGCTTCCATCCATCAGTTCAGACCGGGCAAGAGCAGAAAGGGGTTGGAGTCTGTATTCTTTACGGTTACGAGGGAAGGAAGCGTCGCAAGTACACGGAATGTAAGTGAAATACGAGAATGCTAGCATCCAATTGGACAGAGCGCGAAGCAATACCTACTGAAAAAAGACTACCATTTAAATTAACCTAACTTTACATTTTTTTCTTAAACATTTGCGCCTAACACTGAAACGCATTTTTCGTTTCACCAAACGCTCCATATAGAGTGACTGAGCTAAATCTGTCAAATTTTATATATATATATCTACATATGTGTATGGATATACGTGTATGCATGTAGATATATATATAAATATAAAAAAGAAACAAGACTAATGTGTGTGCGTGTGTTGAATTTATTTTTAAATAGTCCCGGTTTTATTCTTAAGCTTCAATTACATAATTCACATTGGATTCCAATTGAATGCGGTGCCTTTCGAAAGCACTTTGGAATTCGTAGAAATCTGTTGTCCGCAGTTTTGAGGTTATAGTTTAAATTTTTTGCGTTTGACAGCGAGGGTTGTCTTCGCGATAATCGCATTATTTTCGTGCGGAGTATTTCGTTTGGTGATCTCAGTGTGCTCTGGCACATTTTGATTAATTTTTTTCTAAAAATACACATTTTAAGGTTAGACCTGAGAGGGAGAGGAACTGAAAAAAGTTTGAATCGTATCATTTTTTTTTTGTTCTTTTCGTTGTCCGTTCCTCCAGAAAGTTGATGCACAACCGCATTTGGCTATAACGAGGTCACGGTTATTGCGAGCTCCAATTTGACAATACATGTGTGTATATTGAAGCTATTAGAATTACAATACAACATAAGTTGAGAAGCTCCATTTTTCTTATTGGTAACCACAAAATATTGTTTGCAGCAAATGTAACTGAATATTTATTTACCCTTTGTTTTTCTTTACTAGAATTGCTCATAAACGAAATTCTTATTGGACAAGATGTTCCCAAACAATTATTATGGGGTGAGTTACACTTGTTGTTTACATCTCATTATAACATAGTAAATAAATAATTCATAACATTTTGTCACTTATTCTTGCAGACCAATAATGGTGGTGATGTTGCAATGGTGAACCAGAATGGTGGTGCTGGGGATGGTTCATTCGACAGGACCAAACTAATTGTCAACTACATACCACAGTTCACCACAGAAGAAGACCTAATGGGTATATTCATGCAAGTCGGTGATCTAGAAAGCATCAGGATTATGAGAAATCCACGTAGTGGATATAGTTATGGTTATGGCTTTGTTAAATACATCAAAGAGGAAGATGCTGCAAAAGCCATTGAGAATTTCAATGGTCTTCAATTCAGGTGAGTGAATGATTTCTTTTACTCAATGTAGCAATCTAAAGTTATCCATCTTTGGGTATTGTAGAAACAAAAATTTGAAAGTTTCATACTCGAGGCCACCCAGCCAGGCAACTAAAGATTCAAACCTGTACATCTCAAATTTGCCTAAAGAATTTACAGAAGACAATCTTGTTGATATGTTCTGCAAATATGGTGAAATTATACAGAAGAATTTGCTTAAAGACAAGAACACTGGATTGCCGCGCGGCGTTGCGTTCGTCCGGTGAGCATTAACAATTTCTATACTGGAAACAGTTTGTAACGTAATCATTTAGTTTTGCACGTGGAGATGAGGCTCAAGCAGCTATCGCCGAATTGGACGGTCTCAAGCTGGACAACTGCCCCTTCCCAATAAGTGTTCGTGTTGCTGATGACCACACCAAACAGAGATCTCAGATGATCGAGCAACAAATGCATATGTGCAACAGGCAAGGTAAAATGTACTACCACCATTAAACCGCAACCGAAAGTAACGTCAACGTCAAATACAAGAAAAAAGAAATGAAAATAATATTAAAAATAAATAATAATATAGTGGATAATATTTGTGATCAGACGCGGGAAAGACATTGGCGTTATGGATTTAAAATAAACAACAGAAAAGATTAAAAATTAAAATAAAAGAGCTTTATCCAATATATATAATATATATATAATTTCTTCTGTATCTGTTAAAATAGTAAGATATGAATTTTATTTTTGTGACTTTAATATTTTTGGATACAGAAGAGCATTTTATAAGTTCAAAACTGAAAAAGTTTCGATTAGTTATTTAAGTTATATAAAATGGATTTTTTTTTGTGAAGAGAATATTTATATTTTTTTTTTCTGTGTGCGTATTTTTTTTTAGAATTTTATATCCAATATAATTTTTCTTATGTAAGCCACTAAACACCACTTTAACTCCTCCCAACCACACGCAAACCAAACCACCTTACAACACAAATTGCTTATAAGATTGATGAAAGACGCGCGCGTTTTTGTTTTCTTTTGTTTTTATTTAATTCCGACTTCTCTGAAATTCCAAATCTTCTGGATGATTATTACAATTTTACGAAATCTTAGGTTGTTTTTCTATTAGAGGCGGCTGTCATACGATGCCTAACAGGGGACACGTAAGGAATAATACCGCAAATCGTTATTTGGGCGGAGGCGGCGACTTCAATTATTTGGGAGAAATGTTTTGGTAGAAGAGGATTTCGATTGGTTGCGGACAAAATTGAAATAAAAAAAATAATATAATTGGTTACAATAAGATTCGCGAATCTAAATTATGTTTCGGAAATCTTCATTTCGGACAATCTCCCGCCGCTTTCGATAATTTAAAAATGTAATGCAAAAAAAAGACTGTTTTAAGTTGTTATTTTTTTATTCAGTTTTATTTGAAGGATTTTTGTTTAATTTTTTTTGACCATGTTTTATATATATATTTAACTGACCAGCAAATGAAAGAAGAGCGGAAAGTGGCCAGGTTGAGTTTTTGTTGGAATATTTTGACATCTCTTGTTTATTTTGATTTAATGATTCGTTGGAATTTGCTGGGCGAATAGTTGATGAATTCTTGCCAAAATCATCGAATGATTGAATGTCAATATTTGAACATAAGCTCCTGTTATATTCATATACCTATTATTACTATTTTTTTCAATACACTGTGCAATTTATTTTGTTGTTCTTAAAAGAAATAAAACATACAGGATGTTGTTTTTGTTTTTATTTAAGACTTTTTTTAAAATATATATATAATTTTTTTTTCAAATTTGTCAGTATTATCGACTTTTTTTTCTTATGAAACGGTCAGATTTTCGTTCGAACAGCGTCGAAGATTGTGTGGTTTTATACAATTTGTTTTTATTTTTTGTTTATTGGAGCAGCGCGTCGCGACGGATTTTTGATTTGATTTTTATTGGCTAGTCATGACTGATTTATTTTTGTTTTTTCTTTCATTCTCCTTTTATTCTTGTTTTTTTTTGAGCTGCCGCTGCTTTAAATGATTATTACTTTTAAAACCATCGAGGTATCAGCTTAAACGCAATGTTCCTTTATTATCCTATCAACAAATCCGATTTCCTCTAATATATTTATATATTATATAAAACTCTATATAATGTAATTATAATGATATGTGGTTATTTTTATATACAAAAAAAGGACGAGAATTGATCTTCGTGCATAAGATTCGTTTGTTATGCTATTATATAAATATGATTTTTTTTTATTTTGTAATGTTTCTTTTATTTTGTAAAAAGAAGGAAGAAAGTGACAAGAAAGCGATTAACGAATATTGTATATGTAATAATTTTATTTAAATATTAATAAAATGATAGATCAAAGTTCTATTGTAGGTGGTTCGATATTAGAGTATTGTTAATATTTTCTCAATATATTTTTCTTCTTCTCTTGTAGATTATTAGAAGAGTACGCCCCGGACGTGTAACAATATTTACCAACGTTTTTTTAAGGATATATTTTTTTATGGCAAAATTTGCGCAACGCTAAATTTATATTGATCGGACATCAAAGTAAACTATACACAGGGTTGTTTATTTCTACATCTATAGTTTCGTTATATTACTCATCTAAGATATGTATTTCAAAATCAAAAGTTGTTGTATATTATTAAATTTGTTCTGAAATTTACTTTTTTTTTTTGTTTGCGATGGAAAATTAAATTTTATAAAAATTTATTGTAAAAAAAATATATATATATTTAAAACAAAATACTTATTTGTCATAAATTAAGGTGCTTTTTATTTCATAAAGAATATGACCCAAAACGATTTGTCTTGTTTATTCAAACACATAACGCAATAATGGACTGAATGTTGTGGTTAACTTAACATACGTACTTTAATCCATTATGTATCTAACGAGTAAACTTTTTTTTGTTTTATTTTCTTGTTTCTTTTTTTTTGTCAGCTATGTCTTTGGAAATTTATTAATAAATATTGATGTTGATTTTGTCTCTTCCTGAATCATCGAAAAAAAAATCTATTATATTCATTGATCCTGAACGTCTTTGATTTCATCGTAAAGGCGTAAGATTTTCAATTCTTTTTCATTACAGTACGAGAACCGATAGTAGAAGTTGTCCTTAACTGTTGTGCTTGATGTATGTATATATTGTGGTTTGTCGGAGTGATTCGTAAACCGTCCGCTGTGTGGTTATAAACCCTAATGTTAACAAATATTTACTTACTTTCGAAAATATAATTATTTTGTAATTATATATATTCTTTTATTTTATATCCCACATTATATCCAGATCTATTTTTAAACATTGTTTTAAAAGAAATGTAGTAAGACCTTGTTTAGTGCTTTCTCGATTTACGCTTTAAATGTGTCTATTTACTATATTTTAATGTAGAAGTCACATTTAACGCTGTTTCGTTTGGCGTCTGTCGTCTAGGAACGCAATCTAAGCGCTAAACGAGGTCCTACTGTACTCAAATATTTTAGATCAGTAGTTCTCAAACTTTTTGGTCCGCGACTCCCTTTTGCACTTGAAAAAATAAAGAACGGGTATGATGAATGGGTATGTACAGAAAAACATATCCTCTCGTCTGTCATCCATTTTTCTGCGACCCCACTGGGCGTCGCGACCCACACTTTGGGATGATTTGATTTAACTTAAAGTTTTATTAAATCCATATATACAAATTGCGTTGTGAAGTATTAATTGTAATCATCATATTGTAATTATTTTAGAACTACAGTGGTACCTCGCTTAACGAGCATAATCCGTTCCAAAATTTCCAGATTTTTACTCGTGTAGTGAAACAATTTTCGCCATATAAACTGATGTAATATACGATAATACGTTCCATTTTGGAGTCATTTTTATTAAAATTTATTTTGCTCGTTAAGCGAGGTTCCACTGTATAATAAAAGTGTGATAATAAGGAAGAAGTAAAGTGAACAAATATTTTAAGTATAGACGATGAAAAACTTCGATCGAACGGGAAAAAGTATTTACTTCTATAAAAGATTAGTGAAGCACTTAACCGATACATTCGAAAGGAAAGTTAAGAAGATTAAATGCGGCAGTCCGAAAAGCTAAACAATTGAAGGGTTGCGATGGCGCGGAAGAAGCTATTCCTCAATATAGCTATGATGGAAGATATAACGAGAATATCAGAAGTTCAAAGCTTTTTGGGTGATTAAAAACCTATAGAAAATATAAAGCTCTGAACGGTTTTCCTTCCATCTAACATTTTATTGTAGTCGACATTATTTTAATTGAATTCAATTGAACGTATTTTTAAATTGTAATAATAATTTTCAATGGAAAAATGTTGAAATTATACCAATCTTCAAATTCATTGGATTTTGAGGCCCCCGACATAAATATGGAATGGGGCCCTCAGTATGGAGGTAACAATGAAAGTAAAATATGTGTGAGGGGTGGTAACTTTAAAAAAATAAGTGGGGGCGACATCCACAAAATCTGTTTTCATGATTAAAAAATATGAGCGAAGTAAATTCTGGAGGTTTCATCATTCATGAGATATAAAAAGCCCTTGGGCCGAAATTAAGTTTTTGTTGTTGTTTATTATTTTTTAAATTTGAATATGAAAATAAAATAAAATAATAATAATAATAATTTTTGAAACAATAAAAAATACAAAATAAAACTTTAATACAATAAAAAAATCAACTGATCATAGATTATTCTGCCCTTATACAATTCTTCTTTAATTGAAATTTGGTTTTTAAATTCATAATCAAAATGCTTATTTTGGATTGTATACATTAATTATGGATACAATATGTTCAATTTTATTTTTTATTAGAAAAAATATTGGTAGTCATACCTCGATTAAAGAAAGAATCAAATTGATAAACTTTCCCAGTCGATGTTTACCAATATTATGAACAGATAATTTACTTAAACTAATGGTTTATAAACATTAGTATGTGTCTCTCCAATCTATTTTCGCATCTGCTATCTTCATGTATTTGTATATTGTTAATGAACCACTGTGTTCTGATAATATTTCTTAGACATTTTGATTGAAATTTTTGGATAATTCGTATATTTGATTAGATATTTTGATATAAATCTTTGGATAACTTGTTAGCTGGAATACCGCATGTTCATACTGGTTTGAGTATTTACCTTGATTGCTTAACAATAATACTTCTTTCCTAAGTCGAACGTTAGAATTATACTGGAATATTTTTATGTAATGATTTTTGAAATTGCGAACTTTGTTATATCGAAGCTACGTAATCAGAGGTAACGTTAACCGAGATATGGCTGTATTTCATAAAAAGCAAACTAATGTCTCTTATAACGCGATATACGAAAACTGTGTACCGTAAGAAACTAAGATTTATATAAACCAGATTAATTTGTGTTATATTAAGGCGATCAACTAATTCTTGAAACTGAACATTGTCATCATTAACAACATATTTCAAATTGTTTTATTATAATTGCAAGTGTAGAAGAAATAAATTCCTATTATATTTTGCATATTAAAAAAGTCCACTGCAAGCAATTTAACTCGGCAAAGTTTTACGACTGTTCCGCAACAGTGGAACCTCGAATAACGAGCAAAACAAATTATAAGAAAAATAACTCGCTTAACGAGTGACGATGTGAAGAGAAGTCCCGGATTGTTCCAAACTTAGATATATTATGTATGTTTTTTTTGTTTAATTATCCCTGCAAAAATGTCCAAATCCAAAGATGAAGATGATTCACGCTCTTAAGAATGTACAAATAATTTTCTTAGAATAAACGTTACCCATCATTTTTCTTGAATATTTTTTTTTGTATGGAACGCATTTTCGTATTTTACATTATTTTGTATGGGAAATATTGTTTCGCTTAAGTACTTCGCATTATGAGTAATACAGTGGAACCTCGCGCTCCAAAATTTCCGGATTTATACTCGTATAGCGAAACATTTTCAAAAATACACATAATATTTACACAAGTTTTAAAAATGATGTAGCAGGCGCGCAATCCGGGACTTATCTTCTCATCGTCACTCGTTATGCGAAACGTAGCTCGTTAAGCGAGGTTCCACTGTATTTGTTTTTTAGGTGGACATTTAAATTGCATATCTTCATTTTCAATTACAGTTTTACTTTGTAATAAGAATCTCTGCTCACTGCGAACTTTTGAAGGATAATTTTCCATTGAAATAAAGATCTAATCATCGTCCAAATCTACTTCCCTTTTCATATCATTTAAATTGTAAAATTTATTGAAAAAGCATAAAAAAAGAAACAGGGTAATTCTACAATATTGAACCATAACAAAAAATAATTCTATAGGCTTACTTAAGATGTATTATGTAGAAACCGTGTTATAAGAATACCGCATTATAAGAGCGTTTCCCATATATGTATAATATTTACAAAATATTTCCACATTGGAAAGTTTCTACGACTAATTAATATGTAACTATTTTTAATAGTTTAAATCAGACCCATGTTTTTTTGGTTTTGGGTAGACCCCCTACTTACCAGATATTGATTTTTTGTAAATTATATTGGGTCATTTTTATAATTATTAAGATCTTTGCTCTGAGACTGCGCGTATGCTTGTAACAAGATGATACTAGTATATCATTATGTGTAGGTTTTTACAAGTTCAAAATGTATTGCGACCACAAAACGAATGCCTACATCCTACAACTTACACAATTTTATAAACATATATAATATTTTTTTTTACTTCATAGGTAGTTTTATAAATAATGTATATGTCTATCATAGGTACTATTAGTGTATATTGAGATCCACTATCGTGGACCCCCATTTTCATTTCATGGACCCCCTTTTTTTCGCTGACGTAGACCCCTTGCAGGTTGTCATAGACCCCTGGGGGTCGATATAGACCACTTTGGGAATCACTGGTTTAAATGTTGAATTATATTATTATGTTTACAATGACACCGACTTTGTTTTTAGTCTTTACCACAAACCATAGTATTCCACATTGACAGTACTAACACATAAAATAAGTGTGTTGTTCTGGTCAATAGCTCTTTGCAGTTTTTGCAGTCAATCTTTTTTATTTGATTATCACTATTGAATGGAAATGATTATGTGTTGCAATTTTTTTTATTAATTTGCCTTTATTTTTTGTAGTTAAATGTTAAAAGAACGTATTTGTCAAGTCTATTATAAATATATTTATAATACAACAAAATATTTCCATTACTAGTTTGTATGTGTTTGTACAATCTAATGCAGGGGTTGGCAAACTGTAACTCTGAAGTAAAAATTAAAATAAAACTCTCAATTTTCAATTTTTTAATGGATTTTCCGTCTCAATAGATTAATGTTTCTCCACATTGTTTTTAAATTGTTGTGAAGGATAGAGTTTGCTCTTCTGTCTTAAAAGTTTACCGAGTCCAGCAGAAGATACTACATTCTTGAGAATTAAAAGTTGAGTAATCGATTGTTTACTGAAAGACCAAGCCAACATTATTAATGAAAAAATAGTAAAATAAAGTATTTGTATACGATTTTCTCTATAATTAATGTTATTTTTTTGGTAATCAATTGTAATCAATTGTTTGTAAACTCGTTTTACTAACAAATCTATTTATAATTTTGAGAAAAACAAATGTGATAATTTAAAAAAAAATAATACATTCGATGTCGGATGTAAACACGAAACTTTAAACTATTAATAATTAAAAAGAATGAATTCACTTTGAAGTTAAGGTGAGGTGAGGAAATCGTTGGTGATGTGTTGCAATTTATAGAAATGAGTAGAGGAAAGTGACTCAACCAGTGGATAGATGACGGTAATTGCGTAAATAAATGCATTTTGGCGTACAATTCTTGTTTACGTTATAACCTTAAGGTAAACAGTTGGAACTAAATTTCTCACACTGTTCAAAATTGCTTAAAACCATTAGAAGCATACATTTTATTATTAGACACTTCATATTAATCGAAAGTTCGGTACGTTAACAATTAGACAATACAGTGCCTTTGTATACTTTGGAACGTTAAATGTTTGGTATCAATTGTTCGGAATTCGACTCGTGTGAGTGGAAATCTTTGCCAAATGATGATACATTTTCTGGATTGACCAAATAATGTTACATTTGCGAAACATCCTGAGTAGAAGCAAAGTTTTTTTAGATTTTCAGTAAACGTCAAACCTGTTTTTCCTGAACCAGATCCAAGTAGGGAAAGAGAAAATCTAAGTTAATTTTTATGAGATGATATACGTCCTATTTGGTATACGTTCAAGGATCTGGAACGGATTAAGAACATATACCGAGGTACTACTGTATATTTATATTCGCGTGAGTTAAACGCGCTGTAAGTACATATTTTAAATTACGCGATATTTGGCGAGTATTTAATCTCCGACTTAATAAGTTGGCTAATTTTCATTTAGGCACATTTGTATTAAGAAAAATGTTAATACTAAATAAATGGATACATTCTTCCATCATATTAATAATTTTTTAAATTTTTATTTATTAATAAAAATCTCATTACTGATCTATTTTGTCCGTTTAACAAATCTTACTCATTCTTACAATATATAGTCAAATATAACTTATTTCTACTGTCATCTTCTTACTCAATATTGATATGGATTAATAGCTTTAATGCTATTCGTGTTAATGTTATTGTTGTTCGTGCTGGCGTCTATTCTGCAAACTACTTGTATTCAATGACATAATGATGAAAATGTATACATATGATTACTATCATCCAGTTTAATACTGATCTATTTGTATAGTAAACAAATTTTAATCAATCGCACATAGTCAAAAATAAGTACTAAAAAAAGTACATAAAAACAGTTGCGGTTTCCGCAATAAATCGTCTCAAATCGAAAGTTATATCGATAATTATTATTATTGATAGTTTGTACAATAAATAAGACAATTTTTAAGATTAGTTAGTTAAAATACCTTTTTAAACATAAGAATTGCAAGGCTTCCTGTATTAGATAGTATTTGGTCAGCTTGAAAAGAGTTAAACATTCGTACAATAAACATGACAATAGTTGAGACACCTCTGAAATTCTTTTAAAAATTACAGATATTGTTAATCAAATTAAATTAGTTTTTTTTTTCATTCGTTATGAACACACTTGTTCAGTATGTTAATCACATTAACAATAATATTGAATGTGTCTGATCAGCTTGACAAGACTTAATCATTCGTGCAAAATACACGACATCAGTTAAATGGAACACTTCTAAAAACTTTCTAACTACAGATTGTTGTTGAACGAATGTTACATATATTAAACGAGTTACTGATGTAAAGTTCTCCCATCATACTGATCTTGACCAGAACTATCAGTATTATTATCATGTCAATAGTAATAGTATTTGTGTTTAGTCAGTTTCGACTTTTTCCTATAATATACACGACATAGTTGATAGTCAGTTAGTTGGGACACCTGTGAAACTTTTCTAAGAAGAGGTTGTTGTAGAACAACAAATGCTACCTGCATAAAATGTATTCATGTAGATTTCTTCAGGCATACTGGCTGACCAAAGACAATCAATATTACTATCATATTAACTGCAATATAATGGTGTTTGATTAGCTTGAGAAGACTTAATCATTTGTACAATAAACATGAAAATATTGAAGATCAGTTACATGAAGCAGCTCTAAAATTCTAACAATTATAGGTTGTTGTTTAACAAAGGCTATCTGCATTAAATAAGTTAATGTTGTAAACTTATTCTGTCATACTGACTGGCCAGAAATTACGCCAACAGTAATATTAATTCCGTTTGGTATTATAAGTAAAATATATATGATTATCAACTATGGTTAGTAGTTGGAACACCTCTGAAAACCTTCTAAGAAATACACATTGTTGTTAATTCGTAGTAGATGAGAAATAAGGAGAAAACATGTTCTACGTCTCCGCGTCCGTCAGATTTGACGTGTGCGTATGAAACGGACGGTCAGGAGGGACGGGCAGGTGACAGATGCGGATGCGCGCGCACCCTCGGTGCTGCCTCAACTTGCCGCTTATTTTTAGTTCTTTGGATCGGGGCGCGGAGTGTGGACGTGTTTACGTGAAAATTACGTGGATCGTTTAGGAAAAGTTTCGCGAGATACGGACGGAACGGAACACGGGCTACGACAGGCACACGGCACCGACCGAAGGAAAGGAATAAGCTCTGCTCTGTGCGGTGCAGTGCAGTAAGTGTGCTTGGTTGGCGGCGTATTTTTCAAGTGTCCCGATCGCCGACGCACGATGTCCCAGCAGCCGCACAGCCCGACGCCCAACAGGCGGCAATCCTCCAGGCAATTGGTAAGCAAACCTCCATCCTCTCTCACCCATCGTATTAACACGCCAACTGAGAGACGCCATTACATCGAAAAATTAGATCACGTCCTCCGTGCACACACATGCATATACATCTACACACTCATATACTAGCACCAACACCGACACAATCGCACGTACCCCGTGTCTGTCCATACTGCAATGGCTCTTACACACAATCTTCTCTTTATTTATTTACTACACACGCATATAGTATTTATCTGTAGGCTAGATAGAGATAGAGAAAAACAAAGATAAAGAGACTAACATCTGACTAATCCACCCGCAATACATGATCATACCTAAATCCTCTATTCCATCACGACATGCAAATGAGAGTCCGAGGAAAGTGCATCGCGCTAATCTTCTCCATCCTAAGCTTGACCAGATCTCGACGCGTTTCTGTTTACTTTTCCTTGTTCATTGCATCAATTATATCGTTTGTTGTCTTTTTTTGTTTTTCCACTTTAGCTGTGCGCACACACAAGTTTTCTATTTATGTAACAATTCCAACGGAGCGCGATGCCATTGTGCCGAATTATATACGCGATATTCAAATTCTTAGCGTGTGTATATTGCCCATATAAACATGTCGATTGTTCTTAAGATTATTGGATTGATGGGCAATAATAGGAAATGCAACCTGTTTTTTGATTTCTGCGTGCGTACGTCATGCGGTTGCTATTGTATGTCAGTTGGTCGGCTACGTGACAATAGCTCCTCGAGATTTGTCTTCAAGAGAAAATCAAGGACGGTGCAACATTTAAACTTTTTTTAAATTGGAAATGATAATAGCTTTTTAGTTGATTTTCTTATGCGCGGATTAAGGATTGTGGATTTGACAGACGAAATGTCAATATACTTAATAAAAAATGTTGCTATTATGTCGTCTTTGCAAGTGATTTACAATATAATTGTTGTGCGTACTTAGTCATTCATCATTTCAATCATTTTATTGTTTATAATTTTCGTATTACAAATATAATTGTATTTGAATTGTTACTTGAGAGATAAGGATTAATAATGAGTTTATGGATTAAGTAGAATATGCTTGCAGTCAATTGTAAGATTTCTAATTTTACGTTTTAGCTTCTTTTTTTTTTCTAACAAGTGAGCTTAATCTGCAAATGACCGTATACTAATGTCATATTACATAATGTCTATTTAGATGAAACTATTAAGCTAGAATCAAAGTTTAACGCATTGATGTATTGATTTGACAGGTTAAATGTCATTTTATATAAGTTGAATTAAGTTTTATAGTTACAATCATGTACGGAATTCTGAATGAAATATCAATAGATTTAATCACGATTGTAGATGTAAACATCTTTAGAAATCAATCTATTGATAAACTACAAATGATTGTACACTTTCATAATTGATTGATGTTACATTTTAATTAGTTTGGTGCACAATTTATTTGTACCAATTATTTTGTTATCAATTTGTTTCAAAGTTATGCAGTTAAAACCAAGGGTTTATGAATTTGATAGTTTAAATGTCAATGCATTTAATAACGATAGCAGACTATATTTATACTCTCTGAAATTACCTGGTGAATTTCTAAGATTATTTTTTAAACTTAATTATTTAATTCAATATGTACATGGTCGTATTCTGTAATAATTAAATAGTATGTAACGTACTTATACAACTTTAATATTACTACAACTTCTAATTTGCTAAATGTTTTATATATGATTATCTTGTAACTTCAAGTTAATTACAATATGCGTCTATTCTTTCGTGCTCGAAGTGTCAAAGCTATTAAATGTGAATTTAGTCGACTGTTGAGATCACTTATAAATTTACGTATGATTTTACGTACTTGAACATCTGCAGGATCAGAACTGACATGCTTATCTAAATACTTGTGGTAACTAATACCAACAATTAATATTAGTAATTATTTTAAGTTTGTATGAAGATCAAGATTTGACTTACATAATTATAAATTTATGAAATTAGTTGCTAAATAGCATTAATTTTTTTTTGTAATGTATACAATTTCCTTATATGAAATATCATTACTTCAGTTAATAAATTGAAGTGGGCAAACCATATATAAATACTTTTGAATTAATATGTTGCACGTTGTTTTCATCATTTTCATATTAGGTTTTTTTTTAACGATATTTCTTTCTGTGTATATAAAATCCGAGGAAATTAAATTCTTACTTCCACATATTTATAGATATGTAATCGATAACTTGTACTTAGTTTAAAAGCAGCGCATAATTGCTTATTTCTACTTTCTTATAAAATATCGCTGAATGCAAAGTTCCAACTCTTCGAATCAATATTAATCATAAAATCGAGTATTCATAATTTCTTGAATTGCGAATTACTTGAAGCGATCAGTACTCAACGCTGGACAAATTTAACAGTTGAAACGTAGTCAATATGCTATGTATTTTATAAGAGGTATTTGGACTCTCGTCTCTAAAACATATACCTTCTTCCGGTCACATGTACGTGTGGTCCTAGAATTGCGCGTATGATTTATTATGCGTATTTACTTTATTGAAGTCATTATTTAGGACTGCGGTAATATTTATATACCCAGTGTGACCATAGTTGTATTTATTGTTTAGTTCTTTATGACATCCAAAAGGCACGTTTTCCAAATCCCTATGGTGATATTGAACCATAACAAGTGGAGATACAGTCACATTTTACATTTATTTTTCAAGCATTGTTCATTTTCATTGTTTTCATGCATATATTTTAAATTATTATTATTAATCAATAACTATGAAAAGTAAAATTATTTTTATGTTCCATTTTTCTATTTTAATACATTAAATTATAAAAATAACATCTTATCACGATCATATACATTTTTATTGAAACTTCAACTAATTTAAGAAAATTTCTATCAATTCGGTAGAAAGCTTTCAACTAATTTCATTACATTTAATTTATCTATTTTTGAAAGTTCCAAGGTTGTTCTATCTTAATTACGTATTAGGAAAGATGAAGCCTATAAATATCTTTATTGATCAAGAAATAAACAAATCTATCTATGTATTATTAAAAAAATATCACTTATTTCACATTAGTTTTCAATTACATTTTTCTTAAGAACAAAAAAACATTTTCAGTTGCCATGAAATATTGAATATAATACTTTTCTAGGAATTAACAATAAAGGTACCGAGGAAGTCATTCATACCTTCTGAACTTTGATATACAATTTCTCAAGGAAGACATTATCACATCCCTATTATCTTTTATGACTTTAACTAAAATTGGCGTGCAATGATTTTTTTCCCTTATGTTTTTATTTTCCTATTGATTCAATAGAGATCAATATTTATTCTTATAAAATTAAAACATCGATACAAAAGATGTTTTATGTAACAAATAGGCTCAATTATACACGTGCATGACTGAGGAAAACGAACGCACCGAAACAGCTGCTGACCGGTCGTTTTTGTATGAAATAAAAGGTTTCAAACGCGGAAATGTACAAGTTTCTGGGAAGTCTCAGATCCTAAAGAATATAATAATGAACATATTATAAAAGGGCAAGTAAAGACATTTTTTTCTGATCATGGATTTACACCAAATAGCATCAATAAATATATTTTCAGATTCAAACTTACCAAAATGTTTGTCAAGGAAGTACAGTGGAACTTCGCTTAACGATAATAATCCATTCCAAAATTTTTCCGATATAAATGAATGTAAAATACAATAATACAAATAATCATTTGGAAAATGATGTAACAAGCGCACAATTCGGGATATTGCGAAAAATCGCTCAATAAGTGATTTGCTCGCATCACTCGATATATGAGGTGCTCGTTAATTGATCTTCCACTGTAATTGTAAAAAAAACTATGAAAATATGTGTGCCTAAAATGTACATTTAAGAACTTAATAATTTATAAGAAATGTAGTAAACAAATAGGGTATCTTTTAGAAATAATGTTTATGTAAGTTTTATAACTGCAAGAAATTGTATAATTGATAATACATTTGGTAGATTAGGTTTACGTGAAGAGTCGGTACCTTTAATGTTAATTAATGTTAATGTTAATTTATACAATAAAATGTGTAAAAAAATTATATTTATAATAATTTCTTATTTATGAATATTAGTTACTTGAAAAACTTCTAAAATACACACATGGAATATTCATAACAGCATATTATCATGAATTCGTTAATTTCTCTATTAACAGTTTATTGTCTCCACAGTTCCATGTATTTTATTTAAATCTTCAATATATAGTCCGAATGAGTGGACGATAACCTTTTCAGAAACCATTCAAATATCTGACTGGATATGTAAACATTTTATAGTGTGTTTAAAATTTAAAAAAAATGGAGATAACGTGTGTCCACAAATAAATAAACATATTCACTCGAATCGACACGAATTAGTACGTACTTCAGAATAATTTGGTAGTTAAACGTGTGTTTTGATACATATATATCAATATGTGAATTGTTATGTAAATGAAAATAAATGCATTTAATAAATACAAATGAAAATAAATTAATTTAATAAATGCAAATGTGCATTTATTTTAATTTGTGAACTAATTAATAAGTCATACAATCAATCAATGAGTTGTAACTTAATTTGTTTCACCGGAGCTGCCAACTTATTCTGCAAAGTGATCGTGATCTACTCGATCTTTTGAAATGAAGTTAGTTTTTTACTCTCCGTCTTACTAGCGGAATATTTGAAATAAGAAATATTTTTTACCTGTTCTTGATCGATCAAAAATCTCTTCGCTATCGACCAATAAGTTGGCCGCACTTACTCTAGGCTTGATCGGAAAATTCAGTCCATTTATTTTTCGGTGATTTTTAAATTTACCCAGTCATATACATAAAACACATATTAACCAATCACATTTTTATGTCGTGGGATGAGTTGATTGATTTATAATACAGTTATGAATTGTGAAAGGCGGTGGTACACGAAAGGTACCACTTTTTAAATATGCCTAAGGGGGTGGTGCAACTCGTATTGTAACACCTTTTAATTGTATCTTAATTTTCTAGAAAATGTCCAAGAAAGAGAAATTCTAATCAGCAAATTCTTTAAAACTATGCAATTTTTATTGTTATTACAATTTTTTTTGTGGTTTGGGTCTAGAATTCTAGGAATTACAGGTTCTTCAAATTACTTAGAACTTAAACTGCTGTGTACTTTAAATCCAGCATATTTATAATATATATCCATTATAATAAAAAAACCACTTAACTTATTATTGGGTAAAGTAAAAAGTTCTGAGCGTTCTGTCCAATACATCGAGACCAGCCTTATGCAAATGGTTCCAAATGGTTTTCTGGCTAATCGTCAGTTCCTGGGCAATGGTCACAAGCCGTTTCGACTTGACGATTTCCATGATTTTATCAACATTTTCGACGATTGGCCTACCAGAGCGTGTCTCATCTTCGACGTCCATATTCCCAGAACGGCAGCATTGGAACCAACGTTTTGTCGTTGTATTCGATACTGTATTGGGTCCACAAACAACACAATTTTTTGGCCACTCGCTTCGATTTTCCCCTTAGTCGTAGTGGTACTGAAGAATGTATCGAATTTTCTCTTTTTTACCTTCATTTTGGAACGCTCTAACACATAACTGCACTCACTAAACACAAAACTTTTAAAGAACTTTTTTAATGCGTTATGCCGTCTTTAATTCGCAGTATTGAATGACAAGATACAAGGTATACATCGTGAGATATGGCTCACTACTTCTAACGAAGAACTTTTTACTTCACCTAATATTCATTTTATCTTATATCACTTACCTATTAAGCGAAATGTCTGAAAAATGGGAACTTTTATTTTACATAATTCAAAAGAGTAACAGTGTGTATTTTGTACTAAAAACATTCTAAAAATATTAAATTAAAGTACTCATTTAGTAACTTTTATCGGTTTTTGAGAATAAAGTCGCTGAAATCTCTTAAACGAAAATCATTAATAAATAATATAGAATCTCGACATGATTTCAATTTATCTGATTGCAATGAAGTTGTAATGTTTTTTTCACTATGTATTGATGCGCAACTACATTAAGCAACGAAATGAACTTTAAATATTGCAAAATCTTGTACATCCACGACAAACATTATTAGTGCAGAAACATACAACTCATCTATTGCTTGATATTGCACAGACAATAACCAATCAATTTTCATAAATGTTTATATTCATTATGTACATTAGTTATTTATATTATTTAAGAATATGCACAGATTGATTGATGTAACATAATATTGTCATAAAATTATAATTAAATTATTTTAATTACTAATTTGTATTAAACCTAAGTTTATAGGATCGTTAAATATGATTTACCAATTCATTTTAAATTGTAATAGCACTATTTGTTTTATACCGGACTGTACATACAAAGAGATGCAGTCAAGTTTGTTTATATGTTCAGTCCGGGAAAAGAAACGATCAGATGTATTATAAATAAGAATCATATTTATGTGTACTACTCTCATCGTCTCTCGTTATGCAAAACGTCACTCATTAAGCGAGTAATTTATCTTATAATTCATTTTTCTCGTTAAGCGAAATTCTCGTTATGCGAGGTTCCACTGTATAACAGTTGGAAAAAAATCTATAGGTTGATTTTCCTCTTGTATAGTGTGTAAAATAATTCTTTAAATTTGTCTATGTGGGAACTCCTCCGTTACAGAAACGTGACGAATCGAAGACACAACTAATTACCATCACTAAATATAAAGGGAATATAACACGTTTTGACATATGCACAATTATTCACGTTTACCGATATATTAATAAGTTACAGTAGAACCTCGCTTAACGAACATAATCCGTCCCTTACTCGTTAAGCGAAAGACATTTTCCCATAAAAATTAATGTAAAATACGATAATGCGTTCCATACCGAAAAAAATAAAAATTTATATATAACGTTATTAACATAAAATTAATTATTGCAAATAATATGTCCGAAGACAAGTTTAGAATGTGTGTTCACAAACGATACTATGTCACAACTAGAATAACACCAGGAATTGTTTTCTCATTCAAACACGGTGAAGCGAGTTTACGCCTGACTACATTTGTTTATATTACTTGTATCGATCCGGGATCTTTGTGGTGGTCTCTTTATACTTTTAATATTTGTTTATATAAAAAAGCGTACATAGTTTGTTTATATATTATAATAATGCTTGGACACAATACAATTTTGTTTTGATTTTACAGCAAACACAAATTATATTTGCAAATTATAGTCGGTTATACAAAAAAAACGAAAATGTTTAATATATACAAAAATACACATAATTCTTCTCTTTTTCTCGTCACTCGTTATTTGAAAAACTTTTACGATATTACATAAACGTTTCTGAAAATCTTTAATTATTTAAATCAAATTTAACAAATCTTTTATTATAGAACATTAATTTATGACTTAATGTTTTTTGGTTACAATTCCACTCCGTATTACTTTCTATTTATATCAACAAAGATAGATATAAAACAATAGTATATTTGTGTTTAAGCAACTTTTATCAATTTTTTATGTGCGATATTGTTTGCATTTTATTATACACATCTGTAACATATTATACGATAGGATGAGTCATAAAACTATTCTAATCAATAGATTTGGGAGTTCTAGGAATTGATTTTTTATTTCACAAATATGTGTGGCACAGATATATATGCACATCCGTTGGTTGAAAATGATTTAGATCAGTGTTTCCCCAACCTTCTTTCTGCCATATCCCACCTAAGCTTAAGTAAAATTCTTATGTCCCCTATGTAACATATACATAATTCGACGAGTCGATTTTCGAATTTCACATTTCCTGACTGTGGGCGATGGGAAATATTGATTAAGGTAAAAATTATTTAAAAAAATAGGTTTTTTTTTTAATAAAGCAACGAACATGATTTTTTTTTGTTATATTAAATCCCAATATATTGGTTTGTTATTTAAAAAAATCGCGTATATAAGCTTATATAAGCATGAAAAATATTATTGATTGGAATTAATTTATTTATTAGTACTTTTTATATACATCGAACACTCAAAATAATTATTATGTGTATATATACGGTATTGTTTTTATATTTAAGACGAATCATGTTTAGTTTAACATGATTCGTCCAATGTTTATCATAAATTAAAAGTACACCCAAGTTGTTTATTGAATCTAGATTAACTTTATGTTTACTTACATAGGGTGTCCCAAAATTAACGAAATCCGATATTTATATAATTTGTTAATATATTATTTCCATAATATCTTACCCCAATTTCTGATTCAGAAATTTTTCTGAGAATATCAAATATGCAATAAAAATAAGTTTATTATGTTGTACAGAATTAGGAGTTTCTGCTGTAAAAAAATGATTTGTTTTTCAAATGTGTAATCTCATGTATTTAATTATAGATTGTAATTTGTAGAATATAAAGAATTTCAGTACAATTTATTAAAAAAAAATATTGGCCCAAAGGTAAAAAAAAATATTCTATTTATAATATAATTATAAATATTATAGAAGATTTGAAATCAATTTCTTAAGAAACCTTTGGATTTTTTATTTTCAATTAAATTATGTTATGTTATCTTTTTTTATTTTCAACTTAATTATAATTTGCTAGAACGAATATATTGACTTTACAGAGTTTTTACTAAGCTCACCATTAAATAGTATTGTTCTCACTATTCGAAATGTATGTTTACATATGATAAACAAAGGCGCACTGGCTATTGTTTTTCCTGATAACGATAATATTTGCATACAAACTAAAAATGTTTTTCTTTGGTTTTTAACACAATAATGAGATTTTTTATTACAATAATGGTGTTTGTATTTGTTACTACATTTTTTAGTATATATGCAGTTTTATGACTTATTACGCTACTAAATTCATTTTTTTTTTATTTTGTAACTTTTTTAAATTCAAAATGTTGTACTAATTACAATATTTGTTATAGCATTGTAACAATATGTGAGCGTTGTGTAATATTAAATGTTTGAATACTCCTATTAAAAGGTAATTTGTAGTCAACGTTGTCTCATTATTTTCATGTATCCAATTTAGATATAATTATACAATGCATAGCAAAAGGACCTCTCTCATTAGCCTTTGAATGCAATTAGTTTATATAACGTATATAGTTCTGCCAACTAATAAATCCTTTGTCTTGCAATCAATAAAACTTTTATGCAACAAATATGAATGAATAAGTATTTTAAGAAATACTTTAATATGATTTTGAATCGCTGTGCTGTGAAAGCATCACAGATGTATCGCAAAAATTTAAAAAATCGTTAATTAAATTATTTTTCAAAGAAGTGCAAAGAACAATCAGCTTAAATATCAAAATTGAAACATCATAATAATTTAAGTGTGCCGACGAAGTTTAACTATATATTGAAGCAATCTGCTTTTTCCTATATATACTAATGTAAAATACGATAATGCGTTCCTTGTCGTCAAAAAATCACAAATAACATGTCTGAACACAAGTTTGGAAATATGTGTGATCATATATAACACTTAGATGCAAGTAAAATGACTACTTTTTATATTTGTTTTTTTAAAAACCGTACATAGTTTGTTTATTTACTATAATAATGGTTAGACACAATACTTTTTTCTTTTGTTTTTACAGCAAACATAAATATATTTGCAAAGCATAATCCGCAATAAACAAAGATGACAAAAGCAATCAATTATGGTTAATATATTCAAAATATACACATAAAATGTGTACACAAGTTTTGAAAATGACAAAGCAGGCGCACAATTCGGAACTTTGCTTCATCACTCGTTATGAAATTAGATGTCAAAACCGGTTTGTGATAATACGGATAATCTCTAACTGTAATTGACAGATGTTTTCTTCTTACTTTCGCAAAAATCCGGATTCAGAAATTTTACTCAAGCGATTTGAAAGAAAATTTAATATATGATTTCTAGATTTTAATATAGGAGCCTTTTTTTAAAGGAGATGATGAAAAAGTGTTTCAATAAATTGTGTGTTGTATATCAAGTAAAATATTTAATCAAACATGTGCCTGCATAAGTCCTATTCTATTTCGACTATGGATCTGTTTACAAATGCAAATACGATGCATAATAATATACTTGAATTTAATATTAAAAAGTGTCTTTTGTAGTGATTTCTTTAGAATAAATTGATGAAATTGGAATATATATATATATATAATCTAGTAATTGTATTTGGAGGTTTCTCTCTAACAGGTTATCAATGTTTTATTGTTTATTGAAAGTAATTGTCTTTGAAATGATTGAATTTAATTTGTAATTGCCATGGTCGTGTTTGCTAACATTAGTTTATTATTTTTTGTTAACAGCGTGAAAGGAAACATAAGAAATTATACTCAGAAGATTGGGCGCTCGGGGATGATGAAATCGAAGGACGCAGGTCATTTTCTCTGCAGGAAAAATTGGATGACCCTGGCTTCGCTGCCCACAATATCGTTAAAGAAATGCACGGACAAGAACTCACTGTTGCGTATTTGCAAAGACACGGTTTCAATACGCCCTTGCTTTTTAAAGAAAAGTCCGGACTCGGTCTGAGGGTACCGACGAATAACTTTACCATAAACGACGTCAGGATGTGTGTTGGATCCAGACGCATCCTGGACGTCATGGACGTAAACACTCAGAAGAATAGCGAAATGACTATGAAGGAATGGCAGAAATATTACGAGGACACGGACAAAGATCGATTACTGAATGTTATATCGTTGGAGTTTTCTCATACGAAACTGGAGAATTACATACAGACACCAACGGTGGTTAGGTAAATATGCGGTTGTAAGAATATATCCGTTAATATAGCTAATTATGTTTGTATTTAGACAAGTTGATTGGGTGGATTGCGTGTGGCCGAGGCACCTGAAGGAGAGTCAGACTGAAGCAACAAATTTGTTGGAAGATATGAAATATCCTAAGGTCCAGAAGTACTGTTTAATGTCAGTGAAAGGATGCTACACAGATTTTCACGTCGATTTTGGTGGAACCTCCGTCTGGTATCATATCTTGAAAGGTGGTAAAGTCTTCTGGCTCATACCGCCCACAGAACCTAATTTGGAACTGTACGAGAAATGGGTTCTTTCCGGCAAGCAATCGGACATATTCTTCGGCGACACCGTAGAGAAATGCGCAAGAATTGAACTTAAGGAGGGTAACACATTCTTCATCCCAACTGGTTGGATACACGCCGTTTACACACCAGTCGACTCGCTGGTGTTCGGCGGAAACTTTTTGCATTCCTTTGGTATCGATAAGCAACTAAAAATTGCGCAAGTCGAAGACACGACAAAGGTAATAAATTCGATTAAAATAACATTATAATAAATATATAATTGTATGGTTATTTCGCAGGTGCCTCAAAAATTTCGATATCCCTTCTTCACTGAGATGCTTTGGTACGTTCTAGAACGCTACGTTCATTGCATTTTGGGAAGATCTCATCTCTCGAGCGGTACGGATGTTGTGATTCCTCCTGAACGACCGCATATTCACTTAACACATTCCGAGCTGCATGGCCTTAAGGTAATTAATACATCACAGTTAAAAGTGTTTATATTTATTTTAAAATTATTTCTAGGCTATCGTGTTTTATTTACACATGCTTCCACATAACAAGAAGAACGTACCAGATCTAATCAAAGACCCAGTCGCGCTAATCAACGATGTTAGAACGTTGATTGGATTACACAGACAAGACTCTCGAGAATTAGCCATTACTGGTCGCCCTATTTTAACTGGTATATTATTTAACTTTGATAATTATTGTAATGTTAATCCATAATGTTTTTGCTCTAAATAGTTGCTGAGGAGCAAGAGAACAAAATGAAGCAGCCTCTTATAAAGTCGATGCAAAAAACTCCACCAACTTTCAAGGGTCCCGCAAAACCGTCAACCCCGAAAACTCCTAAGGGACCGCCTGGGGCTAACGACAAGGGTGGACCACGAAGAAGGAGGACCAGATGCAAGAAATGCGAGGCGTGTCAGAGGAATGACTGTGGAGAATGCAGTTTCTGCTTAGGTAATAATATTATATACACTTTAGATTACAGTAATTTGATTGCGTTTATTTTTAAAGATATGGTGAAATTCGGTGGACCTGGTAGAGCCAAACAAACGTGTAACATGCGTCAGTGTTTACAACCAATGCTTCCGGTGACTGCTGCTTGTGTGCATTGTGGATTGGACGGTTGGGGACAAACGCCAATTATACCCCTTCAGAAAGGTCCTCAAAGATGCGAGAGTGCCAGCAGTTTAATGGAATGTTCCGTAAGACTTTGCATTTACGTTTATTGTCGACTCGATGTGCTGATGGTTGATGTTTTTTGTAGGTTTGCTACGAGATCGCGCATCCAAATTGTGTTCACCGACTGTGTTCCCAGTTTTCTGGTTACATTAACGAGGATATGCCTAATTCATGGGAATGCCCGCTGTGCTGTAAACTCGGAAAGAACTCGGATTACCGGCCTAGGCATTTCAGGGCACGCAATAAATCCTCAGATATGCGGCGGATGTCAATAAGTTCGGACGCTTCCAGTGCATTGGATATTAAGCAAGAAAAGGATGCTTGCAGTGATAGTAACAGTGATAGCGAGAAGGATAGAAAGGAAAGTGTGCCAGTGAAAAAGCGCCGATTAAGTGATCAAGAGGATATAAAACCGGTAATTAGTGCGAGCGTAACGCCGACGCCTTCTCCGACGGTGACTGCTGGAAACAAATTGGCTGTGCGCATGCACTTGGCCCAGCAAATAACCAGCGGCACCAACAGACTGTTAAAGAAACCGATGTACGTGGTACGTCCCACACCGATCTCAACGGCAGGACAATTGTCCGCAGCCAGCAACGCTTTGGACCGCAGAATAATGATACCAGTGTTTAAATATTTGTATCCTAAAGATCTTTATACGTGCAGTTTGGTGTGCAAAACTTGGTCCACGTTTAGCATCGATCCTCAGCTGTGGAAGAACATGAACTTCTCGCAGAAGCACATAACGTCCGATCATTTGAAGGGAATCGTGCGCAGACAACCGGAAACATTAATACTCGATTGGTGCACAATCAATAAATATCAGCTACCTTGGCTGATCCAGAGAACCCCGTGCCTAAAAGAGTTAAGCCTGATTAGCGTTAATTTGCATCCGGTGATTGCACTGAGAACGTGTTATTGTGCCCAAATACAGGTGCTCGACCTGAGTTTTGTTACTGGATTCAATGATTCTGCCCTCAGGGAAATCTTAGGACCCAATAATGACTCGCGACAGGTCTTCACCGATGAGAAAATACGTTTGCGCAATCTGCACACGTTGAGGATGGCTGGCACCGATATCACGGACATCGCAATGCGTTACGTAACTCAGTATTTACCTAATTTAAAGCACCTGAGCTTGAGTTCTTGCGCTCGTATCTCAGATGCTGGCATCGCCCAGCTAAGCACGAAACCAGCTAACACTGTCACAAATTTGATTTCGCTCGATTTAAGCCACTCCAAGCTGGTGACTGAACAGAGTTTGGAACATTTAAGTAAATGCGTGAATCTTGTTAAGCTGGACCTGAGGCATTCCGCCCAAGTGTCCACGCAAGCTCTGATCAAGTTTGCAGCTAAAAGTGACAACAATTTACAGGTACGCGACATAAAACTCGTCGATCGCAGACAGACTAAAGTTAACATCTAATTAGTGACTCCAATATTAAACAGCATTTAACCTGTGCAATTAACAAGTTGGTGGTTACAAGCAGGAAATTTAATAAAGAAGTGCAATTGTGGGTCATCTCCACCAACATACATATATATATATATATTTTCACGTAGTTCCCTTTTAAATTTTCACCTTTTATCGAATTGACAAATCGAATTTCTTTCATTTTTTTTTGTATCGCCGCTGATTCGTGGTACACATATACATGTGTTTTTATTTTTACATAATAGATTATTTACAAACACAACACATTTTTATTATGTATTTATTAATTATATATATAAACATATTTTTTCTTGTATTATCACATCATTTACATGTGGTATTATTTGTTACACCAAAGAGTGTTCTGTTTATTTTTATTATTATTTTTTAATAGATTTATTATGTTTATTTAAAACTTAAAAATGTGATTATTTTTAGGAAAATATATTTATAAAAAAATATAAAATAGAGAAATGAATAAAGGAAGATATTTTGCATCTACAAAATTTCGTTTACATGAACACTTGTACGCCATCATTTTTTGTAACTGTTGATACTTGAAGTAAGTGTACATAGAATATATGCAAATGTACATTAATTATTATTTCATTTTGTATCGTTAAGTATGAAATATAAGCATTTGAATATCGTAGTTTGAAGATTTATTTATGAGTGGTGATTTTCGCTTACTTTCTGTTGGTAGCCGTGTTCGAGGGCATTGGAGGGCATGCGCTGCTCACCTGTCCAGAGACCGTTTCATCCGTTAAAAGTAAACCTTCTGTTTCTGCTATACTTATATTTATTTTACATTGATCTTTGTGTTCGTTTATTTTATTAGTTTATTTAATTGAACAAGCAAACAGCTTAATGGACAACAGGCGATAAAAATTTGGTAAGAAAATGTTAACCTCAACATTTGAATTGTTTAAAAAAGTTAACAGTTATTTGTCAACGTAAATTCTATTTTATTTTAGTTTTTTGTTTCAAAGCATGCATTTTATGTTAACATACTTGATTATTGAATGATATAGCGGATTTTATGATATTAAAAATATTGTATTCAGTTTTCTAATTGGATTCATATACAATTATTGTCTAATTAAAATAAAAAACAAAATTATTTACATGTTTAGTGTGATGATATCTTTTTAAATTATTAATATTTAGTGTTTGCTACTCCCTTAATTAAAATAATGTATTGTGAGTAATAATAATAATAATTCTGGTAATTTAATTACATTAACATATAAATTGAGATTTTTATTATTATCATTACTTTCTTCTACTAAATGGTGCTTATCTGTCTCATAAATTGAGTTATAAACGGATAAGTTGGCGACCAGTAGTTGTCACATTGAAGCTTATGGCTATTATTAATGTATATCAGATATTGTTCACCATCATCTCAATAACGTTTTGCATTTTGATTTTGTTACTAAGAAGTGCTACGATGGCGAAGAGGCGACGTAATCGAAGGAATCGAAAAAGGGCGCACAATGATAGCAGGCAGAATGACAGTAGTTATCATGCAGAAACGCTGCAACAGGAGTTTGCTCCACAGGTGCCTAACAACTCCATCATTTCGACACCCCTGAACACACATAAGACGCCTGTCGTCGTCACTCCCATTAAAAACACGGAGACCACACCCCGCGTCCTCCGCAGTAATTCATTGGTGCTTCGTAAGAAGATCAACATAGACACCGCGCGCACTAGAAGTAATTCGTTCGTGACACCCAAAAACAGGAATTTGGCAAAGATCCGAAACGACAATTTAAACTGTACGAACCTGAATATGCTGTTTGAAGAGAAGCTTCGAGATTCGGTAGAGAGAAACATGAAACCACAGATGGTTGCTTCTTCTAACTTTCTGAATACTCGCGATATTAAGTTTGATAATCTTATGAAGAACTCGATATCGTGTTACACGAAAGAGGCGAGCCCAGTTTGCGAGAAGGCCGTGGTCAAGGTGGACGTAGGCACGCAAACTGCTTATTACAACAATTCCATGGAATACGACGTTCACAGCTTTGCGCAGATTTTTGAAACGCCCAAAAACTTATATGCTGAAAAACCTGTGGTTGCCACAAATATCGTGCCGAGCAGCGGAGATACACGTTTCTCACCATACTGTGCACCGAGTTCGACTCCGATTAAAATATTGAAGAGCGGTGAAATTTTCTCCGTAGCCAAAAACTTCATTAACAATCAAATCAATGAAAAGAACTCGTTCAACTATGATTTCACTGAGACTCACAAGGTAATTTTGTTGTCCATCCCCTGATCTCTCTTTTAATTAATCATCAGGTTCAACTGGTTTTTAGATTAATCGCGATGAATTTGATAATCCAATTTTTAATAAAAATAGGGTATTCTCAATAAACAAGAAGCGTTTCTATAAAAGCATATCACCAAAGGTGGCACGCAATGCGTACATTAAATTATGCAACAAAAAGAATGTTGAGAATGTGGTACCTAAAAGGAGCCCCAAGTCAGAATATGTAATTCCTAAAAGTTTTTCGCCGATCAAGCGATGCTCGGTTGAGCGAAACTCCTCTTCTTCCATCTTAAACTTTGTTAATACTAGTTCATCGAGTTCGTTAATATCTAGATTTCGGTCTTTCCATAAAAAGCATTCGTCAAAATGGGCGGACAAAATCATAGAAGTATGTTCGTGGTTCGGAATTTCGATCAAAATGGTAACAACATATACATGAGCATTTTGATTTAATTTGAATGAATATCTGTTTAGGGACTTTTGGCCATGTATAACAAAACGAAATCAGATGCAACGCTTTCGCAGTGTACCTGTGACGATTATAAATCGAAGCTGGATGAGATCTGCAAAAAAATGTCTGAATTGGATGAAGCGCATCAGAGAGAAGTGAGTGTTCTTAACAAGGAGGTAGCAGAGCTGCGGATGGAAGTTAAAGACTTATCGCAGTTGCGTCAAGAATTGGAAGCGATTAAAGTGGCTTTGGCCAATACACCTAGGCCTAGTCTCTGCGCAGATCATACACCTAAACCACCGCCACCTCCACCTCCGTTCATTTCAATGGCCGCTGCACCACCTCCTCCACCGCCGCCGCCTCCTATTCCTCCTCCAATGCCACTATGCACGAGCACTCCGATCAGTAGAGGCATTAAAATCAATCGGAATGCCGCTAAAGAGGACAAAGGTGACAAAGAAAATGGACGTCCGGTAATCTCTTTAGATGACATACTTAAAGTGAAATTACGCAAAGCTGGGGTAAGTTTGCATCTGAATCAAGGGAATAGTAATCTAAAATTGAATCTTAGGATCGTGGTCAAACTCCTAAATTGCAGCGCCGTTCTACGCAACCAGTAATATCGATGGATATGTTGAAGCAGGTGAAGCTTCGACCTGCTTCTAGACCATCAACTCCTACCTTTGCTGAACTGTCGTTGCCCAGTACGGGTATTTCCTCTCCTTTACCTACAAGTCCCGCATCCAGTCTAGTAAAAATGCTCAATAAGGTAGACACAAACTCTTGCAGGGTGAAGCGTTTGAAACGTGTCGGTGCTTACAGTTCCGATGATCTTTCCAGGCGAATGCACCAATTTAGAACTCGAGAGCACGGCGGCTTGGCTTAACACTCAACGACATGTGAAATCCAGATGATGATGAAGAAGAAAGTTTTCATTTAGCGTAAGTTAAATAGTTCAATTCTATTTTAAATTTTTGTAATGCAAATTGTAAATTCAGAATTGAACAATTTTCCATATACATTCCACATATATATGAAATTTTCTCGTGTCCTGATTTTGGTTTCGATTTCGTGTTTTTAGAAATTTAGAAAATTTAAGATGCAGGAGAGCGAAACGCGCGATGTTTAATAAATTAAATGATTATCACGTCCCCCAGTTTCAAAACAAATGTCAAAAACTTACCACTCGCCAACGCCATTGTTATTACAATGATACGCACAAGTGGAGCGTCTTAATCTATTTACATATATTGTGTTTTGTGTGTAATCTATATTTTTTTTTGTTAGAAAATAGTCGCCCAAATTTGCACAAAATATTTATTTATATACATTTGCATTATTTATATTGTGGTCGTCGTCCTAGCAAACTATTTATTGTATATTTTTTTATTATATTTAATCTCTCGCCTGTTGAGTGAAATTGTAAATATATGTTCGTTTATTTGTAGAGTTATTTCTTAATATTATTTATATGTTGGATTACTTAAGTTTGACTTTGTTCCTTATCTAATAATTCGTTTGTTTCCTTGTTAATATGTATATACTTGTTTGTGTTTTATCGTGCTTCTTATTATGTTCTTTAACATTTATGCGGGAATTGAATGAATTATATATATAAATGGACGTACTATTATAATTGTTTGCGAATTATTCAAACAATACTGCTTGCAAACATTGTTATTACAGAAATGCAATTTCTTAAATTTATATATATATATTATTATTATTTTTTATTTCCAGAGAGATTATATATTTAATGTTGTGAGAATTTTATATAATCAAATTATATTACTTGTGTGAAACACCAGAACAGTTTTGGACTGAATTTGCAATATTATTAATAAAGAATATTTTATATTTCAAAATTCAAAAATAGTCTGTGACTATTTATTATTTGATCCTTCTTCTTGAAAACTGGTATAGGTTTTAATGTCCATTTTTAATCAATCAAAACAACCATAATCCTGACAGTTTCAAAATCCCGAACATTTTAGGTGTTGTGAAGTCTCATTAGTTGGGAGGAAATTAAAGAAATTAATTAAGTTTTACATAACTTAATTCGTTACTTGGTCAATTTAAAATTCATCTGAATTAAATTATTATTACGGGTTGGGAGTTGTGATTAGGAGTAAGGTTTTGTTATTAATGATGATTAAACGTTGTCACGGAATTCGGCATTTGTTTATATGAAAAAAGTATCCATTATGATTTAAGATGGGAAGATTCTTATGTGCATATAAAGGTACTCGGAGTATTCAAAAAGGTATTATCCGTATTCCTACGTATCAATGGGATTGTTTACGATTGGTCCCTTTTACTTATATAACAATAAGACGTATAGACTAAGTGTCTTCGTAAATACTTATTTTGTTTTTTTCTATATTAACAATAACAATTATAATAATGGTTGGACACAACCAGGGAGACCAAAGTGAATACATTTTTTTGAGGGTAGTACCAACTATTCACTTTATAACGCTAGTAGAAAAGAAGATATTTCGGATGAAATCGGAAGCAATCGAAATCATTCGGAACCTTTTATTATAGTCAGATATTGTCAAACAGATTTCAGGTGTTATTGCAATAGTCTTCAGCAAAGTTGGGTAATGTTCCGAGAAATATAATAACAGTAAGCAAATAATATTCATGATACAAATATACATGGTACACCGGAGCGCTTAATGAGCACCAATGAGAGGAATGGGATTAATGTATTTTTAAGAATACGTGATGCGCCCATATGACTAAAATAAAAATGCTGTATATTTCAATCAAAAGTAATCCGTTCGAAATCCCGACAATCAAAATCCTGACTATATCAATCTCAAAGTTGCGTATTTTTTTTATTATTTTAAATTTCAAATTATTTGGCGCTTTTATATTTGCTGGTACATGTGGCGCCGCGTTATGTGCTCTCCATGTACTAAGGAACGCCACCGCAGTGGCTATACAACAGATTTCTCATATGACTTGGTCCCCCTGGATTTGAAAAAATAATACTGAAAAAACTAGTACTGACTACAGTTGGCAGTACTTATAACTACTGGGTATTCGATGTAAACTTTTATATTTACAATTGTCAAGCGTATATTTTGACGCAAGTGTACGTTGATTTTCGATTTTTGTTTGTTGCATTATTTAAAATGAAATATGTTATCATTATTGCTTACCTTTCTTGTAGTGTTAATTTAGTGTAGTGTAGAGTGCTAAGACCAATTATTATTACGAACATGGCGTGGAAATGGTTTATTTAGTAGTTCCGTGATTGTATATTAGAACATAACCTAAAACATGGGATTGGATTTTGATATTTTGGAGCATTGCAAGAAAGTGCGAGCAGAGCATGGACCGCCCTATGCATGTCCAATACAAAAATGTGGGAGGACATATAAATCAGTGTGTGGTCTGCAGTATCACCTGAAAAGTTATGATCATGATAATCCTACCCCTGAAACACCAAAACCTGTTACTCCAAAGAACAAGAAAGGTTTGTTATTGTTGCTATGTTTACTACACTATTTATAACTTATTTTATAGGGAGATCAAGGGTTGCAAAGGCTCCACCTCCACAACCAGTATTTACTGCACCAGAACCACTAACCTATGAGGAAGCTCAAAAGATGGTTCAATTTGAATTAGGTGGTCATGTGGTCAGGTTGAATATCAATGAAGATATGGAGGTAGTTACCAATGATGAATTACCAGATGATGATAGTGGAATTGATGCAAAATCTGAAGATATTAAAGGTAATATATTGTTTTTGTATTATATTTGTTTATATTATAGAAAATATGTTTCAGAAGCTCATGTGCCATTACCAGAAGCAAGTTACAAAGAAATGGAGAATTACAACATATGTGATGCTCCCGCCAGGCCCAATGCCTATATTAGGTTCATTGAAAAAAGTGCTGAGGAGTTGGATGGTGAAGTTGAATATGATGTAGATGAGGAAGATACAGCTTGGTTACAATTAATGAATAAAAAACGTGAGGATATTGGTTTAAGTCCTGTTTCTGTGGATTCTTTGGAATTACTTATGGATAGATTGGAGAAGGAATCTTACTTTCAAGCTTCAGTCAATGGACATACTGGAAGTGTAGTTGATGATGATGCTGTATGTTGCATTTGCATGGATGGAGAATGCCAAAACACCAATGTAATTTTATTCTGTGACATGTGCAATTTGGCAGTGCATCAAGATTGTTATGGTGTACCTTACATACCTGAAGGCCAATGGCTCTGCCGACGGTACGGTATTCAAAATATTAAATTTGTGGATATTTTTTAATTTATATTTTCAGATGTTTACAGTCACCAAGTAGAGCGGTTGATTGCGTTTTATGTCCAAATCAAGGTGGAGCATTCAAACAAACGGACAGGAGTGAATGGGCTCACGTTGTTTGCGCCTTATGGATTCCTGAAGTTCGATTTGCTAATACCGTCTTCTTAGAACCTATCGATTCTATTGAAACTATTCCATCAGCGCGTTGGAAGCTATCGTGTTATGTCTGCAAACAGAAAGGAGTTGGTGCTTGCATTCAATGCCATAAAACCAATTGTTATTCTGCGTTTCACGTGACATGTGCCCAGCAGGCTGGACTTTACATGAAGATGGATACAGTAAAAGACAGTGGTGGTGATTCGCAGCCGGTCTTGGTGCAAAAAATTGCATACTGTGATATTCATGCCCCACCTGAATTTAGTAAGTTCATTACGATAGTACTTTAACAATAGTAGATGTTTAACAAAATATTTTATCAGATGATGCTAAAAAGGACGATGCCAAAACCAAAATGAAGCAGGCTAGAAAAATGTTAGCCAAGAAACGAGGAACTGTACCTGTCATTCTGATTCCCACAATACCACCAGAAAGAATCCAAGAGATTGGATCGCTCGTAACTATACAGAAAAAATCTCAATTCATTCAGCGCCTAATTGCATACTGGACATTGAAAAGGCAATTCAGGAACGGCGTGCCTTTGTTGCGCAGACTTCAGAGTGCACAAGGTGGCACCAGGGATTCCAATACAACAAACGTAGATACTTTGGAACTTTGCAGACAACTTAAGTACTGGCAGTGCTTACGTCAAGATTTGGAAAGGGCGAGGCTATTATGTGAGCTAGTTAGGAAACGCGAGAAATTAAAATTAGAATTGCTGAAAGCAACGGAGAAGACGCTTAATGTCCAGCTGCGACCTTTAGAAGCGAGTCTGAGAAAGATATTGGAATTGATCAGTGCAAAGGACACTAACGAGATTTTTAGCGAGCCTGTAGATTTGGAGGAGGTTCCTGATTATACAACTGTTGTCACGGATCCAATGGATCTCAGCACCATGCGTTTGAAATTGGAAAATTCCGAATACGAAAGTTTAACGGTGATGGAAAAAGATTTTGATCTGATGATCGCTAATTGTTTAGCTTACAATAATAAAGACACAGTATTTTATAAGTAAGTAAGTTTTCTTTATCTAAGCGATAATGTTTATAATTTTTGTTTGCTTTTAGAGCGGGAATTAAGATGCGCGAACAGTGCGGGGCGATCTTTAAACAAGGTAAGAAAGATCTTGAAGCTGCCGGTCTGTTGTCTATTCCACCACCACCAGAACCAGTAGTGGTAGAGAAGGTTGAGGAAGTAGTTGAAGTTAAACCGGTTGTAGCTGAAATAAAAGAAGTTACTTCCGTGGAAATTGATAAGGCGTTTGAAGCTCTTAAAGGTAAAAAAGGTGCTGAGATTCTTGTCAAATTGGAGGATCTGATGGCAAAGAGTCACACTCTTAGGCACGGTATGCAAAGAGCTAAACGAGTGAAGATGATAAGGTCGGAAATGATGAGAATTCGCAGGGCTTTAGCACAAGCTACTGATAGCTCACAATCCGATGGTGAAACCGAAGTTGCGGAATCCAAAACGCCCTCGCAAGGTAGCAGCGGTAAATTGAATCAACTTTAAATATTAAAATTTATATTTATTTTTTGTTTTTTTGCCTTAGCTGGTGCATCTCCTACCGGTGTCAATAGAAGAACTGCTGTTCTGTTTACTAGAAAAGCCCAAGCGGCTTTAAAGAAACCAGCGGACGAAAAAGAAATCGGTACCGAAGATGTACCATCACCTGTTAAAGCTGCTCCAGCGCCTGCCAAGACGTAATGTCTTAATCATTGATGTATATGTCAAATATATTATTTTTTTCTAATTTTTAGAAAGAAAAAAGGCAGACCCAAACGAGTAGTCGATACATCAAGCACAACCAATACAACGGCAAGTGCAACAACCTCAACAATACTATCATCTGTTAGTTTAACAAAATCTGAAGAAAATGTAAAGAATAGCAAAAATAACATGCCAGATTCATTTCGCGTTTACAGAGCTCGTCAGCAAAGTTCTGGGGATGAGAACAGTGATAGCGGCACAAGCCTCTCCACTTGCTACTCCCGAGAATTATCAGAGATTGAATCGGACGATGACTCCGATACATGCCACAGTATTGAGGAGGCTGCTGCTCCAGATGACGATGAGGAGGAAGGTAGCGATGCGGAACACGGGGACAACAGTACATCCATTAAAGGAAAACTCAAGCCTCTCCAGTTGGTCTGGGCTAAATGCAGAGGCTATCCTTGGTATCCCGCATTGATTATTGACCCCGAAATGCCGAAAGGCTATGTATATCAAGGTGTTCCGATTCCATCGCCACCCAAGGACGTACTTGCTCTGTCCACAAACTACAATGAGCATGTCTACCTGGTGCTATTCTTCGATGCAAAGCGAACCTGGCAGTGGTTGCCGGCGGAAAAGTTGGAATTACTTGGTATCGACGAGGAACGAGACGAATCAAAAGTACATATATTTACTACACTAAAGAATTAGTATACTAATTAGAATTGCTTATTTTAGGTAAACGAACCGAGGAAGCCAACGGACAAGAAGGCTGTCAGAAGAGCTTATCAGAATGCACTTAACCATCAATCAATAGTGAAAGAGAAGGAATCATAAAATGTATTTTTATTTTTTTTTACTTGTTTCAAACAAAAATTTAAAGGATATGCGTTACGTTTATTGAAGAGAATATTTGAAAAATATTTATTATTTTTACGTTGTTTGTATTATTTACTCATTTACCAGCTCCAATCCTTTTTTTTTGCATATCCTAAAATCAATCTTATAAATCAAAGGGTTGACAAATTAATCACATGAACATACTAAATTATTTAAATAATATTAATTTGATAGTCATAGACAAATGAAAAAAAAATAACGTATAAATAAAATGAAAAAAAGTTACAATTTACATTTTTAGTTTATTTGTAATTATGTTATGTTGTTATCTTTCAAAATTGTGAATCCAAATTCAATTTTTACGAGAAAAAAAGTCAAATAACAGGCAGCATAATTACAACAATGCTAATATTATACAAACAAAATGTATTTTACTTTCATAAAAGAAATACTAAAGTTTAAGGTGATAAAAGTTCAATGCAGAAAGACTAGTGAATAAGCCTTTATATCATTTCGCTTTAGTACTAGTTCAGAAATAATTAAATAATATTTTGATTTTTTGAAACGTAACATTTTTAGAAATATATAATTTTCCCGCTTCTTAGTGTCAAATTTCGAAATGTCAACAAGTTGCTTTCCGCAACGGACACATTGGGACACATTGTTTTCTTTGACGTTCAAAACTGAAGTATTATAAGTAACGTTATCGAAATATTTAAATTGAAAAATGGCTGAAGAAGTAAAGGTATTATTCCAATTATAATTAATAAACTTACTCTTACGCATCAAACAGTTTGCAACATTCGTTTACATTTAAAAAAATATTTGAGGTTATCTTGGAATTTAAATTTTCAGGATGCTGGAGATCGTAACCGTTCAGTAAGTGACGCTTCAGATAGTGAATATGATCCACAGTATGCACCAATTATTACATTACCTGAAGTTGTGATACCCACAAATGAGGAGGAAGAAGAAGTTGTCCTGCAAGTGAGGTCAAAGCTATACAGATTTGATCGTAGTGATGATATACCAGAGTGGAAAGAGAGAGGTACTGGGGAGCTGAAGATGCTAAAGCACAAAGTTAACAAGACTGTGAGAATTGTAATGCGCAGAGATAAAACGCTCAAGGTGTGTGCAAATCATTTCATTACACCTTTGATGGAGCTGAAACCAAAGCCAGGATTAGACAAAGCTTTTGTCTATAATGTTCCTGCAGACTTCACAGACGAAGAAATTAAAAGTGAATGTCTGGCAATAAAATTTGGCACTGTTGATAGTAAGTTTATCTATAAAAATATGAATAAATATATTATAAATAACTTATTAATTTATAGTTGCAACCCAATTCAAAACTGCATTCCTCGAGTCACAGCAGTTTGTATTAAAAGAGTGCAAGTTGTATAATGGGGAAGCAGATGGGGTCACTTCTAGTGAAGATGAGGAAGAAAGTGAGGATGATGAGGAGCCAGAGGCTATTGAGAGTAATGAGGATGCTAATGAAGTGATTGAAACGCTTAAGGATTTGAATGTTACCAAACCAGATGAAAAATAATATGATATTCATTTAAGCTGATTTTAAACATTTTTTTTTTAGATTTTTGATTTTGACACATTTTTGTCAATATTTTTTATACATTCCATCGTCGGGAATTTCAATTCTTGTTTCTCATAGTTGAATGCGTGAAAAGAAAGTTTTTCGTTTGAATACTATTGTAAAATAAAAATACAGTAATTTTATAAATAAAACATATTTTTCAAATACTTTCGTTTGTTTTTGTTCAATCGTATTTTCTATATTTAATAGCACTCAGTTTTTACGTTACTTTTAACTAACTGCCTTCTCATGAAAACTGAACTAACTAGAATTAATATTATTTGACAAAATTAGTAAGGAAACTATCTTTTATATAGGTTACTTACTAAATAGTACGCTTATTTGCGCGGATTAATAAAAAATAGTACATAAATAAACAGTTAATTTAACGCAACGTTTATTAATAAACTTTGTTACAAAAAAATCATTCCATCTAAAATATTTGTGTAATAATTTAATAAGCATCAACAAACAGTTTGACAATAAAGCAGTCATTAATAGTAATATATAATTAGTCTCAAACAATGTTGCATAGGTCATTCATTTCAATATTGTTTCTCTAAAATTTGGCACTAATATAATATAATATTTCCATCGTAATATTATCCTATAAAGCATATAAAAATATTCTATTGCTATAATATTAAATGTCTGCTATAGAAATAGAAATTCTCTTTAAAACTGATTTAAATATTCCTTTCATTGTACATTATCTAACATCTTCGTTATATATAGATTTCGTATTATAAGGCAAACATTCTATCATCATAAGTATATATCTAAATATAGTTTTACTTTATTAAGGCCCAAGTTTTATCATCTTCATAATCAGATCACAATTTGGAAGAAACATTAATAAACGAAAGGAATCACAAAATGATTGAAGAATTATTGCACGATGAGTAAGTAGTAATAAATGTATAGAGAGAACATAAACATATTTTAACGTAAATTGTAAGTAGTTTCAATTGATTGGTTGGTTATTGGCAAGATTGAAAACAGTCGTTGATCTTCTAATTATAAGCGTACCAGGGTTGACGTCTCACCCAGCGGAGACGACCTTGCGTCTGTGATTGTATCTTGATGGAAGCGCCTTCTGCAGCCCTAACGGTCTCTTTTACACTCTGCATCAAATTCTGGGCGTTTCCTTCCAACATCTCCGTAGCCTCACGATCCTCTTCAGAGCCTAGACAATACAAAAATCCCAATAATATTTGCTAAGCGCTTACTCTTAATTCACTAATCACATTTATCAAATGTGCTCAAACCAAAGCTCCTTACCTTTCTTGGGTATACCCTTACTATTGGGCATAGAGCCTGAGGAAGGCAGTGTAATAAAATGATAAATGTAAGCAATATGTACATATTTCGCATGATATTAGGTGATAATTTACCTTGAGCTCCAAGCATAGTGGCCTTGACGGTACTCAAAATCTTCAGTTGCGTAGCAATGGTTGGAATGCGTTCGCAGACTTGCAACAAGTTCGTGCGAATCCTCTTATCAGTGCACTCGAGTGCTAATTGTTTGGCAATCTTCGTGACTTCAGCACTGGCATCGGCGATAGACTTTGCGGTGGCAATCAATTCACGTTTGCTTCCCTTGTCATCGTTCTGTACCAAATCTGAAAGGCGAGCCATCAAAAGTGCCATCCTGCGTGCCGCTTGGATCAATTCGTTATCCTTGGCGGACCACTGCTTTACTTCTCTGTGCAGATTGTGCGCAGCAACCTATTGATTTTTTTAGTAAAAATTAAATAATCGATTTTGTAACGACAAAGAGTTATAATACCATGATAGGTTGGCTGGCGTTGGAAGCGTTTTTGAAAACGTCGTCTTCGTCGTCCGTTTCCGGAGGTGGCGGTCTCATAGGCGGAGCTCCGTCTCCCACGGTTGGCAATGGTGGGCGTGGCGGTGCCATATCTAAGAAAATGACTCGTTTATTTAACCACTTGAACTGCGCTTCTAACATTTATATAGTGTAAGCAAAAATTACCATCTTCCGTGATATACTGTGGAATAAAACGATAGTATCCTTCGTTTTAGTTTAATTTAAAGTAAAATGCAAGCATGAAACATTCCAATTCAAACAATCAACATTAGTTTTGATGAAATGTACAAAACAATTAAATAAATAATAATCGTAATGATAATTTAACTGCTTGTACGTGCGATGTGATGTATCATAAAAAATAATACGAGCAAACAGAATTGTTTAACTAATATATCACAATTCAGAACGAGAGAATAAGATACAGAAGAAATGATTTACTTATATTATAAGACCTTCCAACGGACAAACAACATGCAAACGAAATCCCCCAAAAAATGCTGAAAGATTCTAGTTAACGACATACAAATGTATGCTGGTTAATTTGCAATCCAATAAACCAATAACAGTAAATGCAGTTCATATGTATGTGTATGACATGCCGAAAAATGCGACGAGAACAATGGGTGTAATTGCAATTACCTGACTCATCATAGTGATTCGGATTCAGTTCCTGGCAAAGTAGATCTGAATTATCGCCTAGATTTCGCCCAAAAAATAACAATTGAACAATTGTAGGAGAGGAGAACAGAAAATTTTGGATTAATTTTTGGCCGAACTTTTTGTTACGGTTAAATGAAATGTTTTTGTTATAATACCTCGAGCCCATTTCGGAAGTGGGCTGTGCCTACCGCCCAGCAAGTGCGGCTGATTCGGGCTTAGCGTTCTGAAATCTTCGTTGGCCGGTGCAGGGATGTTGCGCACCGACTCTCCCACTGAAGTATTAATATTGATTAAATGCAAAACTAAACCGAATGATATTTAATAATGGTGAGAGAAACAAGCGGGAAGAAGGTGTAAGGTGTGATAAAGATAATAAAAAATCTGTGAAGTTAAAGGAGAGCGTAAAACCAAGTGACTTATGTAATTCGTTATCGTGTTTAATACCTTTGTTTTGGAAATGCGATTCTTGCGCAGGTTCTGTAACCATTAAATTGTTTTGTGCATTAGTACTACGATTATCTTTGATGAATAATCGAACTTACCTATGTTCAGAGAGTTCATGTCCGGCAATGGCGGAAGTTCCGGTTGAATTGCTTGACGTACCAGTCCAACGGACTTCAAGAGCTGCAATAAACAATTCTTTGAGCCCTTTTTCAATTAATAATACTCAACTTACCTCCTTGTTAGTTTCGCGCCAATGGGAGGCAGCAGCTGGATCAGCTGGATTCATAGCCACATATTTAGCGTTCTGAACCATCGGTGGAATACCTGAAGATTAAAAATAATTATTTACACTATACTCTATAAATTAATATGCAGTTTACTTGTTTGCAAGTTGTATGAAGCGTTATTTATTTCATCGATGAAGGTGGGATCCTCACTGTTGTCGCTTTCTTGCTTTGCCACGGTTATAACTCGATTAGCAAGTCGCGCAATTGAAGAAGTATTATCAACCATCTTCTGAGGTGCTTGATTTTGAATAGCCTCCTCGCACATGAACGTGTGTATTTTCATTTGCTCCTCCGAAGATTTGATAAAATCTGCGGAATCCGTGGTTTCGTCACACAGATTTCTCATTTTCGTTAACAAATAAGAGTACTGTCCACGAAGATTCTCGAAATGCTCGTCGGCAGTCTTCGATTCCGGATAATTCATTCGAATGCTTCCGGCGGACACCAGCTGTGGAGTCAGGCTATCCATCTGATTGGCCACGCTCTGTAAAGCCTCAGCTAATTTTTTGTTGCCGCCGCTTCCACCTAAAACATGACATATTCGTTTAATATTCCCAATTAATAAACGCATCTCTGTTAATTGTTAATTTCAAAGAAATATAAATAGATTATTAATATTTAATCTGAAAACGGGGCCTCACAAACACGAAAGACTTACTATTTCGCAAGAACCCTGCTTTACAAGCTACAAAAAGATTGGTTCTTTCAAGAATACGTAATTGAAGTTTACAGGTAGAAAAGTCTCACCTGCTCCGACCATCCTAGCGGTTTTCACAGCACGATTGGAAAAGTGCTGCAGGTTTGCAGCTTTATCCTCAAAGTTTTGGTAACGATTGGGTGAACCTTCCGGAGCCAAAACGGCCTCATGAAATTGTCTTAGCGGCGATACGATATCTATGAAATCCTCCACGACTCGATTTACAACTGCCTGATTGATTTTCTCCTTCAATTCGTGCAGTTTGTGTGCGAGTCTTTTGGAAATTTCACGAGCTTGAGGCGAATTACCTTCTCCAGAGGCGCATAGATCTCGCAGAAACCGAGTCAAATCATCCACCTCGTTACATAACTGCTGCACCTCTGATTTTTGAATGCCAGGTAAACCGTCAGCAACCTACTCACAATATTACACAGCATTAATCTTTTTTTTAAATATGAATTCTCTTTATATTACTTTTCTGCCTTCTTCGACAATGGCTTGAATGGCTCTTTGACCTAAACCTTTATCATCGTGAGCAGGATTAGAAAACCATTTGCGTGCTTGTTCCAATCTGAAAATACAACTTGGTGTGTGATATTATACTAAATATTTGAGAAAACCCACCTTCCTTGGACGGTGTGCGCCGTTTGCTGAAGACCGGCTTTATCTACTGCAACAACAGCATTTAGGACAGCCTGCTGCAAACTGCCCAACTTCTCCTTAATTCCTCTTGCTAAAGATTCAGCCTGAGGTGTTGCACCTTTACCTTCTTGTCTCAACTCACACAGAGCATTGGTCATAGTCTCAAGATCGGAGCACAACTTTCCAATAATTTGCTTGTCCTGGGGCAAACATCTTCCAGCTACTTTTTCAGCAGCGTCAATGATTTGCCTTAATGACTTTTCGCCGATTCCGCCTCTAACTGCCTTTGGATCCATCAACCAATCATTTGCTGCGTTGATCTTGTTCTGAATAGCGTTCTGCAGTTTCTTTAAAACTGTTAAATTATCTAAATCGGATTGTTCTTCATCGTAACTGGTCAATTGAAGCACGCGAATGATCTCATTTATTTCCTCACTCATTCTCGCCGCCAAATAGTTGCGATTCTCAGCCGCTTCTTCGGCGCCTTTACCACCATTGGCCAAAATATGAATGTATATCTTCATCGAGCAGATTAATATTGGTGCCAAGCTCTTCACTTGTTCGACGCACCGTACCAAAATTTCAGAATGAACTTGATGGGTTAGCTCCTTTTCACGGGCGCTAACATCTCTTGTAACTTTACTCAAGCACGGACTAAGTTCCCTCAGAAATTGTACCAGACCCTCCATGGTATCCGTTACTTCCGTCACCGCCAAATAATCCAAAACCCTGTGACATTCTCGCACAATTTTCCGCACCTCCGATTCATCAAAACAAACTAACAGAGCGGACGTAGCCTTAAATACAATTGAAATTACTTTATTTGCTATAAGATTGATATATAATTAGGATTAAGTTACTTGCAGAATTCCACCACTTCCTTCGATTAAGCGCTTTCTGGCTGGTCCAGAAAAAGGATCGTGTTTCAGCATGCCACTCGCTTCCTCCAGCAATTTAGAGGACCTTTCGACTCTCACAAGGGCCGAAGGCATGTCTTGTCTCAGGATTGTATCGTCGGAACTGTTGATTGTATCCCTGCCCACTTTCACCAAATTGGATACGGCTACGCTAACAGTCTTCACCGGTTGCTCCAAATCCGGCATAGCATTGCCATCTTCCGCTTCTTCGTGGAGTATAACCAACCTGGACACCTAAAACAAAGAAAACAACATTCATATAAAACGTTTCGCGTATATGTTATTTATACAATCTAATAATATAATTAATTTTGATGATCAGATAATCTCGAAAACTTCTCAATTCCATACAAAATCTAAAATTTAAATAGTTGACGAAAAAATAAATAATTATTTTCTTAACAGAAACATTAAAATTATCTTTATTTATCAATAAATTGCAATCTATTATTAATATACTAATTATTAATACTTTTGTAATACATAATTAAGATGTACGTATACTTTCAGAATTATAAAAATAGGGTTAATTATCTTGGAATTGTGAAGTAAATAAAATACCAAAACTTTTTAAATAAAGTTTTTTTTATATAATATTATTCTTTTAATTTCTGTTAATGTATATTAAGATTTATAAGAGATGAATATAACAAAAATAAACATGTATTTTTTAAGCATAAAACAAATAAAAGATATAAGGCAATTTGTATGTAAAATTTAAATTAACAAATTTATATCATCATTAATGAATGTTTACTAACATTTATGTAAAGAGCGAATCACTTAGTGACACATGACTGTATTAGCTTCCAATAATTAAATTGTTATTAACCCATATTTTAATACAGAGCTTGAACGTGGATATTGATACTGAATATATTAACATTATTTTTGTGTTATTAGCCCACTCGTGACTATGTAGCACGTACATAGCAAACGGTACCATTTATGGCGACATCAACGAATGTCGCCTGCCTACTAATTAAGAAGAAACGTTGCCAGATCAGAAAAGAATAATATTCTATACCTTTATTTTATACGATAACAATTTATCAAATACGTGTGAAATACGTATACATTTGCGATATTATTACTAATAGATTTTTTTATATATAATTATTATATCATGTATTTCTATTAACTACGAATAATAAATGAATGAAGTAATTAATGAATATAATAAAATATAATAAAAATATAAATAATAAAAAAATATAATAAAAACAACGTTCTTATTTTTATTTATTACATGTCAAACAGAGATATAATGATTGTCAAAATCAATCCATGTTTGCGATCAATTATTAGGAAAGCATCGACGGACTTGAAAAATGTTCTAGCTGCCAAAATTCCTATACATCAAGAGACTGTAAAAAATTTTCGGAAGAAACATGGTGGTGAGAAACTGTGCGATGTGATCGTAAATCAGGCATATGGAGGTATGCGAGGTATTGTGGCGATGGTATGCGAGACATCAATATTGGATCCTGAGGAGGGAATTCGTTTTCGTGGTCATACAATCCCGGATTGCCAGAAGAAGTTGCCGAAAGCAAGCGGTGGTGAAGAGCCACTTCCCGAGGGTCTGTTCTGGTTGTTGCTAACAGGAGATATACCCAACGATGCTCAAGTCAAGGCCATCTCGAAGGAGTGGGCGAGCAGGGCCGCATTGGCGCCTCACGTCATGACCTTGCTCAAGAATTTGCCGAGCACCGTACATCCGATGTCGCAATTGAGCGCTGCAGTTATAGCACACAACAGCGAGAGCAAATTCGTGAAGGCCTATATGAGCGGCGTCCACAAGTCGAAATACTGGGAATACGTGTACGAAGATAGTATGGATCTGATAGCGAAGCTGCCGGTAATCGCAGCGATAATATACCAGAACGTCTACAAAAGCGGAAAGAGTGTTGCTCCAATAGATGCCGACAAGGATTGGAGTTTAAACTTTACCCGAATGCTTGGGTATGATAATCCCAAATTCACCGAATTGATGAGACTATATTTGACGATACATTGCGACCACGAAGGTGGCAACGTCTCAGCCCACACGGTTCATCTGGTTGGATCAGCTCTGAGCGATCCATACCTATCCTACGCAGCCGGGATGAACGGCCTCGCAGGGCCTCTTCACGGTCTGGCCAATCAAGAGGTGCTCGTATGGGTAATGAAAATGAAACAAGCGTTGGGAGACTCGCCAAACGATGATCAGATCAAAGACTTCATTTGGAAAACCCTCAAGTCGGGCCAAGTTATACCGGGATATGGACATGCAGTACTGCGTAAAACGGATCCCCGATATGTGTGCCAGTACGAATTCGCCAAGAAACATCTACCAGATGACCCACTTTTCCAAGTGGTCTCCGGACTGTACAAAGTCGTCCCTCCAATTTTGACCGAGCTGGGGAAGGTACAAAACCCTTGGCCCAATGTAGATGCCCATTCCGGCGTCCTGCTGCAATATTACGGTCTGAAGGAAATGAATTACTACACTGTACTCTTCGCGGTTTCCAGAGCACTAGGAGTACTAGCATCGCTAATTTGGGACCGAGCTATGGGTTTGCCCATTGAGAGACCTAAAAGTATATCTACAGAGAACCTCTTGAAAATGTTCAAATAATCTACATTCCGTCATACATTTATGTTATATATTATTATATATCATTTAATGTAATCCTTTTGTTCGTGATTAAATGCGGGGCGTGGCAACGCTGCAAACAATTAAGCGATTGTTTGAAAGAATGTGTCTTAAAAGGGCAACGGAATGAACGAACGAATGAATGAGTATAAGTCGTGATGAGAGAGAGGGGAAAAGGAAATCAGTCGAATGCGGGGGAGGATGGGTAAATGTCAGTGAAATTTATTTGAAATATATTGAATGGGAAAAGAAATGGGACGACGCCCACTTCTAAAAATAAGCATTACAAATAGAGCAAATCAGCAACATTTTATTTGGCAAAGGATTCATATAGTTCATATGAGTCATTGCTAATGTGATTTGTCGTCTATTCTCATTTATTTTCAGGACTTGCAGTTTATAAAACTTCAATTAAGGGTAGCTCACCTGCTGGGCCACAGGCTCCAGGATGGATTCTATAGTTTTCGTGTGAAATGCAGGCATTTTTAATCTTCGAAAATTATCGAAAAAAAAAACAAATAAAAGAAATAAAATCTGATACACAGGCACAAACACAATATCACAGTATTCTAGTGGAACTGCACTCTCCAGTCATGTATTTTTGTAAATTCAGTTTCCTGCTGCTCTTACTAAGCCAGGTAAAAGTAAACACATAAAAGCAGGCAGCCCCGTATACACCACTAGGCTTCGACTGCCTTTGCCTAAGCTTAAGTTTCTTACAAGACGCACGGCCATCCTCCAAAAATGGGAGCGCAACTGCGCGCTTTTCCCACCTAAATTCAAAAAAATAATATTAGCGGTAAGAACGACCGCATCTTAATATCATAATATTAATTATTCATAAACTAATAAAAAAAATATACCAACTAATCGCTTATTCTATACAAACCATAGCATTTCCTTTCTACGCTTTTCTCCTATCTATTTCCGGCCGGAAGCTGTGATATTTTCAATATCAGTTACAGCAATACAGAAATTGCTTTCAGTTGCTTAGCAGATCTGGCGCCGCTAAATTTAAAAAATGAAGCATGTTCTGACCATTGCGTTTGTGTCCTTATACCTGCACACTTGCGCTGAAGGTGTTCGAAAAATCCGTAGGTAACAATAATATAGTTTATTAAACTTTTTTAAAAATTATTTCTTATTTTAGCTTGCCCGAAAATAGCGCCGAAGAACGGCGAATATGTGTATCAAAGAAAAACTGGATTTGCGGAATACTACTGTAAAAGGGGATATAAATTAGCCGGCGAAAGGTACAGAAAATGCGTTCGAGGGAAATGGGAAGGAGAGCTTCCCAAGTGTGTCCGTAAGTTTAATTCAATAAATCTGAGTAGATTTGGATATATCACCAATAATATTAATTAGGAAATACGTGCAAGACACCGAGTAATCCAGCGAATGGTTTTATTTATCCTACAATCGGTAATGCAGTTCTGAATTTCATCTGCACGCATGGCTACAAACTGGAAGGACCATCCATATCTTACTGCGTTGATGATCGTTGGTCATCGCCCAAGCCCAGTTGCATTGGTAAAAATAAGTACAATTAGCAAAATATCGCATTAAAGATTGAACTTATTGTAGCTAGCGACATGGAAGCTTCGTTAACATGTGATTTCGAAAGGGAAGACCTATGCGGGTGGAGCCATGATCTTAATCATGATTTTGATTGGACACGACGTAACTTGAGCACGCCTACGGGCCATGTTTTTACCGGCCCCAAAAGCGATCACACACCACATATGCAAGGATTGGGTAAATTCCACATATATAATAACTTACTAATTATTAATTGTATGATATTTAAGGATATTACATGTATATCGAGGCAACTTCAAGGAAGCAAAATGATACGGCACGTTTGATTTCGCCGGTGTACCCGAAGCAAACTAACAACACTTGCTTGGAATTCTATTACCACATGTGGGGAAGTTCTGCAGGACAACTGCGAGTTTATTTGAAGAAGGTGAACGTATCATGGATCCTCAAACCAGAGGACGCGATTTTTTTGAAGTCTTCGAACCAAGGACCGCTCTGGCAACGTTCCTTTCTGCAATTTCCTGAAATTGATGAAGATTTTCAAGTAAATATGGTGTGGGATTTAAATGAATTTAAATTTAATGTGCGACTCGCAGATAATCATAGAAGCTGTAAGAGGATCAACATATTTAAGTGATTTGGCCATCGATGATTTTACCATAACTGAAAACTGTAATTTGGACAATCCGACTGAATCGTACACGTAAGTGCTAAAATAAAAATGTAGTAGTTTGTACAAGATTGATATTGGACTTTAAAATTATTTAGGTCAACATATTGGACAGATATGACCGTTTACGAATCTTTAACATGCAACAACAGATGTGGAACGAGAAACTCCGCTCAGAACAAGTGCAACTGCACCGTGGATTGCGATACAAACAAATCTTGCTGTCCAGATTATATAGCAATCTGCATCTTAGGTCAGTACACTATTATATTATATTTTACATCATAGCGAGCGCGCGCTGTCAAAGTCACTAGTTTTGTGTAGCTTTTTCGGAAGGATGCATTTGATACAGAAATTTCCAGCGTTTTTACATGTAAGTTTTAGAATATTTGCTTCAACGAAATAATCCGAAACCATTGATTTTGATAGCAAGTTCATGGGTATGGTGCACTGCGTCAGATAATTCTTACTAATGACACTCTTGAGGCGGTCACTCGGCTTCAGAGGAAGAAATGTCCTCGACAACCAATCGAAAAGAAGGCACCGCCCAACAAACCCTGCGATCGACCTACTCCGATCTGTCCTTCCAAGAACGAACCTTGCGGTAAACCTAATGATCCTGATAAGTCAAAGCCGAAAAAGAAAAAGTGCCAAACAAAAACCTATCCATCTTTTTTAAATTTTACACCGAAGGACGTTAAATTTATTTGTGCTCCCTAAAAGAAAATCGAATCGAATGTGTCCTCAAGCTTTAATTTTTATTTTGGAAATAAATTTCTAAGATCTTTTAATCGGCTTGTTACAGGGAATTATTTTACTGACGATTACACAAGCACCGAGGAATATTGGTCAACCGAATCAAACGTGAGCAGCGACATTGAAGTAGATGAACGTAGATTACATTCAAACCCACCGAATACCAACTCTGATCATATAATTCCAACAAACGGATCTACTACCTCGCCTGCACTTACTATAGTAACCACTACAGCACAGACTACGATTAAACAAACTACCAAACCTACCACAACAAAACCAACAATTGCAGTTACTAAACCTACTGCACCATTGATTATTACTACCCAAACTACAAAGAAGGTAGTGGTAATTACAAAACCACCGAAGACTATAATAATTCCGAAAAATAGATCTACTGCTGCTGCGATTTTATTCACAACAGTGATAGTAAGAAACATCACACTACCTCCAAAGTTTGATATAGACAAAAAGACTCGGCAAGAGTCCGATGCAATTGAGGTCATTCCAAGACCAAATGATAACGAAATAGATAATATTACAATGGCATCGTTAAATAATGCGCAGACAACGAAGAAGTCAATTGCGCAAAGTCATAAGACGATGAATACATTTTGGTTTGTTGCAATTGCAATTTGCGTTACGTTGGTCGTTGTCCTAGCAAGCATTTTGTATAGACGTTATAACTATCGGCGAATGAATGGACGAGGGCATAGCGATTCCCAAAGCGATGTAAGATTCTTAACAAGCGACGAAATTCTAGATTTCAATTTAGCAGGGTAATTCTATAAAAAAAAAAACAAATACACTATATGTATCGGTTCACGTATGTAGATAGGATTGGTTAATAGGTTATAGAAAATAAAATGTTTTTTCTTCATAATTATTATTTTTCAACTTGCTTCGAATTTTATCCTTTTTCACTTCCTCAGCTTCATAATTCAACCAAGATCAACTTTTCAATCATCCTCATTTAATTACATGTTTCCCTCCGATGATTTCACATAATTATTAATATCTCACTTTTCATTTTTAATTAATTCATTTGCTGCGGCGACAGCGATTTAACACAAACTATATATTTTTTAATTTAAAAAGCGCGTGGTAATAAGTTTGTTCCATTCGTTTTCGCCCACCCACTCTCCCGCCTCTCAGTTTTAATATCTTGGATAGATACTTAACGCATCTTATCCAATCACATGTAAATCACTCGATTACAATATAATAAGCGCTGTACGCGTGGCCTACGAAGAACCAATCCCTTTTGAATTTTAACAGTGATGATGTATATTTGCAATTAACACTGTAAACAAAATGATCGGTCCTAGCACAATCGTCCCATATCCCATTTCTGTAGGATATAATCATTTATATAACAACGTTTTATAATCATAAAATGAAACGAAATGAATCAATTAAAAGAAGTACTCGTGAAGAGATTAATTCAAAATAATTTGAATGCCTTGCACCCCCCGGGAGAAAGAAGATTATGATATAATATTATATAGTTTCGATAAATACACATATAAAGGTGGGTAAGTACTGTCTGTCTTCCGTGACTAATAAGTGACGAATTTAAAATATAAATGTTTTGATAATACTTACGAGTAGAACAGATTTTACCCAAATTAATTAAAATAAAATTTACGTAATATATAAATATATATGTATATGCGTGTGTTTATATAATTATTGAATATTCATGATTTTTTTAAATTTATTATTATTTTGTTTAAATTCTCCTCTTTCTCTGTTTGTATATTTTGTTTGAATCTATGAATTGAATTTAAATCGAAACGTACTAAAAAAGTATCTCCCTAACATTCCTGCTGTTGCTTGGCCGCTTGTCCAGAAGTTCTGAAACCGGGTGGTGTAGGAATTTGTGTGTTAAGCTCAGTTCCGAGCCAATTCAAACTTTGGCCACCGTTCAAGTGGCTGAAGCCTAAAGAACTAGATGCGCTGTTGCTGCCATTATGTGTGGTGAAACCGTTATGCTGATGGTATGAATCATATTGCTGGCGCTGCTGAGTTGCGGCTGTGGTTGTGGGTCCATTCTGTTGCGGTTGTGACGTTGCGCCCAACTGAAGTCCATTTGTGTAATGATCTATATGAGGTACATGTCTTCTGGAGGATAAAATTGCTGGGTCCAACACCTTCCAATCCATACCTTCAGATCACGAATTCAATTTCAGTTTAATTAAATTGAACAAATATGTATAGTTAGTTTACCTTTATGTTGTTGCTGTTGGTGTGATTGTTGCATCTGATTGTTGAAAGTTGAAGGCCAATTGTTTTGTGTGTTATTCATTTGTTGTTGCTGTGGTTGTTGATTGTTCATTGTTAAGAAAGGTAATATCTTGCTTCCAAAGGCGTTCATATGTGTGTTGGATTGTACAAAACCAGGTGGCGGTGGTGGTAAATGATTTCCAATATGATTATGTACTAGTCCATTCATTTGTCCAGCTCCGATTGAATTAGTGCGGCCTGAAAATAATGAATTATACCATATAATACATATCACGACGAAGTCAGAATAATTTTAAAAAGTTTAGGAGCTTGCATGTTACACGATACATTTGCAGTATCAACATGCTAATCATTAAAAAAATACAAATCGTACCTGTATTATGAACGTGACTATCAGACTCTACTAATTCCTCCAGTGCTTTCTGAGCTTCTAAGAAACCATTGTCAAGCTCATGGTAATCTTCATGAAGAGGTCTGCTATTGTTACTCTTGTTCGAGGAGAACGAATTCAAATTAATGCCTCCGCTGAACAATTGTGACGAGGCGTTATTACTGTTGGGCGCCCCCATTCCAGGTGCACCAAAATTGAACCTGCTGGACATGTCGAAGCCGCCCCCGTTTATTTGGCCGTATCCATGTTGCTGGTGGTGAGTTTGTTGCTGCTGCTTAGAGTTCAACGTAAGGCTCATCAGTTGCTCTTCGATTTGACGCTGCTGTTGCAGTAAGGCCAATGGGTGGTTGTCCTCCACAATGTAATAGGGTTGCCAAGGTGTCTGATGATTGAATCCACCATTGAGTTGTTGTGGTTGGTGTTGCTGATGTAACAGATTCTGGCTCAACTGATGTTGTTGTTGCTGATGCTGTTGTTGTTGATGTTGTTGCTGTTGTTGTTGTTGTTGCTGCTGTTGATAGCCACCGTTCCTGCAAAAATCCGTAAAGAACTTTGTCATATGCGACTCCAGGTTGGATTCTTTGTGTCCATTAGCATAATGATTATTATAATTGACGCTATTCTTTGCTAAAGTTTCTAAAAGGTTTTCGGTATCGGTATAGACTGGTTCAACCATCTTAGTGTACTGTGATGGAGAAGGATTGTCCAATCCTTGAAACATGCCTTTGACGGTAATTCTCTGTTTGGCTAATTCTTCTAAATGATTTGAATGCTTGCCATAACCAAAGTCAAAATCCCAGCTATCAGTGTCATTGTGAATCTCCAGTAAAGGTTCTGTATTTTGATGGAGAACTGCAGGTGCAGGACTGCGACCCCTGGATTCACCATCGGCAACTGTGTCGACCAAATCTAATTTTGTTGTAAAAGAGGTCTGCGAAAAGAAACTGGAATTATCGTCAAGAATGGTGACTGGAGTCGGTGGTAATTTAATTGGAGGCGATTGTGGCAACTCTTCGAACTTAATTTCTTCTGCTTTAACATCTTCCTCTGTATTTTGCTGCTCAGCTTTAGTTTCTATGGCGACGATGGTTGGAATAGGTGTAGGTGGCGTTGTTGGTGGCTGTTGTGGCACTGTTGTTTTTTTACTTTCCGTCTTCGTTTTTTCAGCAGCACAGCCACCGCCGCCGTTCGTAGATTTCGTTTTCTTATTGCTGGCTTTATTTGATTTATCTTTATCACTTTTTTCGGATTTCTTACTATCGTTATTAAGCTGCGGCCACGTATCCTTATTATTTTGATTACTACCGTTCGTGGAGACAACGGCCGGCTCTTTCAGTTTGCCCTTTTGTTGTTGAGTTTCTCCACCGCCGCCTCCTGCAGAACTACCGTTTGTATTGTTACTCATTTGTAAACTTGAAATTGTTGTGATGTTCGAAGTTGGTGTTACAACTGTCATTGGAGGCGCAGCCGCTACTGTTTGTGCAGCCGCCAGTTTGCTAAGCAGCGCATCATGTAATTTTTTCTCATACTCTTGATGCTTACCAGCATGCATCTGCTCTTTAGTAAAACTTGCTTCCTGATCACCTGAACATTTAAATCAATATTAGTATGTCATTTTTAATCAATCCCATGAAGAACATTACCAAAGTCATGTAGATACATACAGTCAGGCTTTGGACATAGCTGATTTTTCATAAAGTGAGAGCAATATTTCGTGGTACCCAAACTAGTTTTTATTGTTTTACCATCTATAATAGTATTATTTACGTTCTGGATGGCCCGAAGAGCGTCGTCACTTTTCATATACGTCACATACGCACCTACAACATTTATATATACCCACGATTAGATACTTTATACGTTCTACATAATAAACACTAAATACCAAATAACTTACTTGCACTGGGTCCTTGCGTCCCGGCATAAGCCGTCGACTGGTTAATGACAACTTTGTGTATCTTACCAAATTTGCCAAAATACTCATATCGCTTCAACACTTCAGGATCCGCCAATCGCATAGGCAATCCTACCACAAACACCAGATTTCTCTGGACAACGCGCACACTGAAATCGTATTTTCAATAAGGTATGTCAACTTGCACTTGCAATAAATAAACCTGGCCAAATGTTTTCGGCTTTCCGTCAACTTCGCCTTCCGCTGCTGATCTCTTTGCCGCTTATCCGCCTTTAGCTGGGCCACCTGCTCTTTAGACAAAGGAATGAATTCAGGCTTCTCCGAGTATGCCTTGCGGCATGCTGGGCATAGCCCATTCTCATCTGTACGTATCCTATGCCAGCAAAACCGGCATATCTATTGGAATGAGTAAATAGTAACTAATAATAAAGTGATGGGTAAACACTTACCTGATAGCCACAAGTGCAAGGATAAAAGTGTAGGTCATCGACCTCCAAAGGTTCCATACACAAAGGACATTCCACCTGTTCCTCTCCACTTTGATTTAATAATGACATCTTTGACAGGGTAATTATTATCCTTCTCCAGTTGAGGTAACTGATGTGCACGAGATTTGATCGGGATGGTAAAAACCCAGATCAAATACACAAATAGGCAGATACCAAAACAACACCTACCAGTATATTTGTTTCTGAACTATATTTTTTTCTCTACTAGGCAGATAAATTAAGCTTTGTATTTGCTAAAGACACTATGTATTGCTTCGCAATTGTTCTTCCAAACCTGTATACAAAAACAAAAAACAAATGATGTCATAAGAAACAAATATTACAGGTCTTGTGTAAATAATACTAGTTATATGTGTAGACAAAACTGGTTGATTAGAATAAAGTGATAGAGAATAACTGAATATACTTGTTGTTAGATGTAATTAAATAGTATGTCTTGGATTTGTGAAAGGAAATTTTACAAAATCTGGTGTACTGCTATTCATTGATGGAAGAAAATAGGATAGCATTGATTGTGGGCAAGAACAGAAATATTGTATGTGGATAATACCTCAAGGAGAGAATCCCTTAAAAATGTAATCAGCGAGAAATTAGACTGTAAAGTTCAAGAACTGGGTGATTAAAATATAATGAAACATCTGTCAAAATATTGCCAAATATGAAAGAATTTTTTTTGCACTGAAAAATAACTTCCGACGGATTTGGGATTTCCTTTAACGAAAAGTCCGTTTATCGCGAACGAAATGCCAATTGTAGATTTACCTTTTATATAACAAAGACTTTAGAACAAATGGAATTATCTCTCAATATTCCCAGCAATATACTATATGTAATAGGGGGAGAGAGTGATTTTTGTCATGAAAATGGTATTTGTATTAATAACAGGCCAATATATTTCACTCATCCACACACGTAAAACAATATCCTCAGCACTTGCACTACACCAGCCAATTAATGATAAAATTATCGAATTCAATGTTAAACAAAAAATATATTTACTTACAAAATTTTCTTGTATGAAAGATTTTTCAATATGGCGACTGGTCAAATTTTTTTACGCACTGTTGCCATACGTACGCTGTAACTGTCAATGTTAGTTACAATTTGGATCAAAATAGAATCTAAACTCAACGTAAATTTACTAGATACCCATGTACATTATCATCAACATAAAAGGCATATAACTGCACACTGATTTATCGAAAAACATCAATCATATAACTGTTAATTAAAATCACATTTATAAAGCTATTAGGACCAATGTTGCAACTAAGCTGGTTACTCAAACCAATCACAATACATAGCCACGTTCACACTAACCCAAAAATCATATGAGTGTTGTTTTCTCTTTTTCTTTGTGTGAATTTTATTGCAGTATATTAGTTTCTCGGCAATTGCAAATTTCGATAATTAAATGCAACTTTCTAAAGGTTTTTTTTTATTCATATTGTTCTAATCAAATAACTCATACACTGTATGCACACATTCTCGCTCTCCCTTGAAAACTGTTACCTAACGGTATTGGAACGCATTTAATAACACGATTAATTCAAAACAAAGCAATGCACATTTATTAGTAGAAATATAGGTAAATAAGATATTCATTTGGACATGTTCCCACCCAAGTCGTTTTCTCCGTCCGTCGTTTCTAAAAGAAATATTTGAAATGCACTATGAGAAATTAAATACAGTTAAAAACCGCAGAGTACTTTTTTTTAAATTAAGGATATGAAAAAACCAACTTAATTGGTTTCAATTATTCATTACTGGATGTTTGTTAATAGCGTAAATTGAGCAATTAAAATATCCTAACTTATTTGAATTACCTCTTGGCGACGTCTCCTCGGATGATGTCTGAAAATCGTATCCAAATACAAAAGGCCGCTTGGGTTCCTCTCTGGAGGTGTATTCATCTGTGCTAGAATCAACCTTCATTTTTCCTGTCATGCTCGTGTGGCATGCGAAGGACGGTGGATAATACTGCACGCTGAAATAGTTTGAATAAATAAAACAAGTTTGTACTGGAAGTTTGATTGATGAACCTATGTACTCTCAATTCAGGTATCTTGCTATTAGAGTCGGATTCACCTTCCGTTGTATTTGTATTCGATGAGGATTTTGTAGAAACGCTGGGCAATTTATTGCTCATCCTTAGTATGAATGCTTTGTAATATAATTATTTTTAAACTGAAGGAAAATAACTTACAGTGCGTAATTTGCATTCTCATTTGTAGAACTTCGTGATGACATGAATGCTGGGCAAGTTTCATCTCTGCACGAGATTTGATCTTCTGATCCCTTCGCCATTTCATCATCATCTCCCTCTTCGGATTGCCCGATAGCTTTCACCTTATCCTCTGTAGATTGATAGAATTAGCGTGACATCATGACGCATACCTTAATTTGAAACCTTTTTTCAATTTCGATATTCGAATCCTACAGCATACGAAAGCGGCTCCCAAGCAGAACCATATTATGATAGTCGCTAGGGCCGCCATCAAAATCAAGTTGTTCTTGGATTTTTTCTAAAAAGAAAAGTATATTCAGTTAGTATAGAAACTTATAGTTCGTAAAATATACATCATATTTCGGCGGTCCCAACGCATCCCCTTCGTCCACCATGTCGGGAAACGGTTCTCGGTCATCTGTATCTGGCATTATGTTGATATTACCCATGGCTTTTACACTTTTACCATCCTGTTTTATGGTCTCTAAAATTCTCAGAACGCCACCAAAAGCTGCATAGAATTTATCGTCGCAAAGGTGCGGCATAACTTTGGCCATGATGAAGGCATAGACGTTAGTGTTGAATTTATGAACGTCCTGCTCGTCGACGTGTCGAGATGCCATGCATTTGCTCACGGCTACGTAGAACTTCACTAGGATATAGGCTGAAACTCGGGATTCCAAGTTTCTCAGACCAAAAGTTTTGAATGGCACGGCGATTGCGGATGGATGTGTTTTGGAGTCAAAAAATGGTAAAGGTACTTCCATCGAGCACCCTTTCGAGGCTCTAGTCTTTTGTCCCGTTCTACCTACAAAGAACATGTAATTCAGAATCGTTTTATAATTTAGTACTTACCTGCTCGTTTGGAATATATTAGTCCTTGACAAGGATCCGTTGAAGGAGTTGGCGATTGCAATGATATTGGTTTAGCGTGTATATGTTTACCTATAAATCTAAATTATTAAATGAGAAAATGTTGTGAAAAAGAGTACCTAATCGTTTGGAAGGTTTTGCCCAACCATTGCCATTTGTTCTCAAGAAATTTTTCAACTCATCATATAATTGATAAAGTTTTACAATACTTGCATACTCAACATTTCCTGCGTAATAGGCGTATTTTGAAACTGGCAGTATGAAATGTCTCATGTATCCACCTAAGATTAATTTATTATTTTCGAGCAAATAAAAATATATGTGTATACCTAAGGTGTCTGTGAACGCAAGTAACATGATGTGTTTACTTTTACCAGAAGTTACACCTCTGATGACTTCCAGGAGTAGTCTGAAATATTCGATGATATCTGATATAAAACTATCATCCTCTACCTTAACGGTATCCATGCGTGGCATTAGGTTCCTCATGAGCATTCTGCTGGTCAATAGAGCAACATTATCGGCACTCCAACAATCCCTGCTCATATCAGAAGGGGAGAACAATACCGTTCCAAAAACCGCAGGCTTAGCTGTTCCATTACACGAAACGCCAACCAGAAGAGCGGACAATAGAATCGCTATACACTTCATGTTAAAAATCAAATAAATAAAAATGACATCACCAAAAATGACAATTGTAAAGCTTACTCAAAAAAAAACACAGAAACCATTTCTTAATATTAATTTATTTAAAGAAACTTACATATAATGTAATAACTTAACTTAATGAACTATGGCATTTAGTGGTTCAGCTTTTATGCTGGGTAAATTCAATCTGTTATCAATTTCTTCATCTATTAATCCAATAATTGCCCTACAAAATAGAATTGTTTAATTTGTTCTTCTCAATAGGCAAATGAACTTACACATTATCACCACGGATAATATGGAGACCTAGCATCACCTGCTCAATACCTGTGGTGCTTGAATATACCCTCTCATGAGATTCATCTAATATCAAATTTATAGTTTGATCAAAACCTTTTAGGGTACCCTGAAAACAAACAAATTAAAAAAAACATTCAAAGTTTGCTGCAAAAAAAAACTTACAATGAAATTTCTCCCATCTGTAGTGATAATGGACACAGTATCTATATTATCTATAAGGAAAAAAACAATTTGCAAGTATTTGATATTAATAACATTTTCATGAAAATCGGCATGTAACAATAAGCAATTAAATTATGATTCATTTTAATTCAAAAAATATAATAGAATTCCAATTAGGAAACATATTTTTTTTAAGGAATCCAATCAGAACATAACCTAAATATAATGATGGCAAAATTTGTACCATTCATGTACAAGTGGCAATCTTATAGGATATTGTAAAATGTTACAAGTAAAGGATACGATTTACAAAAATGTCCAAACCACTTGCCATTTTAACGAAATAATATAAAAAAGCGTTATTAAATAATGGGACTATTTAAGAACGTTTTAAATTGGAAATAAACAAACTAGAAAACTGAAGTTAGTCTCATTTGATATCAAAGTCTAATACCATAATTGTTACTTGAAATATAAAATTATCATTTTTGTAATTTATGTGCCAAATTCTTATTTTATTATGTTTTTAAAAAGTTAATTAAATGATAAGATAATATGTATGATAAGAAAATCGATAATTTTTCATATGCTACATAGGTTGCCTATATCAATGATACACGTAATATAATGTCACAGGTGCCAAAAGCCTATTTGAAGTTTTCTATTTTATTTTACGAAGCGAGTATAATAACAATTAAATAACAAACTAATTTGAAGTTAATTATAAATTTATATTGAAAATGATGTTGATATAGATTCAAAATAACATTTAACCATATTTTATGTAACGGATTTGCTATTTATAACATACTTAGAAGGCCATACAAGTGTGAATTCTTTATATTATAGAATCGTTTAACTCGGTATTTGTTATAATTACAAAATTACCCAAAAATTATGAAATTATTATGTTTTAGCTAGCAACTTTGATATTGACGTCACATTTATATTACAAAATAAGTTTATGCAATCGAAATAAGTAAGTTTAAGATTGTCGGAAAGATTTAGGATTTTTATTTTACACTTTTATTGTTGCAATAATTATAGTTATTATTTTATTTAATAAAGGAGTTGTTTTCATCGGATAAAAGGATTTTGATAAGTAATAATATACAATTATAATAAATATTGTCCTTTTAATGATAAAAAAAAATGTTATAAAAATATATGTTATGCTATTTACAAGAATTATGTACAGCGTGTGTATTAAATATTGGCATTGTTTCCAGCGTTAATTGGAGTATAAGTTTGAGTTCTTGTGGATCTTCTCGGAAAGCCTGTTTTTGAGATCTTGCTTAACACTAAAGCTTGATGAAGTGTGCGAATAGCTGTGATCCAGATTCGTGTAGATCTGCTTCACTTGCGTCGTCACTGGTCGTTGCCTTATGATGTTTGGAAACTTCTTCTGTTGGAAAGTTGTGTTTTCTTCGCGCTTTATTGTTTCGATGCTTTTGTTCTTTAGCTGTTGCTGTTCTTCTACGCTGTGATTTTTCACGTGTTTTCTGAGACTGCTCGGATCCGTGTATTTCTTAGCGCATCCATAAATTTGACAAGCGTAAGGTTTCTGATAAAAAAAAACAAATTAGTGATTTAATGATATATTTTAAGTGTGTGATAATTACCGTGTCGTAATGAGTCCTTTGGTGTTTAGCTCGATCCGAGCTGTTTGAAAAACTCTTCGTGCAATTGGGGAATTGGCATAGGTACGGTCTCTCTCCCGTATGACTCCGCTGGTGGATCTTCAAATTTTCCAGACGCGAAAATGCTTTATTGCAACCTTCGAACTGCATAATAAATTATTTTAATAAATGGTTGTCTATTGATTTTGGTCGTTTTGTTTACTTACAGGACATTTATTTGGCTTTTCCCCGCTGTGTACTCGCATGTGGATCAAGAGCTTGTAGCGCGCGTTGAAAGGCTTGTTCTTTCTCGGGCAATTCAACCAATAGCAAGTGAACTCATCTCCGCGCTTCAATTCCACGTGCGTTTTCTCTATGTGCCTGACGAGGCTGCTTTGAGAATCATATATTTCGTAGCAATTTTCCCATTTGCACTGCAAATTCATCGGCATGAAGGTATCCTCGTATTCCGTGCTCGTGTCCGAACTCGCCGTGTGCTTCCTCTGCCTCTTCGAGCCAGAGTTAAGCATCGGATCATCGTATAACAAGGATTCACTTTGTGTCAAGATCAACTGGTTATCCTCGGCTTCCTCGTCGAAGTAGTCCGAATAGGGCGAGATCACGAGGTGGCCAAAAGTCCCTTTGTTGTCCTGATTTTTCATTGGTTTCAGAGAATTTGGGTCTTGGTTGCGTAGAAAGTCCGTGAAGTCGACGTTATTTTTGATGGTATTCACCGGAGGCAATCTTGTAAAATTGTTGGAGGTTTCTTCGTAAGGTGCGTCGAAAGGCGGTGGAGCTACGTAGAAGGTGCCCAGTTCCTCGGAGCACGTGTCGTTAAGATTCGTGTAACTGCAGGGCTGATTGAACTGCTCGAAGTTTTCAGAAAATTCGTCGTAATCGAAGGTTGAAGTGCAATCACTGCTCGGCGTGACGAGTTCAGAGAAACCCTCGTCGGTCTTGGCCAGAAGGTAATCCAATAAGTAATTTCCATCTTCGCTCATCTGCTGAGCCTGAGGTTCATCGTATTTATCGATGTTGGAGAAATATGCTTCGTCGAAGGTGTCCAAAATATCATCAGCCGCAGTTTTTACGTTGCTTCCCTGAGCATCGTAAAACGCGAAATTGAATTTCTCCATCAATTCCCTCTGAGTGTCCGTCAACTGCGAAATACCAAAATCCCATCCCGGCTCCAGGTTCAAATCCGTTTGCCCCTCGGGCTTGATCTGACTAGTCTCCGGCATTCCGTAATTTTCTATAAGCAACTGAATTTTAAGAAAACGCGAATCTTTTGACAATTCGACAATCTACTCTACTTACCATTAACAAATAGAATCGAACTGGATTATATCCAAATGAGAATGTTATCTTGCACTACTCGATGTTAAACTTCAGTCTTTTTGTTGTTCTTGGGGGATTGCGATATGAAGATACCGCTAATGTGCGCCTATCAAGGGCTTAAATTCAACTGCTACTGAAGTGTTGCGATCAAAGATGCTTCAGGAAAAGATTCTGGAGTTAAGATGCTTCGAGACTAATCGGCTCCGTTCGAGGCACGCTTAAGATAACGAACTATATATACTAATTGGGGGAGTGAGTGAGAAAAAAAAGGAGAGAAGAAGGCAGGTTAAAGTGGCATGCAAATGAATAGCTAATTGGTTGCAGTCTTCAACGACATTTTGACACAACATTTATATTTATATAAAAAAAACACACACACATTACATAAAAAAGTATTACTCTATCAGATTATTCACATTAAAATAATATTATACATTCTTTATAAATCATTGAAAATATATTTATAGTTGATGATTGTTTGGATATTTTTGATAATTCGTTGCATATTCCATATGTAATGAAATACTATAAAATCTTTAGATTTACTATTATAATTTTAAAAAAACTAGATATCAAATAATTGCCCTCTAAATGTAAAATGATTCTATAAACCTTAGTTGATTAAATTCAATAAATTTAAAGTGGAATTCAGTTGAAGATATTTACATTGGCTTGTTTAAAGCTACTGTATATTAAATAAGTTATATACATTGACTAAGAAATAACCTCAACATCGGCTATTAGAACAATACAAAATAAAACTAATTTCCTATAAAAGATAAAGTGTATATTTACAGATGCTAATACAGTGGAACCTCGCTTAACGAGTTTAATCCGTTCCAAAATTTCCGGATTTTGGATAGTGAAACATATTCAAAAATACAAATAATATGTGTACACAAATTTAAAAATGATGTAGCAGGCGTGCAATCCGGGACTTTTCTTCTAATCGTCGCTCGTTATGCGAAACGTCGCTCGTTAAGCGAGTTATTTTCCTTGCAATTAATTTTACTCGTTAAGCGAAATTCTCGTTATGCGAGGTTCCACTGTACTAGATTCATGTTTCTTTTTGAGAGTTTGAAAGAAACAAGAAAAATATGGTTATTCGGGCAATAAAGAAAATAATAATACATGCGCAAACTTGGCAATTGCTTAAAAAAAAATTTCATAAATATAAACAGTTTTTTATATACGGCGGTATTTGTTTTAAAAAATATGTAATAGATGATGAATAATGAAATCATTAATTCAAATTACTGTACAGTAGTATGTGATAGAATAACTATCATGTATTTAAACAAAGAAAATTTGACATGGTTAGATATGAATTTGATCAAAATAATTGATATGGAATTAAATCTGTCTGTCTTTACTCAAAAGAATTGAAATCTGGACGTAACAATAAATATCTGATTTTTACTCAAGAAATTAAAACTATTACAATAAATCAGGAAACTTCATACAGACGATGGTATTTTTTTTTTAGAAAACTACATAAATTGAAATTTAGTTTTATAGTCTTTCAGAGAGATAACATTTATTTGTTTAAAATATTCATTGGTCAAAATTTCAATTGACAAGGTAATAAACAAATCCTACCTTAATAATATTAAAGCGAGATTTTATGATAGGTTCGTTCCTCCAGTTTGAAATAATAGACTAACATTTTTTGAAGGATGCAGCCAACTTTACTGAATTATATTGGTTTATTTTATAGTGCAAAATAGAATGGAAAGATGTTGTTTCTTCTATAGTTGTATTTGTTTATTAAATATGCTGTTATTGATGAAATAAATCTGTTTGAAAGGGTAAATATCTGAACGAAAAGAACGAACGAAAGACTGACAACATGGCTACTAGATACCAAATTCCGTACTCCTTTTGTACATAGTTGGTCACTTTGCTTATTTCAGTGAAAATAACAATTTTATCAATATTTCTAATGAATAATGAATTAATTTTAAAATATATTTTAAGAAACGAACTAATGTTAAATTAATTTTTGTACAAAACTATTGTTAATTATCATAATAAATCAATTTCTATATTTAATTTTAATTAGTGCAATATCATATTTTTGGATCAAATTCTTCCAAATCTTCTACCGGAATTTTTCATGCACGTGCTTTTCTTCTTCTTCTTATTGTCTGCATTTCTTCTTTGTTTCCTCCATTTCATCATATCTCTTCTTTTTTTCTCTCTGATTTTTTTCTAGCGATGGGTTTTATAAATACCACAGAAACACACGACAGATCATTTTTTCCCTTATGCATGTATACACAAGTTATATGGTGCGCGCTATAATTAGTCTCGAAATGTCCCCCGCTATTGTTAGATATAAATATAAATTATAATATAGTGTTTTAGTCTTCATCTTTCTCTTTTCTTGTTGTTTTTTTCTACTTCTTCTTCTTCGTTTCCACCACTCGGTCGCCTGTGTTTTGAAAAAACTTGGCTCGCTTCGAACACGTGTTTCGAATGCTCCGTATATGTGCGTGCGTATAAAAAAGGGCTTTAAATTAAAAGGCATCGAGAGCACATGCTTTTATGTAATTCTTAGAAAATGACCAAAGATTCACTTGCATCGGGGGCTTTTTTTTATGTGCAGCACACTTTCGGTTTAAGACTCAATGGATCGAGGATCTCGAAATCGAAAACTATCGATTTCATTCATCTGTTACATTTCTTCGACGTTTTGCAAATGTGCAGTCTTGAGTTTGACCTTGGTTTCTTCTCTCTTATGATTGCGGTGTAATTATATTCTTTGCAGTAGAAACATTAAAGTTGTGCAACCTATAAATACATTTTATCTCGGTGGATGTGATTTACTCAGTTTGGACAGCGCAAGTTCATTGCAACCGTTACAAAGTTTCTTTTAACACATTCAAAAACACATTTTGTTATTTTCTATGTATATACATATAAATAAAACTTACAGTCTATTTCAAAATTAAAATAAAATGTATATCAATTTTATAAATTAATATATCATAGAAACATTTCTGATTAAACTTGTTTGCAACTTCTAATGCATTCTCTCAGTTGTAATTTACATGAGCTGACCTCGTAATTTTTCCATAATCAAGTATATTTAAGTCAATTTAATAATACGACATAAACACAATAATACATTGTTTATAACAAAATTGCTTTAGATTGATTATAATCAAAATTCTTTACTATAATTTGAAATGATAATTACATATGACATAATTGATAAAATGCACTTTGAACAATTTACTGCTTAAAGTCTTATAAAACGTTAATAATTTTATTCAATGCGCAAGTTAAAAATAAAACGAAAAACTGTTTTTAATTATAGATATATTAAAATTAATCGTTTTTATAAATTTGCAAAATCTATAGTTAAGTATAAAGTTGAATATAAAGTTACTGTAACATAACTGTTTTAAAGGTAAACAATATAAATTGGGTTTGTTCATTGTTATTAAGCATCTTCTTCAATAACTGCTTCCCATTTGCTCGTTGTGTTTTTTATTAAAAAAATAAACAAAACAGTAACTTTTATTAACAAAACAAATCTCCCACAATAACCTCTGATAATTATGCACCATAATATTACATGATAGATATTTTTACAAACATTCTCTAACATTTTGACCCCCTTTTGAACAAAAAAGTTTCTGCGACTCGCTTTTCTTTTGGTTGCTTTTTTACACATACCCAATGTAGAAAAGCAACCAGGGTTGATCTGTCATTAATTGTTTGCGACCTCCAAATATTTTACGCGACCCACACTTTGAGAATCACTGATTTAACCGATAGATGAATGTTTTGTATTAAAAACTAAATTTAAAAATATTGTAATCTAAGCTATTTTAGTGATTCTTTCAAAAAAGTGTTTTTACTTTACAATAAACTAATCTGTTTACGGAGAAGTTGCTGTAGCTCAAAGAACTGTCCAAAAATTATTTGCTTACATCGCTGCTGGTTTTTTCATTCTTAAAGTTCCAGCAAAACCTCTGTTAATAATAATGGTGAACTAAAACCATCAAAATTAAATATATTATATATAATAATTATAAAAGTGAATCTATATATAAGTTTTAATTTCGAATTTTAGGGAAATATCGTCACAAATCTGCATATATATCTGCAGGTGCTCTTTCATCAATAAAAATAGTTATGAATTACAATCAAACAAAAATATGTCTACGAATACATAATAAACTCAATACAAAGAGAAATTAATACAACATAAAAAGTATATAAGCAGGCAGGTTAAGAAAAGAGAAACGTTATTTTAAGAATGAATAAAAAAAAGTCCATTTATAATGGGGACACAACTGATTTTTTCGAACATTTAAGTTTTAAATGAAATGGAAGTTATTTTAACTTATCAAATCGAGTTTTAGTATAATCCTGGTAAATCTTTCAATGTCCTGTTGATGGTCATATTATATTTTAACTTAACAAAATTTTTATTTTTGGAACAAGAATCATAATATACAATTAATGAATCTAATATTTTTTTTGTGCAATCTCCATATTTTACATTTTATTGTTTTCGCTTTTCACCAATCACTTTTCTTAAATGTTTTTTAGAGAAAAAAAAAAGCAGTTCTTCATTCCCAATAATACCATTATTCATCTCGGAGACAGCGTGATCGTTGGTGGTTTCATTTTTTTTTCGTTTGGTAACTTTAAAGGGTCATCAGAAGTCTGCCATTAATTAAAATCCTTGCAGGTCCATTCCCGATCCATATGTGTTTTTTTTGTTCTCTTTTGGTAATTTAAGAGATGACTTAAGAGGAGACCGAAGAATAAGAAGAAGAGGAAAAAAAACAACAAAACTGGAAACGTGACCCCTCGCTCTTATTCTCCTTTCGCCCGAATCCATTTTCAAAGTGTATTAATTTTATATGAATTATATATTTCTGTTGCTACGGTTGTCACCATGTGGGCTAAAGTGTAGAGGATCGTTGGGTGGAGGAGAAAATGTTAAACCAGAAGCGATGCTCTTTAAAAAGAGGAGAAAGAGATAGATGAAACGAAAAAAAACAAGCGACAAAAAATATGTATATATATAGTTATAGACCAACACATTTCAAATTGATATGTCGATGACACATGGGGTGGGACATTTATTAGTTTCGTCTCTGTTATATTACGAGCCACAAGTTGCTGCGTCTTTCTCGCTCTTTGCGTGTGTGTATATATATATATTTTGGGCGGGAAGAGGCTTACTCCGATTTCAAGTTATAAGTTATTTGCGAAATTAAGATAACCTTTTTTGTAATAAGCTTGTAATGATTGTTATCTTGTCTTTTTTCGTATATCTTGTATTCTTTTTGTTTCGTAATCGTTTGCGGATTATTCGATTGGAATTAGAAATTTTGGCGCCTAAAACGTGGATGGATCATCCCTCGACACGGTTGATGATTTTACCATGTGTTTAAAATTACGGCTGAGGAGGAGAAAAAAAAATTGGAGGACAGGCTCATATTTTTCCAGAAATATAATATAATTTTTTCGTCTTCTCCGAGGAGGACGGCTCGCTCTGCACCGAGGCGATCATCGAAAGGGATGAAACGTCAGACGAAGAAATTAATTGACATTCCCTTTGGTTCTTCCTCGGACATCTGTTCGGTTCTGTCGCTCTGTCGTCAGGTCCATCGGCTACTGTCATTAAATCCTCACCGCTTCGACGAATCCTGCAATAAATTAATACGTTAATCATTTGCCGTTTTCAGTCTCGTTTTCCCGCCACTTCACGCGTCGCTTTTGTTTTTAGTATATGGAGGTAGTTGTTATAGCAGCCAGCAACCGAGGTGAATCCTTCTTGATTGATGGATTGATCAACATTTACGTTTGAAGAAGGAAGAAGGTCGTCATAGTGTTTGGTTTCCCAGTGTCGTTCACCCCCTAAATATTTACTTTACGCGCATTAAGGGTGGCGTACGAAGCGCGAACACACATTTACGTGCACGTTAATCGTAATCACGTTCAGTGGGAGAGAAAAGGAAAGAAATGTATATTCCTAGCAACAGACCAAAAGGGAAAGAAAAAGAGGAGCAACGAGGAGGAAGAATATAACAAAAAAAAAAGCAACGAAATACTCGAATGCCATGTGTGCAGCAACTAGTCCATCGCGGCTCTCTTTTCCACGCGCCGCCACCCTTAATGCATTCTCTCTCTCCACAAGCCTTTTAATATATTTATTTTTTATTATCATTCCATAATTTCTCCACACACTCGCACACAAGAGACAAATGTGTGTAATGTATATATTAATTCTCCAGTTTCATGTAAGAAAGAAATAAATAAGAAAAAAACCTTCGAGCTTTACCCCTCGAGAAACTCGATACGACGTAAAGAAAGTACATGCACACAGAACTTCAATCTATAAATGTAAACTTTAAATTCATCAAATGCACAAGTTCATTAACTCGTTCATCTTCGCCGTCCAATGCAATTACCACATTTTTTCAGCAACATTTGCTTACATTATATATTAAATAATTACACAATAAACAAAATAATATCGCTTTCTTGCATGTTACAATTTAGATTTTTCATATTATAAAATAATATTTAATTAATAATAAAATTATTTAGTTTTTATCCCTTTGTTACCTGAACATAGTTAAAGTTTAAAAAAATAAATGAAAAAAATATGTGGTACTTTTTGATAAAGTCAGGCAATTTTAAGCTTAAATCGTATAATAAGTGAATTATAGTGATTTAGATTCCAAAAACGAATCAATTTTCATTTATATATTTAGTAACAATATTATTTAATAAACTTATTTCATGGTATTCTGCTATACAATGTTTCTCTTCAACATAAAACAAACAAACATAAGTGACAAACATTAGTTGAATGTATGTTTGTACTTAGTGCTTTCAATTGCAAAACAAATCATTTTCGTATACAATATAAAGATTACATTAAAGTACCAATATGTATTACATGACATAAAAAATAAGTAATTTAATTCAAATTAAAGCAGTATGATTGCAATTACAAAGTATTTAACAATTGACATTCTAAAATGCGCGTATTACTCGGCAAACCACTAAATGTATGCTATTTTTAAGTTTTCACAGTTGACACAAGTAATTGTCAAAATTTTCCAAAAATGAGTACTTTACAAGTACTTCTCCAACAAAACATTAGTATATACTTAGTAATTGGTCATGCAACATGCTTTATGTACCTGCTATAAGATTGAAAAATAAATTAAATTTTATATAATTTCGAAATATTAAATTTGATAGGTAAATTTTTTGATACCAAAATTGGATATTATAAAAATAAATTATTGATAAAGTAACATTTATTTTTAATAATTATTTACAAAATGTTATTTGCCCTTTCGATTAAAATAATATTTTTATTTATAAATATTCAACATTAAATTAAACAAACAAAGCAGAATGCTTATAATTATGTTTGGTTCTGGTAGAATATATAACAAATAATATTGATAAATTGATGATGCGAAAAAACGATAAGTTGATATATATTAAATGAGTAAGTAGAATAATGTCTGTAATGGAAATTAGTTTTATATAGAAATTGTTTCTATCCTGCAATTAGTTTTAAAGTCATCATATTCAAGTGAAGGAATTTGAGCTAATAGAAAAAAGTCAACTAAATCTTTTGGCCGGTGGCAATCGCAAGCCCAACAACCGAAATCCCGACGTTCGAAATACCGAGTGTATCGAAATCTCGACGTTCGAAATCCCGACTATGTCAAAATCCCGACTACCATAATCCCGACAATCTAAAACTTAATTTTATTATACAATATTTCTTATTCTTAAGTTTTATAATGAATAAGACAACGAAAAAATATACAATAATAATTAATATTATTTATTGTTATTAAGAATAAATAACAACAATTAATAATTGGGCAAAAGAGCCATCGACCTAAGTCTTAAAAATATTTTTTTCAGTATCCGTCGTACCTAAAAAAATATAGTAGAATAATATAAAATGTTATTGTAGAAATTATAATAATAAAAGACACTGTCGGGATTTCGATTGTCGGGATTATGGTAGTCGGGATTTCGATATATTCGGGATTTCGATACACTCGGGATTTCGAACGTTCGGATATTTTACTACGCATGATATTCAATGCTTTTTTTACGTTTTGTATGGGTAAGTGAGAGCACATTAGTCAGGTTACATTTTAATAAACAGAATGTAGTAAACATTCAAAAAACAATTTGTATCGCTGAGTCATATTTCTTGTGAGCGGGGGTCTAAGGTCTACACATAATTTGATTAAGTGATTAGCATAAATCCAATTGCCCAAGGCGATCCGTGATTCACTTCGCTTCCTTGGAAACGAGACATTCTCGACTGGTCGACTGAGCTCTTGTTGCTGGCTTCTAAGAATAAGCTCTACTGTCGCAGATTATAAACGGCCATCGCTTCTGTTCTTCCGTTAGTTGTCCAGCAACTACGAGCTATTGCAATCATGTTGTTGATCAGTGCTGTATCATTGGCCGTTTTGTGCATCCTCAAAGGATCGGATGCACACAGCTATAGTCTTGGGGTTTGCCCCATCGTTGAGCCCCAAAGAGATTTCGAAATGCGAGGGGTAAGTGCACTTATTATCTAGAAATACTTCAACATAAATCATGTATCTCTTACGTTTCCTAGATGTTGGGACTTTGGCACGTTATCCAAAAAACGTCAACAGGTAGTAGCTGCATCACATACAATTTTACAAAGACCACCGAACCCCACGTCTACGAGTTGGAGCAGGTCAGTCAGCATTTCGCATTGGGTTTGACCCCTCTGCATCACGAGTACCATTACACAGGGAAATTAACTGTCCCCGACGATGCCGTCCCAGCTAAAATGACTGTAAAGTTTCCACTGAGTAAGTATATATAACATTCACCAAATTGACCGTTTTTAATGTAATCGTTTCAAGGTGTCGGAGGTACCGCATCTTACACGATTTTCGCGACCGACTACAAAAACTTCGCCGCAATCTTCACTTGCCAAAAGCTGGGATTCGCCCATCGTCAGAGTGCGACTATCCTTTCAAGAGAACGCACTTTGGATAAACAATACGTCGATAAGGTTCATTGTTATTCGACTTATTTATTTTCTCCATTGTATAACCGCTTTTGATTATTTTTTTAGATTCGCTCCAAATTGATTTCTTACAACATCGATCCGTTCGATCTGTCTATCATCTCGCAGAAGAATTGCCCGACGATCAATGGAACCGGAGTCAACATTGGCATCGACGATGAGACTTTCTCGGCTCAAAATATTGCCGGTGTTATTAGGAAGGCAGGAGATAAGATTGGAGATGGGGTGGAATATGTAGCAGGTGGTGCTAAGAAGATTTATCACAAATACAGTGATAAAAGTGTGGAGCAATCCGACAGGAACGCCAAATTCGACAGCCCGCAGGCCGAATGGATTCCATAAATAAATGTATAATTTTTATTTTCCAAAAACTTCATACCAAAATATGTATATAGTGATTAAACAATAAAACAATAACCATAAAAAAAAATTATAATCATATCTTAATTATAACAAATGTTAAATATTTATATTCATTTTCAAATACTATACACAAAAAATTATGTATATAGTATTTTAACTAAACTATCTATTTTAATTATGTATTGCTACGTTTCGCACGTATTTTTATGAAATTTAGTTGTGTGTTTCTATTATAAATACGTATATAGTTATAGCTCCTAGATACGTGACATATATTATTTGTAATTCAAGAATAGTATACTACTCTAAAACATATGTCTTTGCATATATTAATGCGACCTAGGTCAATGGACTATTTTAATATTGACTATTATTAGTATTATGTAACAAGATTTTTCTTATTATCGCTACATGTATAGAGAAGAAAATTTCTAATATGGAATTACCAGTTTTTTTTTGAGATTATAGCATACAACAAAGATATATTAATATAGGTTTTAACTTATAAAGTGATTGTTTGCTTATAAAAAGATCATCTATTAGAAGAAACGAGTAATTCGCTTAACAAGCGGATTTTCACATAACCAGTGTCGAGGAGAAGACATATTTAGACTGTGAATATATTAATATTGATTATATTCATTTTTTATGGTCACCGGATATAAAAAATGTAAAAAGTATAAAAAGACCTACATGCAAGTAATATAAACAAATGGAGTCAGGCGTAAACTCGTATTTCACATTAATGTATATGAGATAAATTGTTTCTTGTTAAGCAAAGTTCCACTGTATTATCATTAGTATCGAATGAAAACTATATTGAGCAGAAGAACCTATGGTCAGTAACTGTTTTACATAATTTTTAATGATTGGATTTATCAATATTTATTTGATTATGTGTACTTTTTTTTAGTATGACTGTTGCGATAAATGTTAATACAATTGAATTTGAATAACCAGCTCCACCTGTTGGTAAAATCTAGAACAGCTAAAATTCAGATTTGGTGCCTACTTCATATTTGTAGTTAAATTTACACCAAATAGAGGTTATAAATTTATAAAAGTTCCTAAAGAAGATGAGTGAGTTAGATGAACTTAACTGTGTTTCCACAAATAAAAGTCCGACGAAATTAACTACAACAGGAAAAATATTAATTGGGATCAGCGGTAATTATCAATCTCAATAATCGAATTAAATTATGCAATTGTATTTATTTACATTTACAGGTGGCGTTGCAATCGGATTAAGTTTGATCTGCGCACCATTTGTAAGTCCTGCTTTGCGCAAGTTCTGCTTACCATATATTCCCGCCACCGATGTTCAAATAAAGAACGTGTTGACCGCCCTCGGTAAGCGGGAAGGTAAACTTTTGGATTTGGGATCAGGGGATGGGCGGATCGTATTCGAAGTAGCAACCAGACATCCGCAGATCATTGGTCACGGGGTGGAGTTAAATCCATGGTTAGTTCTTTACTCGCGAATCGACGCTTTTAAGAGGGGAAAATCCGTAAGTTCGCGCACGAATTTCTTCAGAAAAAATCTGTGGAAATACGGCATCTCTGATTACGATAATATAGTCATATTTGGCGTCGAGCAGATGGTACGTAAATTGGTTAGTTGTTGAGTTTCAACATAATATGAATTAATTTTTAGATGGCAGATTTGGAGAAGAAATTCATAGCTGAATGCAAGAGCGATTGCAAGATTATAGCCTGTAGATTTCCGCTTCCAAATTTAAAACCTATTAGAACAGTCGGAGAAGGCGTTGATACTGTATGGTTATATGAAATGTCAAAATAAAAGTTTAAAATATCTTTGATTAATTTTAGTACTTTTATATTTATATATTTACACCTAATATTCGTATATAACAACTAAAACTACATAACATAAATTATAGTTTGAATTTTGTGACTTCTATTTAGAATCCTTATAACAGCAATATGTATAATTCAAGTGATTAAAATATGCGTAGAGATAAAATAAATATTACAGTAATAATAATAATAATAAAAAAACGTAAGTAGTGCATAATTTGAATGTCAATTATATAATATTTTGCTATGATTATCATACGTTGAGAATACGGAAAACTAGCTCGAGGATAATTGCACTTTCGCCTAGGTTGTTTGAAGTAATTCTGTGCAATACTGGGACCAGCTCATTATCTAAACTCTTCATGTAGATGGGTGGCAGTTTTATGCCATTGCTACCTGCGCTGTAACTGACCTGAAATATTCATAAATAAATATATCTCATTTATTTAAAAAAAATTGTCAAACTTACATTATCAATGTGTAATGTGGTTCTAATACCAATTTTATAAAAGTTGTTTGTCGCTAATAGATTCAAATATTTAACCAGAGCTAGACAAGTTGCTTTGGAAATACTTTCTGCTATTTTCGAAACGTCGATTGGATCTTGGGTCCGTGCATTTTCCTCGCCGCTCTGAATAAAAACAAATCAATTTAATAAAATAACTTGGTATGATCGAAGTGTAATGTGAACTATAATTTAGAGCAGCGTTCCTCAACCGCGAAGTTAGTTTTCTTTTATAAAAAAAATGGTTATTTTCCAGTTCTTAATAAGATTTGGTTGAGAAGCACTGGTTTAGAATACATATATATTTTTTTTTTACCTGTAGAAGGAATACTTCAGTCCACCTGATCATTCTTTCGCCACTGTTGCGCGAAAAGTTTTTACCATTGTGAACTCGTATTGAAGGGACACCGGCTAAAGATTGATCATCTATTGATGACTTAACCCTTGAGAGTAATAAATTAGATATGTATGCGCTCTCCAATAGATAACTTACCCAATATTGAAATTTGTATCTCGGTCTCCCCAAATGATGCTCACAGATTCGTCAGAATCGGCGTTAACGCATCCACAGTGAATGGTGTGATTTTTCATCTCCTTCAAATTTTCTCGAACCTGAATCATGTGTTCAGGTGGTATTTGTATCATCAGACCATCTTCCACTATACTCGATTTGGCAGTTAATCCACTTGACGACTTCAAAGCTCCGTTAAACACGATAAAACTAGTACCAGTAACTGAAAGAGCTATATAATTTACAGGCATGAAATTAAAAAAGAATAATAAAACAAAATTACCTTTCCTGGGTTTATTCTGTATATTGATTGCATGCGTCGTGTAATTATTCTCATTGCTTCCGTTAGTGTCTTGTATGCAAACTAAATGAGAATCAGCTTCCAAACTGAAGTTTCCACCAAAAGCTAAAATGTGCTCGCTAGAATTGCTAATGCTCTTCATAACTTGATCGTATCGATTCACTGGTATCGTGACCGTTGTGTTCTTATCCTCCATGTGAATGGTCAGACCTCTTATACTTGGAAGCGTATATGTGAATTGTCTAAAATCGGCAAGTAAATTTATGATTGTGTGTCCAATTTCCACAAAGACACTGTCTCTGTGCCGAGTGGAAATGATCGGGCTCGGATAATATCGGTATTCGGCGCCTAATCTAAGAACTAATCGGAGCGGGAAATTCTTAGCCCAGGGCGTTTCCCAACGATGCACCAAAATACCAATCAAATATGATTCTTTTGGTATAATGACATTCTGCAAACACTGAAACGTGGGACGTATAAATATGAAGCCCGCGTGATTCTTTGAATCCAAAAAGTTTGTCGTTGGATGTATACTTAATCCCAATTCCCCAACTGTAGTACCTAGCGACGACATAAGATGTTAATTAAATAACTCGTTCAATTCAATTTGAGATCATTTACCTTTAACGGCATCATTGTAAATGTTATTCAAGTGATAGAAAACGTCTTTAGGTACTGATCGTTCTCCTTCCATGTATTCTAAAAGAATAACAATTTCGTCTTGACCTACAGAGATCAAACCCTCCGTCGAGAAACACCAAGCCTGTTTGTTGACGCAACAATCCATCGATATAAGTCGCACATGCACATGCAGATTTCGCTGAATAGCGAATGTTAAAGTCTCATTCTTTAACATTTCAACAACGTTCACGTTGTTGGCGCATTCCGTATAAGATATATCTGAATTATTAAAAATAAAACTTAATACAATTTCCAAAAACTTCGTATACTGATAAATACCTGATTTAAATGTAGTCACTGTTGGAGGTAAGCAGCTCTCATTCTCCGCAATAAAACTGTTGCTCTTAGGCTCAAGAGCCGGTACATTCCTATTAGCTTTGGGCAAAACAATCGATTGCGGTTTCTTTGAGGAAGAGGCCTGTTGCGGCTTCGATTCAAGTCCGTTATAATTGAAGTCATTATCCAAATTAGTTAAGTCGCTACCAGGTTTAATTCCGTCGCAAAACATTACACTTTTATTATGTTTAGCTTTGTTTGAGCCTAAAACATAGCAATACAGAAAAATCCAACATATATTTATATATGTATAAATTACCCTTCCTCTTCAAAACGCCAACAGGTACCATCACAGATGGGGGATTGGCATCTCCGCCACCTGCAGCAATTTGTTGTAAAGGTGGTACAACAGAACAATATTCCATTGGGTTATTAGGATTGGGCTTATTATTCCGTGTACTATTATCACTGTTCACGTCGTTGATTGTTGTCTCATTTTGTAATTTAGATAGAATATCATAGCATCGAGTGCAAACTCTAGCTTCCATATCCAAATATTCCAAGCGGTGCTTAGAATTGCAGCATTTGGAGCACAGAACCTAAAATGTACATTGTCATTATTTTTATCCATTATTGTTAATGTTATAAATTGTACAAATCCGCAAGCTCGGCAATGATGCCGTCTCTTGATAACAGTAAACTTCATATTACAGTGAAGGCAGTGGAGAGCTAAATCATCTGGAACCCATACCGGAGCCCGCTTTCCTAGCCAAGCGTCTAAAAATAATTAACTGTAACTATCAAAATTACTTTCATACTAAATTTGAGAAATACCTGGATTTTCAAGTTCTTGAGTTTCAGACGTTGAAGCAGCGCTCGCGCTTGCTTCGCCTTCTGTTGGATTTATCATATTATTGATTTTATCTATATCAATGTAAATGTCGTCCATATGATCAGCAGCTCGAGATTCTTCTTCAGTAGGTTTCGCTGCAGCTTCCTCACCTTCAGCAACAGCAATATCCTTCACACCCTCATCAGTAGTTGTATCTGTGGACCTGACAGAACCAGTTGACGCATCTGAGAATGCTGGAGATACAGATGAGGAGGTAGTGGATTCATCATAATCTTCAGAAATTTCCTTGGACACGTATAGATTGTTATATGGTGTTGACCCTGGGTTTCCAATAAGATTGATCTCCCGTTTTTCAATATCCAAACTATTTGGCCTATTCGCGTTTCCCTCCTCTGATATATTAGGTTCCTTCGCGGTTTCCGGAACTTGTTCGGGCTCTGCGGTATTCACCACTTCCTCTGTTTTAACGTTTTCCTGGCCGAACTCTTCTTCAATTTTATCTAGATAATTTTGAAGTTCTTCGTCGTCGATATCCAGAGAATTATTGAAACATACTGGATTATTATTATTAGTATTGTCTACACATTCAGTACATTCTTGTATGTTCAACTCTTCTTGATTATTAATATCCTCAACAACCTCATTATGTAATGCTAAATCATTAGGAATACTTTCAGAATCAGCAGTTTCTTGTTCTTTTAACGGTATCTCTGCTTCTTTTATGCTGACGTCACTATCTTGTATTATATTATTATCATCGACGATTTCAGTATTTGCGTTACAATTATTATCACTTAATTGACTATCCTTGCTAAGATCACTATCATGTATAATTTCAACCTCATATGACTCATCAATTGCAGTATCCACAACATCTGTAGACTTCAAATCATTTAACACTGGTTTATCTATATTATCTTCTTCCAACTCATCTTTCTGTGCCTGTTGCTCATCAACAGTATTTACTTCATTAATTAAGCAATAATCTTCCATATAATTGTTAATCACATTATGTGGTTTACTTATTACATCAAAATCTGGTTTACATCCAGAGATTTCATTATCAGATTGAATTTCACTTGTTTCTATTATGTTCTTGTTATCACAAATCTGAACTAAATTAAGTGTTGAGGCATTTTCGGATTCTTCACTCTTTATACAACTCTTTACATCCAAATCAACAAAACTTCCATCAGACTTATTCTTACAATCTTCAGACTTAACTTCATCACATTTTACTACACTTTCTGCTACAGTAGGTTCAACCAATACTTCTTTAAAATTTTGCTCTGATTTTACCACACTCTCATTTTGACATGCTGCTGTAGATTCATTAGCAATCTGCTTCCAATTGGTATAATGCTCATCATTTCCTGATGAAGCTTTTGTAGTCTGATGAATGCTTGATGTTTGGTATCGATCCTGTTTGGCTTCAGCTGTGTCAAACTTTCCAGTGTTTAAATATTCATTTAAACTACTGAAAACATTATTCATTGAATGTTTGGTTGGCCCAATATGTTTTCGGCTCTCAACTGAAACACTAGGAGTTGTAACCTGACTGTCAGCTGTTAACTCACTGTACTCAAAATCATTTAAAACCTTATCTAAATCAACTGTATATTTATCCATCTGCAAGAAAATTTACATTGTGATATTAATAATGGATAATGTGTTAACAAAATATTTACACCTATTTTGACACTTACCATAACCTCAAAGGTTCGATTTTTTTTTTTGTAAGACTTTCACCAAATTGTTTATACTGTGACGATATTTTATTGAATGGGGGCGTTTTTGTTCAAAGACTCACCATTTCGGATAGTTTTTCTTGCATAAAAATTTAAAAGAAAAACTAAATTTGCGCCGCAAATGAAGTCCAAACTCAAATCATTTCACTTGGTAAACAGTCAATCAAATAATAATATATAAGAGCTATGGAAGTAGTCGGACTTTCCAATGTGTTTGCGTTGCTTCGTGCAACTTGTTAAACCATTTGACGTTTGTTTGACAACGTTGCCGATGGGTGCGCACTTTAGTTTCACATAATTCTGAGATAAACTATTATCGTGCAATTTAGCAACATCAAGTTATGCAAATCGCTGTAAAGTTTGCGTTTTTTTCGCCAAGATCGCAACTAAATGTTTTTAGTTGGTTAGGCAACCAAATGAGCGGAGGTGTTAAAGTATTTTGGTATTGTCAAAATTGGTGAAGGATGTGGTGGTGAGTAGATGTGAGTTGTGGACGCAAGCGCGGGCTTCGGTATCAAATATGGCGGATCAGAATGACAGGTACCCGTTGCACCGATCCGTTTTCGACAACGATTTAAAAACTCTGTCCAGATTGTTACGTATTCACGATGTCGCAGAGAAGGACAAACACGGTGAGCAATTTGCTATAAATATCGCATGTAGCGCACGGCCCATAAACTCGGAATTATTTGGATCCAGGTTATGTCCGTGGACCGCCTTCTATCATTGTTTTTGTTTGCATGGTTTAAAATGACAGTTAACATCTCTGTTTATAGGCAATACGGCGCTGCATCTTGCTGTCATGCTCGGAAGGAAAGGTTTGCTCCACCCGCCAGGATATGCTTGAAACATATTTGCTGAATTTATGCTTTGTTTATTTTAGAATGTGTGCAACTGTTGTTGAAACACGATGCTCCAGTTAAAGTTAAAAATGGACTGGGTTGGACAGTCTTGGCAGAAGCTATTAGCTATGGAAATAGGCCTACAAGTAAGCTTATCAGCTCAATCCAAAGATCAGGCAATTTATTCTTTACTGTTTTTTATAGTTTCCTCCTTGGTCAGAAAATTCAGGCAGCAGAGCAGGGAGCAAATGGAAGAGAGAAGGCCAAACCTAGTTCATGCACTGAATAAGATCAATGATTTTTACATGGAATTGAAATGGGATTTTCAATCATGGGGTATTTAAATTATACACAGGCTGACTATGATTATATAGAGCCCAATAATTAAACAGTTGTACAGTAAAACCTCAATACTTTACTGTATTGAAGCGTTTACTGTATTGAATTATGCACCTTTGCATGCGTTTACGTTGCTGCACCGTTTTTGTTTCTTTAAATATGATACCGCATATTGTTTTCACAACTTTAACATATTTTGTTATAACCATTTGACAGAAATGGAGCATGATCAAAAGTTTTCTTTATTCATCAAATGATCTATAACAATCTTACTTAATATAATATCCTTCATAGTAACATTATTACTGATAATTGCGATAAATTGTTCATTTCTTTGGATATATAAAATAGGTTGTCTAAATCCAAGGGGGCGGTAGAATATATATATATATTTCTGTTTAATTGCTATTGAAATTTAAAAAAAAAAGAAAATCCAGGGGACGCCGAGTAATATTTTTTCTGGAAAGTGGGCGGTAGGTCAAATAAGTTTGGGAGTCACTGGTCTAAATCTTCTGTACGACTCATATACTACAAAAAGTCATGCAAATTTTTTCAAATGTTACAGCGAACATTAAAACACTTTTAAATTAAATTATTGTGCTCTATATGTAAACCTTTATATATTCATTTGGACAATATTAACTTTAAATGTTACAGTTCCTTTAGTTTCGAGAATATTGCCATCAGATATATGCAAAATTTACAAGTCCGGCGCGAATATAAGACTGGACACGACGCTTGTCGACTTCTCCGATATGCGATGGGAACGTGGTGATATCTCGTTCATTTTCAATGGAAACGCTCCACCCAACCAAAGCCTCACTGTTCTTGATAATGGCCAAAAAGTATATCAAAATGTGAAATACGAGGTACGTTTTATATTGTTTTTGTGCACATTTCATTTATATTTAAAATATACATGTTAAGTTTCGATCGCATTGCAACTTTTAAATTTATATACAAATGCTTTTTTATGAATGATTGCATTTTTTAAATTGATTATTCAATATGAAAACCCAACTGCTAATTCATAAATGAATTGTGTAAGTTGAGCGATTACGTCTTATAATTAATTTATTCCTTTTATGCTGTAAATAGTAATTGAATTGCAATGGTTAAAGTTGAAATTTTCATTATTTAGAATTATATTTTTTATATTAGCAAGTGATGTGCTAATTATTATATATATAATTTTGACAATAAGTTTTCTTAAGGATTAGAGTATTAAAAATTGCATTTTATATAAACGAAATGTTAATATAAAATACGTTTGAAATTGTGTTTTTAGGAAAGTGAAATGGAAATAGAAGATGAGGTAGATTTGCTAATGTCTACTGATATTTTGGCAGCTCAAATTTCAACCAAAAGTATATCATTTATCCGAGCCCAGAGCGGTTGGATTTTCAGAGAGGATAAGACGGTATTTCTTAATATTGGTTTTGCATCGATTAGTTGATATCATTGTTTGTTATTAGGAAGTTGTTGCTGGACAGTATGCAAGTGAACTGTACACAGTGCACGGATTAGTATTAGAAAGTCGCAAAAGGCGCGAGCATTTATCGTTGGACGATCTGCAGAAAAATAAGGCACTTCTGGAGAGTTTTACCAAAGGAGGAAACATTCAAAATTTTGATCAAAACGGAGTGGTAATTGTTGCACAGAAACTCGCTGAACATAATTAAAGTAAATTATATTTTAGCCTGTAAGACGGTCAAGTTTAAATCCGCCACCTGATAAAAGTGTTACATGGCCGCAGTACATTCAATCCGAGTTGAATTCTTATCCACGATTAGGCCGAGATTTGGTGTACAAAGAATCGTCGAAATCATTTAAAGCTACAATAGCTATGGTTTGATTTGTAACATATTCTGTTTACTGTTCAATGATACGATGTGAAATTTTAGAGTCCGGAGTTCCCCTTATCGGTTGCAATGCTATTGAACGTGCTTGAAGTAATTGCACCTTTCAAACATTTCTCGAAGTTGAGGGATTTTATAGCAGCTAAATTGCCATCCGGATTCCCAGTTAAAGTCGAAATTCCAATCCTACCAACGGTGACGGCTAAGATTACCTTCCAGGAGTTCGAGTTTCGCGATGATATTCCGAAGAATTTGTTTACGCGACCAAAAGATTACATCGAAGATCCGACGAGGTGCGATTTGTTCGTTCAAATAACAACGTTCATAATCTTAATAAGTTTTGTGTTTGCAGATTTCCTGACTTATGACGTCCTGAATTGTTAAATAGTTTCGAAATCGAGTGTGTGGAAAAGCCACGCTTCGTAATGACTACAGATCGCGTGCCCAAGCGGAAACTGGTGTACGGCACTTCAAATGCTGAACAGAAAACCGTCTGCGTGGAACTGCCGATGTTCTTTACCTTAGGCAGTATCTATTCTACCAGCTGTCTCCTATATATAGAATAATACTGAACTTGGACCATTTATTAATGTTTACTTTTTACACACCATTATATACTAATTTATTATTATTACTAGGTACTTAACTGCAGCTTTTCTTTATCTGTTTTCATTTTGTAAATGAGAAGAAAAATTACAGGGTGTTTTTAATCTAGATATATCTGTCGTTCTCCAATGTTATCATTCATAAACCCATTATTTTCGTAGGAAGCTAAATGTATTGTATTTAAATTTTTAATGATATTTTGCCGGCCTTAACGTACAAAAACGATGTTGGTTTTGATATGATTCCAACAATAAATTGATATCGAGACAATACGGTAATGAAAAATTAAATCAAAAGATGAAATATTTATGTAATCCAAAAACATATCAAAAAAAAAGAGAAGATAAGGTAGAAACATTCCGTTTTATCATTGTTTTTATATTTTCTATTTATTGTAAATCAATTTTTCTGTGGGTTCATGTCTTGTAGAATTCGAACTGTCCCATGTCCTATAATTATATGTATGTGTAAACAAACAAAAAAAAAACTAAACTACTTTTAAAATATGTGTGTTACACTTGATGTCTTAACTGTTGTCATATGTTTTAATGATTATTTTTTAATTGTTGAAAATTCTGTTTCATTGTTGCTCTGTTTCTTCATTATGTTTAGTGTAGAAATCGAGAGGAATTATTTATGTGTTGAATGTAATATATTTAAGGAATCAGGATTAGATTAAATTTCATAAAAACTTAAAAAGTATTGCCAATTCTTTAGCATTAATCCCATTATCATAAATCATATTTTCTTCAACTAAATATATTGAAATTCACAATCGGTTTCAATCATGATTTTTATTAAATACAAATAATTTTGAAACTACCGCAAACATTTGTATATTGATTACATAAAATGTAATGAGAAAATGAACTACTAGGTTGACCTACTGCTGTCATTACACAATATTTCGTATAAGGTTATGTTGTTATAAAATATCATTTTTTTTAAATTAAAGGCAATTACTTGAAATGGCTGGATACGATTTTAAATCTGAATCTGAAGTAAAGGATTTCATTAATAACTTGGGAATTGAATATAGATTTGGATGTTACAGTGAGAAGAAACCTGAAGGTAACTAGTGTATCATTAATTTGAATGCAATTTTTATTTAAACTTTATTTAAATTATTTTAAGTGTGCCATTTACTTGGAGATTACTTAGAATCTATAAAAAAGGATTATGACAAAGCAGGCAAAGTGTACAAAACCAATTGTGATGATTATAAGTATGGTAAAAGTTGCTTGAAATATGGCACATACTGTTTGTTGGGGAAAGGTGGAATCAAGGAAGATTTCCCAGTAGCTTACAATTACTTGGAGACTGGATGTAAGAATAATGAGGCTGATGCTTGTTTCAACCAAGGATTGTTGCTAGTGACAGACAATGAGAAAAGAGGAATTAATATGGATATTTTAAAAGTAAGTTGGCTTCAGTTTTGATACTCATTTTGAAAATATACTTGATGCAGGGCATGGAATTGCTCAAAAAAGGCTGTGAAGGAAAGAACGCCAATGCATGCTATTATTTGTCTGGGATGTACATTTCTGGTGTAAAAACTGCAAAGGGAAAAAGGACTCAGGCAACTGCCAAAGAAAATGGTGAATTTTTGTCAAAGCCAAACATGAAATTAGCTCATCAATATGCACTGGAGGGATGTAAATTAGGTAACATTTTCAGTTGTGCCAATGTCAGTCAAATGTACGCCAAAGGCGACGGTAAGTTTTGATACGAATATCTGTAACTGTGCATGTGGATAAACGTTCTATTGTCTTTATGCAGGCGTGGAAAAGAATGAGGAACTCGCAGCAAAGTTCAAGAAAATCACATTGGAAATGCAAGAAGAGATGGAGAGTAATAAAACGTTGAAATTCCAAGAAGGTCTACAATGATAGAAAATTGTTTTTAATAGCAAATTGTTAATAAATTGTCGGTGAAGCGAATATTTCATCTCGATACAACATCATCTACCAACCTAATTAAACAATAATAAGAAGATCCTCTTAATAATAAACGTAAACATATTCACAATCCAATTGGAATCAAATAATTAAAAATAAACTTAAACAATTTAACACACGGACACACATATTTCTCTTTTAAATTAAATTAACGAATAGTTTAAAGCAATAAGAAAAGAGAATAAACTAATAATAAAATATTGAAGATGAAGAAGAAAAAAATACTGAGATTATGCAGCATTTTTCTTTTTGAAACTCCTGACGAGTTCTTGAGAGTCTAAATACCATTTTTAAATAGATATATTGTTTATACAAAAGTGAAATTATTTAGACCATATTTGAAGGTGGTTGCGCAGTAAGAAATGGTGGTCCACTCTCCGGAGAATCGGGGAATCTCTGCATGTAACGTTCCAAACGAATATATTTCACCGTTACTAATTCACTGGCAAACCTGAAAAGGAATATAGAAAATCATGATGTACCTACTGAACTAAAGAAACTACATGATGCACTTACCACCAGCCATGGAGGTTTCTGTAAGCAATAGCGGCATCGGCTTGTTCTGCGCACTTCAAGTAAACACATTTAGCGATGCTATCGACGGAGCAGTGTAGGACTTTGCACTGCTCTGCGCATTTCACTAAAACCGCCTCACGAATCATGTGCAAGTTCCTGTCTCCATCATCAACCATTCCTCTGATTTTCAAACACGGGGTTGGAGAACAGGGTAGACTATTCACAGATCCTTCTTGAGTTTCAAAGGCTTGTCCTTGCCAAGATTTGCTTCGCGCTGGGCTTTATTTTATATTCGATTAATATAAACTTCAAAATCATATTTAAAAAAAGACTTACCTAGTATTTAAGATTCCCAACCACCTCCAAACTTCGTATGGTTCGCCTTTAACGACTTGAACTTCTGTGCGAACTCTGGATTCGTTTTCATTGATGAAATTAACAGCTTTTTTCCAAGTTTTCTCCATTTCTAAATATAAACACACAATATTAGTAAAATAACGTTTTTAATTTTTTTGCGCGTTGTTTACTTTTTCTATTATCAATTGGTAAAATCATGTCCCTGATGTGATTAATTACAAGGAAATTGTCGGCTTCTTCTGAGGCACGTGACTGTAAAATGTCAATGATTTTCTCAACCATCAGTACGATCTCCTCCTGCTTCTTCTTTTGATAATTTTTAAAGTATTTGTAAGACTTCTTACACAGCCATAGCACTGCAGCTACACCGAAGATGGCTGAGGATGTTTTAAGAAGCGTCATCAGTATTAGGTAAAAGTTGCATTGGAATGGTAAAGACGGATTTAAAATGGCATAATACGTTTCAAAGTCATTCCTTTTATTGCGCAAAACGACGTCCTGGAAATAATAAATCATTTAATAATTATATATAAAATAATCAATTGCAATGGAAAAATTATTTGTAATTATTTTTTAAACTTTTTAGATTTATGTAATATGATATTGCAATATATTCATTACAGATAACGGAAATAAATGAGTGAAGCTTACCAACGAGTCTATAGGTAATAGTGATCCTTCAGGTCCATCCTTCTGCAAGACAGTAACACCCCAAAAGCTGTTTTTGAAAAGTAAAATCACAAAGTTGCTCAAATCTTGCGTTATAGTGAATTCGTCCTGGAAAAAAACATTAAAAAATAGTTAAAACTGTAAATATTCTTTATAGATTCCACTAACTAGACTTTGGTAATTATCCTTAATGAAGGTGATAATCTCTTCTTCGCTCATATACGGCTGCAGTTCCGTATCGCCGCAGATCGTTGAGATCGCTCTTGTAGTCAGCTTAGGCTGCAGGACCCTGTAGAAATCCACCGCCGCCTGAACATCATCCTCAATGACACAGTTCTCTCGCGCTCGACTGTTTTCGTCCAATTGCTTGCACAACGGCAAGTCGAGACCTTTCAAAACCATAGAATAAAGTTAAAGCAAATACTGATAACAAAGAAGTACCTACACATGCATATCTAAATTTTAAACATATCAATAAATATTTTGATTTGTTTTTGACTGTGTGTGTGTTCGTGGGTAACCGTAGGAGATTATTTCGAATAAATATAGAATAAAACAAAAATTATATTCATCAAAATATTTATTGCTTTATTTAAAAATACAAATAAAAGTACAATGTAGTGTAGAGAGTGATCGTGTTCATTGTGAGAAGAAAAAAAATAGTAAAAGTATAATAAAAAAATAATTGAATTAACGAAAAAGAAACTAAGATTTCATAGATCAAGTGATAATAATTTGCTGAGCAATATTATTACTGGTTAAAATAATAATTATTTGATGTATCTGGAGGGCTTACCGGCACTAGTATTGTTACTGCCGCCGCTGTGCATTCCCCAATAAACAATTGTTAAGGCAAGAAAGAAGAGCATCACTGCACCAACTAGAATAAATGATATGTAATTTCCTCCTTTGGTGGATCCACTTTGCTCTGATGTACTGTGATATTCGCGCGAGTATTCACGTGGTTTATTCCTGTAACGATCCCATCAACAAATTAATAATACATCAATAAATAAATTCGATCATTACCTTGCCAAATAACTCCTGTTGTAAGGGATAGATCCGTTAGCGTCACTTTCTTTGATTACATCAGACTTAAAATTGAAGTCGTCCTTGTTGCTGGACAACTGCGAAAGGCGCTTCGTGAAATTGCTCAAGAACGGCGTCTCAGTGCCATCATTCGACTCCATCGGGTTGTAGGCAGAGGTGTCGTACACGGAATTGGACAAACTCAGACGTGATCTGATCTGGTTCAGTTTTTCGCTTGTGTCTACTTTTGGACTTGTGCTAGCATCGTACGACGAAACGCGATTTGATAAATATTTCCTAGATGCCAAGGTATCGCTCACTGGAGATGATATCGAATTGGAGGAATATTTATAAGTTGAAGTCTTGATTGGAGATTCTGAAAACGAGTTTTATAAATATTAACCTATTATTAATATGCCTATTTACCTTTTCTGATGTACACGTTTCTGCTCACTGGCTTTTTGTAATCAGTATCCACAATTTCTGATTCAGAATCAGAGTTTGTGTCATTATCTTTTGAGGTGGTAGACATCTCTATTTTAGAAGAACGCGTTTTGCGTTCCTCAAACACAGTGGATTTTGAAGCCTAAAACATAGTGATCATGAATAAGTCAAATTAAATGGTGAAAATATAAACTTACTGGAGCCTCATCATCGTTGCTTCTTAAAATCTTCTTTACATTCTTAATTGTGGGAGGCTGCATTGGTGGTACAATAGCCATTGTGGCTCTTCGATTCTTATCCTTTTTAATCACCTTAACGTCATTATCACTTTCCTCCTCACTTGAAAACTGGGCCAGTGATCTGCAAATTATTGTTAGATTATACACAGTTGATTAATAATAACCTGAATCTAATTACCTTCTGTCATTGGTCTTCCCTTTATTTTCCATCAGAAGTTTCAACTTTTTGACCATGACTTTACGGGTAGTCCCAGTGATTGGCATGACAGGAAAGCCATACTCAATAAGCTTGGTCCGGAGTTCAGAATCCGTGAATTCATCAACATTGGCCATCTAAGAGACAAAAAAAAAATACAAAACAAACGGAACGTATAAAAAGTTGAAAAATAGCAATGACGCAACAATAAATCAGAGTTCTTTATATATAATAAAACGTAATTGAGGTTATGTTACCTTCGCAGATGCTTTATAACCCCTGCTAAGTTATGGAACGAAGCAACTGCAAGGGACGCTGTTTAGAAAATAGGCAGGTAGTGAGAATAAGAAGGAATTCAGCACAGTAGACGAGAAAACTTGTTTTGAAATAACACGGTGTGTGCTCACTTGAATGCGCACTTGTATACACATAGATGCATAAACGTTAGGCGGTAAAATAGCGGTTGATGTAGAGGGAATCAACACAATCTAGTTTCATTCATCGTAACTAAAATTTTGCAAATTATCCAATGAACTTACCGTATTGCTATATAAATTAGCCGAATTTGTTTTATGAACTGCTTAGTATACTATTTGCTTGATTATATTTTCACAACATTAACAACACGCCATGAAGCAATTACTGAAAATAGATGACGTTTTAACAGTTACTCATTTTTACCAATCTTTACAAAAATAAGGTGTGGTCTTCGCCTATGCGACTAAAATTCAACATAAAAGTCTAAATAACACCCGGTATCAAAAATTTTAAATAAATGCCACTTAATGCTTAGGCAGATGAGCACCAAATTCGGTACAGAAAAGGGGCGCGAGCGTTAAAAAAAATATATGAGCGATCATCCAAATTGATCAGACACGAATCATAACTAATATACTATACAATTCCTTCAATACATTACATTATTTAAATCTGAAAACTTATTTAAATAGATAACTCGTAGAAACAGTAATTCTAAATTGAATTCATTTAATCCGAGCTTAATCTGATTGTTGAAATTATCATTTAACTATATAAAATGAAATATATCTTAAGATATATTTGTGCAACATTACAAAATAATTGGATTTCGTAATGTTGCACAGATTAAAATCAAAAAAAGAGTAGTTCAAATAAACTTATTTAATCCTAAGATTAAGTTAAATAAGTTATAAAAATAAAATATCCCCAGATATTTAATTTTCTTATAGATTGTAAATAGGCAAAACGAAATAATTTAACATCAATATATAAATATATTAAAACAAATTACAGTTCTAATTCATTTGCATATCCTTGCGCTATTCCACTTCTACCATCTACAGCTAACATAACTTCAGTTTGTCCTAAATTTTGCTCAAGCCCCGTCCAACTTCTATTTGCTAAGAATCCGGCTCCATGCGATTCAATCAACGCACCAGAACTCTCCTTAAGAACCAACCTACTCTCCTCGTTCATCTTAATTTCGCTGTTATACCGAATATTGCCGCTGATTAAACTAACGTCGCTTTTATCCGTTGCTGCTAAATTATCAGAATCATGTGCAATGGAAGAGTTAAAATCGTAACTGAATTTTAGATCCGTTGATGCATTTGAATTTAAGGCAACTTCAACATCATAAGGTGTCACAATTGGTCTATAGAAATCCCTGCTTTCATAGATCTCATTCATTGCGCATCCAATTAGAATATAGACATGCATCTCTGGAAAATTTGCCAATTTTGCAACTGTTGGTTTACCAACACTAATCATATAGAACTTTTTGCCATTCAACTTCAACAGTTTCTTCATTCTCTCAATGATCTTTAAATAATTTTTAATTGCCAATGTGCCCACAATTATACCAACTGTCTCTGAATCTTTGATTTTCTCAATCAAAAAGTAACGCCTCTTCAGTATTTTTAAATCAGCATCATAGGATGATAAGTTTCCATTATAGTAATAGTATAATTGTTTAGCTAAAAATATATAAATTAAATGCAATTAAGATTCACGAATATTCTTACGTTTATGAATAAAGTTAAAATTCATTAATTTCCTATCATTTTCTCCAACATAAATAACAGTAGATTCCTGTACATTCAAATCAGAATCTGTTATTGATTTAACTATTATATTATTTTGATTAAAACATATATTATCTGTAAACATAACACAATTAATATATATATATATATAAATGAGAAGTGTATTGTAATACTACCTTTTAAATGCAACAAAGGAGAATCAATCACTACTATAATGCAATCAGTGATTGATGAGAATTCTGTATTAATTATTTGCAAAAACTCTTCGATGTTTAGTTTGTGTTTTTCATGAATAAATAAACTAGGAATTGAACATGTTGGTTGTGAAAAGCACATTGGACCAAAGTGGATAACTGCATCTGCATCTATATGTGCTGCAGCAACATAATCTATGCAACAACTGAAAACAATGTGATTACTATTTTTTTTCATATTTAACTGACTTTATTACCTTTCATAAGCTGTGTCCCCTAAAACATAAACTGTTTGTTGCAACTCATTTTGTAAATGATTGGCTACTTTTGGAGAATCTGGAAGAAGGTAGTCTGGGAATTGAAGACATACCTTTTTATATTCATTAGACTGTATCCAATAGATACACTTCTTTATATCATAATAATCATAAATATGTTCATCGGGTGTGTTTGCCAGCTGCTTGTGATTGTTTATAGTTTTGGATAGACTCACAGCCTCATTACTTGAAAATTGTGCCATAGTTTTAATACATCTAATAAAATACCAATGGTCCACATTTAAATAATCATTCTTAAACAGTAAATGGAGTAAATGTTTGCTGAGAACTTAACCTTTGAAGCAGCAAATGCAGCAAACACTTTCTGTCATTTAAAGCACTTTAAAAAAAGAGGAGTTGCCAACCATTATACAAAAAAATAACAAAGTATTCTTTAACTACAAATATTTATTTTACTGTTTTACTGTATCACTAAAATCTGATACGAAAGGTCGTTGGTTCAATTCCGAAAAAAATCAACAAAAATTTATGGTGGCTATTACACCCGAAAGTGGTAGAAATAGGGCCGGAGAGATTTATATCAATAAATAAATTGATATATATCTCTTATTTAAAAAAAAAAATATATATATTTTACATATCGCTAAATGAACATCCAACAATGTAATAACAATCAATCCGAGGTCTCCCTAATAACTTATTTTTTTGATTTATTTAAAGAGATTTATATCAATTATTTATTGATATAAATCTTTCTGAATCTATTTATTTTCTGGTTTATCGGCCCCCACAAATTTTGTTGATTTTTGAGGATTCTTAAAAATCGCTCGCAAATCACTTTTCATACATGATTGGCGTATAACTAAAGGAGTTGGCTAAATTGTAAGGGGAAGTAGCAAGTTAGAGAAAATATAATACTTGTCTGTTTATCTAATATATAAGTTTATTTATATTAATTTAATGTATTAACTAAACTAAAACACCATTAGAGATATTTAAAAATGCAAAACTTAATAATTCAGATCCAGATAATAAATAATCTATACCACGATAATACTCATATTATACCCAAGCTTAGATGTAAGAACACAAAAATATGGTAAGCGGAACGATAAATGCAGTACTGGTCATTGATAGCCCGGAGCATGTTGCAATTGTATACCAAACCATACAGTAGATAACTCCTTGTAATATCAGATGAAATACCATTAAACTGGAAAAATAAAAGTTATAAATAATTCATTGTTCGATTATATAATATACATACAGTGTGTCCTTTCCGCGCGCAGCTTCGATGTTTTTCATGTTTTCTTTATTAAGATAACGGCGAGCTCCCTTTGTTAGATCTTCGAAATAGTCGATCCACAGCAATTCGCTGATATCCAAGTTAAAATCTTTCTGATCCTCCGGTTTTAACCATTTTTGCAGTGCCATAGTTTTGTCGTTATGGAACTTCCATTCGGTAAATATAAACGATGACAAACGATCCAATGAAGAAGAAATGTTATTGTGTAATTTAACCAGAATCGGCCTTCCTCCAAATATTCTTGTTAACAAATCCAAAAACATAGCGGGGATAATGTGCACGAAAATTGCAGAAAATTTGAACCATGTCAATGTTGGAAGGAACTTCAAGTGTGGATACCATACAGCTGATTTTAGCGGATAACGATGTAAATACACGTTCACCTTATCTTCGACAGTTGCCCAACGGAATGGGTTACAAGTGCTGCTGGTGCAGTGGTACACTTGTACTTCCTTTGCTTCAGTAACAGCTGTATACAAAAGTCGTCGTCAGTATTGAGAAGTAAATAATGGTTATTAATCATGTACCAGCATGGAATCCGGCGGCGATGAGTTCATTGACAACAATATCTACTGGAATGTTATCATAGATGATCTCTTTTCCAACAGGAAGACGCCTGACGACACCCTTGGCAGCGCCCATCAAAAAGCCTTGTGCTCCATTTTTACTGATGGTCCAACCAGGAATAGGTTCTTTCCAAGCTCCAATAACTATTAATGCGTGTAGATTAGTTTATATTTCTGTTTAATAGAAAAGAACATACTCATGCTGGGCCTGACTATGGTACAAGGGAATAAATCCTGACAAGCTTGAACTTCATGCTCTGCCATCTGCTTGGTGATGGTATAAGTGTTAGGATGATCCCCTAAAATTTCAGGCGTTTGACTTTCCAATTCCTCAGAACTCAAAGTCTCAGTAAGTTTAATTAATTTTTCGACGTCTTGCTTCAACGGATAGACGATCTGAAAATAAAAATTAATTTTCGAGAATTTGTTGAATCGAAACCATTACCTCTTCAGTAACTAAAGCCCAAGAGTTCACATAAGCACTGCTGACGTGTATGAACACTTTTAAATTTGTGCATTCTTTTCCCAATTGCAAACAGCGTCTAGTACCAAGAAGGTTAATATCCACGGTCGTCTTCAACGACTCTGCAAAGTCCAAGGTAGCAGCGCTGTGGAAGATGACGTTTACATTATCCTTAAGCATCTTCCTATCTTCCGGTGATAAACCCAAATCCGGTTGGCCAACATCTCCAGCCACGCATTTAACATTTTTGAATGCCTGTCAATTAAAATTCCGATTACCAACAATTCAAAGGATTTACGAAAGAGATGAAAACCTCATCGACGGATGTAGTTTCGAACAATTTTTCAAATACTAAATTCTTCTTGATCTCTTCCAACCTCTGGTTGATCTCCTTGCCGCGCTTCGGACGTAACAGCAAATAAATCGTTCCAATATCTGGGATTGTTCGGAGAAGCTTCTCCAAAAGGCAAATACCCAAGAAACCACTTCCACCTGTAATAAACACGTTTTTTCCGCTATACCAACTTTTTATGTTAGTCGCCATCTGCAACAATTATACAAATTAAGAAAAATCAATCATTTTATCGATTATATTATGCAATTAACTGAAGCAGAATTCAATTAAGTGAAATTATCGGCGCAATTTCTGAGAACAAAATATTTTCTCTCTGTTTAATAATACAAAGGTTGAAGTTCATCATAATAATGTAAATAGAATGACATAACTAAATCTTTGTATATGTGAAGAAATAAAAAAATACATATTAAAGGTATAAGAGATCCAATCAATTATTGTTGTTTTTATGTTTTAAAATCAAATGGAAACTATTAATAATCATTCATTATTCAATAGAAACAATACATAAGCAGCATTACCAGATTTCTCTATAAACTGTAGACAAATTTTCTACTTCATTTCTACCAAATTAGAAATCATATTTTATTAAAACTCAATAACTTTTTTCAAAACTTTTTTTAAATTTGTTAATTACTATTATTAGTGACTAATAATGTATAATAAATAAAATTATAAATAATTATCATTTTTAAATTGATATTTAATTAGATGGGAAAATTTCTTAAGTGGGACAAATTCACTAAAGAAATAAAATTGTTTTATGAACTTACTCTGCAATTTCTTACATTCAATTACCTATCTGCAAAAAAAGATGTATGCATCATAAATTGCATAGCCAAATAATAGGCTGCTTGTAAAAAAAACCTAATTATCACTTATTATCTCTAAATTTTTACAGAGCTTTCACTTTATTCCGTTAGTTAAAATCGGGGAGCGTGTGGTTAAAAATAGAGAAAGCCGTTTATTTAGATTTAGCTTCATTTTTATTTCTCGACAGTTGAAGATGAATATTTACATAAGACTGTCCTTGAGCAAATGAGTAAATAATAAAAAGAATAATTAAACAGAAGGTATGTTTACATGTTATAAGAATGCTGTTTAGGTGAAAAGTAAACGCAACGCTTATCAAATTTCAAAAACATAACGTAACCACAACAGGTGTTTGGTAAACAGTAATAATAATGTGCATGTGTTAACAGAATTCTTAATAATAAATTAACTATCTTCAACGGTAATATTCTATAAAGATAACATTGATTTGTGTATACATGCTAAATCGACATTCTCACCGGTTCAATGGTCATAGTAGTGCATGTAATAGATATAATAATCATACGTATGATAACTGCTAACGTCTGTATTAAGATTTCTACGGCCTTACCTTCGGATCAATGATAATGTCTTAACGTTTTGTAAGTACAAAAATCAATTAGTAAACCTGTTGACTATGAAGAGAGACACTGTGCTTCTAGACAAAAGCAAGCGTGATATTGACGTGTAGCTGAAGCACCACGATCCCCCTTCTACTGTTTCCCCGGCAACTGGAGGTGACTGGATACATCAAAATATTTCCGCCTCGCCTATAATTTCAGGTTGGCACGATTGCCCAAATACCACTAAAATTGTTTATAAATATCATAAAAAAGTTATAAAAACAGTAATTTATAGGCTTCAAAATTATTGATCATTATTCTGATATCTTTTGCGCATGCTCAATAATGATGTCACCATTTAAAATTTCCTATAGGAAATATATCATATTATTATGAAATTTATATGATCTAACAACCTTTCCTAATTGACTAAATGTTATTTATAAATAGTAATTTTCATGTGATATCTTTAATTCTGAAAAACCTATATAAAAGAAAGGAAACTTAATAACAAATTTATAGTCATATTAATAAAGCTTGATATATCTTTAATTTATGATACAACAGTTTCGTATTGGTGTCAAATATTAATATTTTAGCGATTAATTCAGAAATCAACTGAAACAACGAAAGTACCAGACGTGGAAGAGTTTTTATGGCGTCACGAAACCTGTTCAATGTTAACGTTTCTTTTAAATGCTTGTTTATAACGTGGTAACAGGTTGTAATTGCATTGTAATGTTTTCTATTTTTACAGTGAACAGACAATTTAGCATACTGACCGCTCTAAACAACATGTTATATCAATTAGATAATGAGTTAAATCTTGTGCCATGAAAGGATTGAAACAAAATCAAAAGGTTTAAATTTTAATTTGATTCCAGTCCATTACCAAAATGTCTCATTTATTAATGATATATTATCAAATATATTTACTGTTATTTTGAGGATAAAAACAGATATGGTTAAAATCTGCATAGAATAATATTTTTAAGATTGAAATTTAATATTTGTATACAAGAATTTTAAATAATCTGGATTTTTTGTAATCAAGAATATACTTGATTTTAATCAATTGACCATCGAAAAATTAATTTATAAGACTATTATATGTGCGTAGAAGAAAGTGTACAATAAATTATGTTTATTATTATTACATTTAGAACATGATGATAACATACGCGTAAACTCAAATATTTTAAAGTTTCATTCTATTTTTTACCCAATAAAGTGAAATATATTTACTATTAATAGGTTTTAAATTGTCGGTCCCTTCACTTTTTACTAATTAAATATCTTTGCATCTTCTGGATTCCCATAAATTATCCGATTTTGATACAGTCGGGATTTTGATGACGGGATTTCGATTGCCACCTAATATTTCTTATTAAAAGATACTAGTATTAAATTATCAAATTTTGTATATTATTTGTGGATGAATAGATAGTTACGAGTTTTAAGTAAATACACGGATCTTCACCTAATACTTTTATATGACTTTTAGAATGCGATTATATTTAGAGCAGCAATAAAACTATCATAAACGGATGTCCCTTTATGCTAACTTAAATATACTTGATTTACGAACAAGTACAACCAGTATAAAAAAACAATAATAATTATACTGATTTATGGACGTACTAACTGTTTTTAAAACTACAATTATTGGACTAATTATATAGTTGTCTATTAATGTAATTTGATCTACTTTATAAACGGAAAGTTAGCAAAAAATAATTTATAAATAATATGATTAATACATTTACTAATATTAGTAAATAACAATATATTTTTATTTAAAATTATTACGAGAAATTGTATTAAATTCTATTAAATAAATTAAAAATATTGCATACATGCTTCATTTATATTGTAATTAAAACGTACATTCTGCTTTTTTTTAATAAATTATTTACATTTATGCTAATTGATTAATCTATAATTGCCTGACTGGTTTATGTGTATAAGTTTGTCGGTACACATTTTTATTATTTATTTAAATATACAATAATTTATAAAACAATTCTGAACTCATTTAAACGTGTTTATGCTCATATTTTATTATTCAAATGTAAAACAAAGGACTGCAATTATAATTGAACTAATTTTGTTTGTATTTGAAATTGGTATAACTTTATGTAAACAGATATTTAGGTTTCATTGTTTAATTAGTTTCAAATTACGTCGGGTTAATTGTAGTGAACTCTAATTACATAATTACAAAAATACAGAATTTCGTTAATATTTCTTGAATTTATAAATGACATAATTAATCTAGTTTGTTTCTCTCATTACATTATTAAAATATACATATGTTAACAGATTTTCTTCTTGATGAACATTGATCGATTCTTTAACCTTGCGTATTGTATAAATATTTGTAGCTTTAAAACGAGTTATTTTAGCTAATCATCACTATTCTAGTAGAATTCCAGCGATATTTAGAAGTCAAGGACTAATCAAAAAGTAAAAATGTTTAATGTATTGTCGTGTCCTGGGATGGAATATCTCTGGACACTGTGGAATAATTTGTAGTTTTGTCGATGTGGATTTTTATGGAAAAGTCTAGATAGAAGTTGGTGTATAAAGTAATCATAGGTTGCTGTTCAAGAGTTACACTAGAATTCGCATGAGTCTAGAACTAATTGTCGTGTCCCAGGAATGGAATTCTTGACACAGTGGAGTATTGTCTGGTGTTGTCGTTGTGGAGTCTCAATAGTTGGGAATTTAATGAAATTCGTTAGGTTTTACATAACTTTTTATTCGTTACTTGGTCGATTTAAGATTCTTATAAGACTATGTTCATCTTATTAAGGTTTTACTGAGATTGATTCTGAATACTTATTCTACTTACATTATTAATACGGGGTGGGAGTTGTGATTGGGAGCAGGGTTTGTATATATTGATGATTAAGCGTTCCCACGGGATTAGGCCTTGGTGGTTTTGTTTATTATAAGACCGGGACAAAATCCTATGCATTTGTTTATATGAAAAAGATGATCGATTACGGTTGTACGTGTAATGACTTGAATTCTGAGTAAAGGTATAGCAGTATCGCTTGGTTCGTTTTGTTTATATTAAAGTGTATCGAACCGGGATCACGATGGACGTTCTATTATACTGATGTATATGTTTATATAATAATGCGACTAAGAGACGTCGTGGATGTGTCTAGTTCGTTAATACACTATATTAACAATAACAATTATAATAATAATGGTTGGACATAACATAATACTAAGACTAACTTGTAATTAAACATTCCTTATTAGTTATTCTTACATACATGTTAATGCTGGCCTCCACTGCCACTATCCTCGTAGGCCCTCTGCAGCCTTCGCTCGTCTTATTCTTTGCTTAGTAGCACCTCTGATATGTACGCCGCTACAATATCCTAGCTCTTTAGCATATCCTGCATGTAGTGCAGGTACTTGCCAAAGCATCCATTAGTAGACAGCGGCTGGCTCAGGTGAAATGTTGTTTCACCGTGCTTTCTGCTTAACCAAGGCTGCATTTGCGGGAGATTGTACTAACTTATAATTATAAAAGTATCGTCTTATACGTAAGAAGACGAACCGTAAGAAGACAGAAGAATATCCAGGAGTAGGTAATTTGTCCTATGGAGTATACGTTATCAACATGTAGGAGTGGAAAATCACCCACTTCAAAATAACAGGTAAGAGGGTCGTAGAAAAAACAATTCACGAGGTTTCTTAGTCTTGAAATTAATTATTGGTTACATCTATGAATTTGTGCATGTCTAGACTAAACAGTAGCTTCGGGTAAAGGTGTGGACAAATACAATTAATCAAATTTAAATAATCAATAGTACTCTCAATAAGTGCCTGTTCAAATACAATCAGTAAATAATCAATGTGGACTAAATAGTAGTCTCAATAAGAGCGTGGACAATACAATTAATAATCATAGTTAAACAATTAATGTTGTTATAATGGATATCCATAACAGTACAAGGCATGTGATAATACGATGTTTATAAAAACAAATATATTTCTATTGTTAATATACCTTGCCCAAGAGTCTTATGTCAAAAAAGTTTATCTACTAAAAATATTTGAATCCTTTGCTTGTCTGCATATATTTTACATGTACGTCCGTATGATTTTCCGTTTAAAATTTATCATATTTAAAACTCCAAACATGTGTGTATCCGGTGGCAATCGAAAGCCCGACAACCGAAATACCGTCAATCAAAATCCCGACGTTCGAAATCCCGACTACCATAATCCCGACTATATCGAAAATTTCTATAATAACATTTTAAAATTATTTCGGAGCATAGTCACTTTTAAATTGTTATTAATAATAAATAATAACAATTAATAATCTAATTCTATTTGATATTATTTCAAATTGTTAAGGTTTATTATGAATAATTCAACAAAATCAAATAAATTAATACTAATTTATTGTTATTAATAATAAAACTATAGCACATGGTGACTACGCTCCGAAATAATTTTAAAATGTTATTGTAGAAATTTTCAATATAATCGGGTTTTTAATTGACGGGATTTCGGTTGTCGGGCTTTCAATATAGACCATGTGATGCAATGGACTGGCAAAGGTTTAAGAAGTGACAATTGACAATTACTATAATAATGATAGCTTAATAAAACTTAAATCAACAAAACTATTAAGAAAGATATCTCATAAATATATATTTAATTGTAAATCCATAATTTATATCAAATTTTTATTTTTAATGTATCCTCTAAACTAACATTGTTTGGGGGCCCTCACCTATTTGAGGGCAATACCGCGAAGGAACACACTTTAAATGCACGGGACGTCCCTGTCTCTCGAGTAAATTCTTAATATATATAATCTGTTGCTCTATGATTATCAAACTACTGATTCAGACCTTTTTTGCGATGGCTTTGACTAGGGCCCACAATTTATTTAATGTGGCTGTCAGAGAACCGACACTCCACCCTCCGTCATTAATTTTCTCTATTTCAAATAAAGAGGATAAAAAAAATCCTGAGCAATTAAGAGGCCCGATTAATATTATGCAGGGGGACTAAGATTTGAAGTTCCGATACTGAAGGGTTACCTATATTGTCATATGCATGTATCTCATTTAATGTATAATGTGTACGCAGCACTGCAGTGAGCTATCAGATTTTTTTAAAATTTTCTAACCCTGAGTATACTTTGCAACTATAATGGATTTGAACTATTCATTTATTTGTAGTTTTTAAGCTAAACTGTACGACAGGAGTATTCTAGTTCTAGTTTCCAAAATGTACTTTATTTATGACCATTGATATGATAATAGTATTTGAATCTAAGAAATAGATATTAGTGTTATACAGAGGGAATCACTGTATGCTAGGAAACAAATGCATGCGCATAAAATAATGATGAAGGTGAGCGTGGTGCCATCCACAATGCTTCGTCGCAGGTTCTATACACGATGATCAAATTGAAGTATGCGCGGGAGATTTAAAATTGGCGAACGTCAGATGGCGCAGGCGGGTTTGGCAGCGAGGGTAGCTAGCAGATTATGGTGTTTGAAACCGTCTCGCCCTTAGAGAACGAAGTGAGGTGGTACGATCTGTACTCATACACACGCACGCACACGCTCGCACACGTACAGGGAATATTGATTTTTTACCCCCCGAAACCACACTAAAAATATACATGCAAGTGCCGCATTGTGTCGGGCCCCCGAAGAGCATTTTTTTTTGATCCGCCTGTCGTTACGCAAGGGAGCGCCCCCCCTAATAACAGAAACTACAGTCTAAAATTGAAAACGCTCGGGACCGGGGCCAAAAAGAAGGAAGAGACAGCGCCTATAGCTCGCGTCTGCATCCTGTGTTGGAATACAAATTTTTTTTTGGACGAGGAAGAGCAAAAAGGGGAATACACCGTACGGAAGTAAATTAGTTGTAGTAGTACAGAGAAGTGCGGGCAAGTATAGTAATCATCACCAGTGGTAGGTGATATTAAGAACCGGTGTGTGCGTGAGTGTGTGTGCATGTGTGTGCGGATGATTGCGAGCGTGTGTGGTTGTCGTCCGGTGCGAGAAAGAGGCGAGGGCCTATCTTTATGAATTGTGCGATTCTCCGCGGTCCAGGGACCTCAGATACCATTTCTAGTTTCATCCCTTCGAAAGGCCGATTCTCGATTGGATGTTGAAGGGCAGGAGACACGCAGCCAGACATCGCACATCATCACCAATGGTAAATATCCGAATAGGAAATCTGGAGCTTCATTAAAATAGATTGCTGCTACCTACTACTATTTTTTGATTGCCCGGCGAATGCGGAAGCGGAAATAGTGAATGCATTAGGATACTCTGCAGGCATGGCATCCCTCTAAAAATATTTTAAAAGGAAGGTTAAGCTATTGATCTGCTATTTACTTCACATTCACGGGTAATCTTTTGCATTCGGCGGATCAAATACGTTCAGATGCTGTGAAAAGTATCCACATATTAATCGTGATTTTCTGAGAACACCTCGGATACATATTCATTTCCCGGTTTGGCAATCGATTTTGGTATATCCCGTAAAACCAGACAGGCTTTGGTCGCACCCGCTTTTTTATTATATATAGATATATTCATATCATTAGTCCCTAATAAATAGCGATGAGCATGAATCACACCTACCAAAGCACACCTCAGGAAATTAGTTTCCCTTCCATTGCATAATTATATAGTACTTTTATATTCCGACGTAGATCAATTAAAAGGTTGTCAATCTTAGGGAGAAGGAAACAAAAAGGGGTCTGAAACATTTTGTTGACCATTCGGAGTTTCACATGCGCATCCACCATCAAAATTGTTCGTAGATTTCACCTATTATCTCTAAAATGATACCACAATTAATTTCGATTATTGCAAAATCTCTAAATTGATGCTTTCGTTTCGCAACAAATTGCAATAGTGTTTCCAAACCTTTATGCGACTTGCGCAACGGCATCGAAAGGTGCGTTTTTGTTATCACATACTCATCCTCCCATATTTGTTTATGAATCTTATCGCACTACGTGTCCAAATGGGCTGGGTTTTCATGGATTTCACCGGGGACTGGACGATACTCGAAAAACGTGCGATTTTCATCATTCCAAATGCACTTTCGCAACGGCTAAAAATATGTTTCTCACTCTCGCAACGATTGTATCTTAACCAGTCAGTGTTTGAATGTATGCAAATGCGCTGCCTGGCAATGCCAAGGCTTCGTTGGTGACGTTTGCGACAGACAGTTTATTTTATTATTATTACATTACACATTACGTGTCCCCATTTTTTTTACAGGATTCTATAAATAGAAATGCAACGCTCTCGATTTGCGAGGGTTTCTTCCTCTTACGCTCTTAATTTCGTTAATTCGATCTGCAATATCCACAAGAAATAATATTTTCAATATCATTTTTATGGTAACATTAATTATTCGGAATTTAATTATTTATTATTAAATATTCTATGGAAAGAAACCTTTAAGCGTTTATCAAAACCAATAATAAGATTATAAATGTTAGTTTTCCCACCAATTTCAGCAATTTATCCACAAGTGCAATAAGCTGTAGCTCAGGAAGCAACTAAAGGATTGGAGCAGCAACAATTAGTTCAGTATTCATTAAATCGTTATTGCCTCTAACAATTAATGTTCTAAAAGATGTAAATAGAGTTTGTATAATTTATTGGAAACACAGAAGTCTTTAACTTTCTTATGGATCACAAATAATAAGAATAAAGCTTGTTTAAAAAAAATTATCCAATAACAAATAATAAAAAAGATTTCAAATATAGTTTCATTTAATTGAAAAATTGAATTAGTAAATTCAGGAATTCTTGAAGTATAAATATGCATTTTGGGTATAATAAAACAAATTAAATTCATATAACGTCGCGAGTTTAAAGCAAGAGCTATTTCTGAATATACTATTTCTATTAATAATGCGTCTGAAAGTTAAGAACCATTACATGATCATTAAAACACAATTCAAGCTTGCTAAAACTTTTTAAAATTTCGAAAGTTTCAATGAGTAGAAAAAAATTAGCGAAAAAGCTATATAAGTGTGACCGATAATTATATTAAATGAATGATAGAAAAAGGAATTCAGAATGATTGAATTATATTATCTTCTTTGGATTATGTTTATCAAGTTTTATATGAATATTTGAATAAAATTGTTTTTTTTCAATTCAAGCGTAAACAAATTTTGATATGTTAATATTATTCTATTCAATAGTTTTATCGAATAATTTATTTAAATGAAGTTCACTTTCGGTTTTTCTATAAAATTACTTTAATATTTCAAAATTGTTAGTCTCGTTCTCGTTCTCGTTAACGCGTTAACTAACAACTTAATAATCGTTCAAATTTAAAAGTTCAAAACTTTTTTGACTTTCAATATTTTTAACTAATTGGATTATTTTCGTAAAGGTTTACTTGTTCTTGGTGAGTATTTTGAACTAATTCGCCCTGACTGTTGTAAATTGTAAGTTTTAAATGTATGCAAACATTAATAATGGTGGGTGCTTCATAAAATGAGGTGTCTTTTCGTAATTCAAGACTACAATTTTTCAATTTGCTTAATTATTAAAAAGAAACATTACAACACTTAACTCATGTTTAGGTAATGACCTAAATTCAAAATTTCAATTATCGTTGATTATTTTTGTTGAAAGTTTATTAAACAGAATAACATGTAGCTTTTTGTCCTCAGTTTTTAAGATACGAAAATTCGTATAAATTATTTTCCATAAGTTAAGTGTTTAACTGAATGTACATAAACATTGGAAATAGATTTAGTAAAACCATGAAATCATAAAGTGGAGATATGTAATTTTAGTATAGTTCAATAAAAACAAATTAATTCTACGTAACTCGTGTTAAAAGCATTTCTGAATATATCCTTTCTATTTATAAGACAACTCATAACATAACTAGAAACTTATGCTTGATTAATATGGCACAATATGAACTTGTTAAATGTAAGTAAACATAATTAAATAAATAATTATAGATACAATAATTACTGTAAGATATTATCTATGAATGAAATGTAGATGACTTATGGATTGCAATTCATCTCTAATTATTATTACAATATTTTGATTATCAATATTTGTTGGTTAGTGAATTAAATTTTAAATATTTTCACTATTGATGAAATATTTGAAATATGCATATTCTTGAATATTCTTATTGTATTATAAAGCTTTAATTGTTTTTAAAATAAATGAAAGAATACACTCGACGTATTTACAATTGAAATTTATGTAATTACAAAAATATAAAATTTCCATTTGGTGGATTCTAATCTTTTAATAATAATTATCGAATTTAATGAATAATTCTTATTGTTACATGTATTTTATTTATGGTGGATATAATAAAATATACAGTGGATCTCGCTCAACGAGTTTAATCCGTTCCAAATTTTTCGGATTTTTACTAGTATAGTGAAATACTCGTATAGTGAAATACTCGTATAGTGAAACAGTTTTTCACATATAAACTAATTACGATAATACGTTTCCATGCCGGAAAAAAAAAGTATAACTTGGTCTCGATTTTTCATGATTTTGTTTTTCATATCTATGGTTATTTTTATTCTTTGGCTTTTTATTCGGCGACATGCAAGTGTTATTAAATTTTGCACAAACAACATGTCTGGACACAAGTCTGGAAATTTTGTGATACAAACAACACTAAGATGCAACTAGAATGACACCAGGAACTGTTTTCCAATTCACATACGGTGACGTGAGTTTATATTACTTGTATCAATTCGGGGACTTGGTGGAGGTCTCTTTATACTCATATTTTTTGTATATAAAAAAGCGTACATAGTTTGTTTATATATTATAATAATGATTGGACATAATACATTTGTGTTTTGGATTTACAGCAAATGATTTAATTAAATATATTATTTTTTGTTTAATGTTTTTTGTCTTGGTATATTGTTGCTAATATTGTTGTTTGTAATAAAATTTCCATTTACTGAAATTTGATATATTTGTAACTATCATTGCTGCATAATCAATGTAATTTACAGCATGTATATTCGAGCATCCATATAAATGCGCCACTGTTTCTGTTTTTTTGTGTTGCACATAAAGAGATTAGCTTTTATTTTTAACTCCTCGTAAACGACTTATCGCACATATAAAATGGATTTACAAAAGTACTCGAGGTAACAAAGTCAGTAAACTTTGTGTATATATGTATAATTTTTATTAATTAATTTTGACTTGATCATCCGATCTCAGTAATATTTCAGTTACAATTGTTGAAATAGTCACATATCTTACCAAGTTGATATTTTTTTGGATGATGTTGTCTATGGGATGCTGACTATGGAAATACTAACTCTTATAAACACGTTTCTTGATTGAGTGCTATAAACACTATAACCACAACACAAGAACAAGAAAAAATATAAGGATGGAACAAAATTCGACTACTATAATGAATAGGAGTTTGCTGGCGGAGGGCGTTGCACAATATAACATGGCCCCAGAGGAAATACGAATGGAAAGCGACATCAACAAGTTCAAAATAAAAATGATTTGTTGGATACAAAATCACAGAACGAAGAACGAAGACATAGAACAAGTAAAAACCAACAAGCCCGCTCAAAATACCAGTTCCAAAAGAACCGAAGTTGAGGGGCATACACATAAGAAAAAGAATAAGAAAATAATGTAAAGAATGTAAAAAAATGTTTATAAAAAAAACAGTGGAACCTGTCAAATTTGGTACTCATTCTCACTATGAATAGATGGATATTTCATTGTTTTTTATACATCATTTAGTATGAAAAATACATAGGTAGACATTTTGTAAAGTAAAATTTGATAAAAAAAAAATAGGGAAATTGTATGCATTTACATTATTCTTCATTCGTTTTGTATCGATTACAATGAAATATATATGAAACTTTGATTTTGTATTTCATACATTTTATTACATAGTTCATTTAATCAATTATGTAATAGAAATCGATATAATACACGTTAAGCAAGTAAGTGTAGGGCATTAAATAAATAAATACGCAGAAGAGGAAATGATAATAGTAATTATGAGAAGTAAAGTTTGCGGCATTGATTGTAATTGATGATTACAGATTGAATTATGTAGCATTCGGTTAATTATTTATGAGGGGGAGAGGAATCGAAGTGAGCATGCTTCAGGTGTCTTTTATCGAATACCAATTCCGTGCGAATATTTTTTTAGAATTCTGTTACAATAAAACACACTGACATTATTGAAATACATTTTTTACTAACAATCAACAAAAGTACTGTAGAACAACAAGTCGATCGCGATCGCTAATTTTGGTCGATTGCGAAATCGATACTAAATAATTATGTTATATTTTACGTAAGTAGATATATAAATATAGCATGAATTTCACACCTCCCCCCCATTTAGACTAAGTTTATCACAATAAGTCAGATTTTAACAGATTAGTTAAAATAAAGGATTCCCCGAAGAATGGGAATGTATAGAAAAACATACTGTCCATTTCTGCTACCCCAAAGAATTTTTCGCGACCCACAATTTGAGAATCACTGCTCTAAAACAAACGTTCAATTTCAAAATTAGTACACAATTTTTTTTGGAAATACATAAATGTTCATTTGTTCTTTGTTAATAAGACTGTATAAGTCATCTTTTGCGCGGTTTATTATTTTATGTACACCATTACCTCGCATTGTGTGTCTTCAACCATTGCAGATTCACTGCATATAGTATAGTATTAGAAACTATTATACAAATAAGACGAGTTTATTTTAATATGTACTGGTGACCGGACAAAACAGGACAGGACAATACAGTTATATATTTAAGCTTTATCATATATTTATTTGAATTGTAATCAATTTTTTTTTCCATGTCCTGTTTTTATGATGTTCTCTTTTAGTACTATTCTGTTTTACCACTGTTCTCTTGTATGATTTTATGATTTATTCTGTCTCCTGGTGAGTTCTGTTTGGTCATGGCACCGTACTGAATATAGATGTGCATTCGGATGTACGTAACTATAATGTATATTCAACAATTATTCTAATGTAATTTATGTTGGTTTTTATGTCGTCTTTGAAATATTAAATAAGAACAATGAGTAAAAATACAAGTTAATATTCAAATGAAGAGTTATTAAAATTACACAAAGTATATATTTAAATGAGTTATTGTGTTGTAATTCTGCTTTGCAAAATATTAATAATGGGTAAACTTTGTTGTCTTTAGTAAAAAAATACATTTTTTTTTATTTGATAAAGGATTGAAATCAAAAGAAGCTACACATACCATCTGCGATATTCAAAGTTCCAAAATGGTGATAGGGAGTGCAAAGACAAACCAAAATCAGGAAGACTTCGTAAAACAATCAAGGAATTATCACAAGACTTTGTTGGTTGATGGTCAACAGTGAAGGATCATTTGAAAGGCTTTGAAAATAAATGGACAAAAAAATTGGATGCCGCAAAAACATTTTTCAGCGGAATTAGAACAACAAATGATCTGTACATCTCTGTTGCCCAGATATAAAACTGAATCGTTTCATGGAAGAATTGTTACTGGTGATGAGAAGTGGCTCCTCAACAGTAATCCCCAACCTTTTTATCGCCGCGGACTGCTGAGGGGGGGCCATGATTTAAAAATTTAAATTAACTAGAAACGAGACCGATAGCGGTCCGGGGCTTGGGGACCACTGCTCTACAGCCAACCTTTTTGATCTTAGTGACCACTATACTGAAAATTTAAATCCCGCGGACTACTACCATGGCTTAACAAAATTCTAAATATGCAACATAATAAGGCGAAAATTGCAAAAAAGCATATTTAAAATACAATAAAAACAAATATTGTAAATATTTTCAAATTACTCTGCAGACCATCAAAGTTCGAAGAGAACCATCAAATTCAAAGTGAAAAATAAGGGACTTTGAAAATAGTTCACCCTTTTGTTTGGTGGAATGTATCGCTATAACTTACTATAGAGGTGTTACAGCAGAGGTGTATTATACCCAATTAGTAAGAATAGAAGCGGAACTGCTTAAAATACGATTAGATTTAGTAAACAATCAAAGAATAATTCTATTACAATATAATGCAATACTTGATTTAGAAGATTTGCAACATTTACCATATTCATCTAATAATATTGCACCTTCGGACTATCTCACCTTCTTAACATTCGCTTCGTGAAAAAATATAAATGATGAACAAGTCTGAAATAACTTGAAGTCTTGAATATATTAATGAAAATTGTTTGGATTTTACGAAAGAGGTATTTAAAAACTGCGGAGTAAGATCATAGAAAATATTTTACAGAATAATATTTGACAGTTTTTCTTTACAGTCGTATATAATAGAAATTTCAATTTATTCTGTATATTTCCATTTAGGTTTTTTCAATCTTTGAAGCTATTTATAATCTCATCATTTTTATACTTTTAACTTCAGTTGAAATATGGATTTTGCAATCATCAAATTAATTGGATTCAGATTGGTTTCATTATGACTTTGTATATAAGAAATTTATTTATTTTAAACGATCTCAACACATATTTCCTATTAATCCTACTAATATATAGCATTTTAAGGATAAACGTGAGTTTGTTTTCTTGAAATCTTTATTTCTTTAAACTTTATTGAAGTTTATTTCAGTTTTTTTTAATAATTTCGGATAATTATTACTGAATTCTCACTTATAGGCAAACTTACAATATCATCCGCGAATATTGTAGTAATTGTAATAAAGAAAATAATAGTATAGAATATTTTAAATATATTGCTTAGTTTATAGAAATTATTAACTGATCATTATTTCGGTTAATCTAAGTGTTTCTGTGAAATTTGATGTAAACAAAAGTTTACAATCAAAATTACAATATTTTTTGTTTAATGATGATGAATATATTTTTAATTAGATCTGATATAAATTATTTTAAAAATGCAAATACAAATATGAAATGTGGATAGCAAAGAGATATACAACAGGTAATCATTCTGAAACTTTGATTCTTGTATGTATTATTTACAGACATCAATTATGCAATTGTAATCCAGTCCAAGAAAATAATAACTGTAATCGGAAGAAGAAGAAACAAAGTTCCCGGCAATGGATTTAATGGGCTATGATGGATTGAATTATGCAGTATTCCCTTCATGTTTTATGTGGGGGAAGATAGAACTGTACACTTTTCAAGTGGCTCTTTACGAATATCAACTGAAGACGAAAGCAAATTTCGATTGAAAACAGTTATCCTACTATATATACTTACATTCGATTCCAAAGAAAAGTAACAACTGGATAGGAGTATGTCGAAACAGGTTTATTAAAGTACGTCTAGTTTTTTATCCATTTTTTGGGTTACTCGTCGTGGCCCTTGTGATCAGAAATTCCAGGGATGTTAATTCGTTAAGATAACTTGTTTTTTTTTGTATTCAAATATTATATTACGAAGAGCGTCCTTTATGTTTTAATTAATATTACATATCAGAATCAATTCTAGGTGAAATATCAAGAGATTACAATAATCATTGAGATTTTAGATCAGGGCAAATAATTTTTAAAATTGTCCTCCCGTCCACAAATAAAATTTTGGGAAGACAACACCCAAATGGTATTTCTCTTAATCCCACGGTGCCCACCGTAATTCTGAAATATGTCCTCCTAGTAGAAAAAATGTTCATTACATTAAACATGTATTGTAATCAATTCAGTTAAATGATTATATATTTTTTATTCTATTTTTTTGTAACTTTTAAATGAATGGCAATTCAGTAATCAATTTGAATATTTAATTACGTTTGCAATTTACTTTCGTATTTGTGACAAGTTGATGTGCATTCAGTCGAAATATAGATTTGCTTCGAGAAAGTCTCCTCGCTCCATTATTATTATTATTTATACAAAGTGCAGCGAAATTCAAGTAAGTGAAGATTCCCATTGATTATTAATGAACTGGGTCAAGAAGCATTCTTCGGGCAGATTTTACGATGTATCCCTGAGTTTTTATTTGACTCTGCACATTTTTATTATTATTAAACATCAGCGTTTTAGTTGTTTCTTATTTACTAAAGAAAAATCTTTTAGAATATGTATATATATTTTAATATTTCCTTGATCTTAGTACTATTGTAACTTTTCAAATCATTTTAAGCTTTACAAAATGGTAGATTTGTTGGTAAAAAAAGATAACTAGTAGTATAACTTCATTAAGAGAAGGCCTTGATTTAATATTCTATTGATGTCTGTCAATCTATAATAGGAATGTATATTCAGATGAGCAATTCGTTACTTTAAGTTCAATTAATCACGAAAGCAATCATTCTCGAATGGTTTTGACATTCCTCTGAGATGTGACTGTAATCAGTAATATATGAATGTTGCGTAGACTGAAAGGTAGTAGCATTTCGACTGTATATTTAAGATGTACGTGTAGATATTACCATCGTAGAGAATTAAGTGTGTTTTGAGAGCGTTTAATGTGCATGTGGATGCAAATACAGAGGAGGAAAAGCTCATTCAGTGTATTTAATGCATTTGATTAGTACACAAAGCGCATTCCTGGTTACAATTTCACTCTTTGGAGTTATCAATTGAAAGTGCTGCTGACGATAGAATGATCTAATGGTAGTCCAGAATGCAAAAGTCCCCTATCTAAAAATGTATAACAGACAAGTCCTAATTTAATTAGTCCAAACGACATCTTCCTTGTTGACAATTTCCGTGTCAGAAGTATCTTCCCATTTTGGAATGGTTTCGCTTATTCATAAATTTTCTCTCCTCAGAGCGAGAAGAGAGTGTTGTTGTTACATTCTTTACGTGTGAAGGTAGAGGTAACGGTACTGTGTCAATGAACTTGCGCATGACGAAGCCTCTGACCCATATGCAGGTACCCCAGTAACCAATATATTTCTTCAGTACCTGTTCTCTTCTCAACATCCACACTTAACTGAGATAAGAACTGGAGGCGCGCATCTCTTCCGCGACATGTAAATGAATTTTGAAGACCCCCTATCGGCTGGTGACTTTTTATCGTATTATTTATATTCGGTCTCGGCGTATTCAATTTTAGTGTGCGTTGTTAATCCTCTACTCCTAGTCTAGTGTGGATAATGAATCAACGAGTGCGATCCTCTCATTCATATCCCGATATTATCCACGAAACTGGTCTCTAAAAGGGCCATCAAATTGACCATAATCTTCATCTAATTAGATTTTCGGTGGTAAGCTTTTAAAATTAAATCAAATCTCTTTATATCATCTCTTGAATCGAAATTAACGGGTCTGGATTTCTGCAGATCGCAGACGTAAATCGAAACGGTAAAGTATAACATAGTGACCTTGATCCGCTCTTGAAATTATAATTCACGGAACCGGATTTATAGCGGATTTTCTTTTTGCTAAAACTTTTTTACTTAATTACCATATAATAGCCAATGAATGAAGATACTTTAATTGATACCGAATCTTTGACTTCTTTGCATCATTTTGAAAAGAACTAGTGTAGTTACCAGTTAAGGTTAGTACTTTAAATTCATGGGCGCTGGTTATACAAATTGAGATTTTTCTACATCGGGAAAAATGAAATCATAATTTTTCCAAGATCCATTTGCTTTAATCTTATCTGACGAAGTTAATGCTCTAGGTTTATTTGAGCAAATAGAAGATATCAAAATCAAAAATCGACTAATAAACATACAGCACTCCCGCTTTGTAGGAAATAATTTATTGGTTAAATAGTATAGTACTGTATTTGCAAGAACTTTTAATACAAATTGACTATGCTTAAGTAATTAATAATTACTAATTGCTGGATAAATATATGGTGAAATAATGTATGCAAAAATATTATTTTTAAATAAATATGTTTGCATGCACGTATATTATTAAAATCAAACTGGTGAAGAGAGAGTAGGTCGCCTTTAATTCCCTTCGTTCACTAAATTGCACACGATCCGTATTTTTTATTTGTTCTCACTCCTTTCTGGTTAATGAAAAATTGATCGTCACGAATCGATTGCACTAATTATTTACTTTCTTCTCTTTTTTAGATTTCCAAAGGATAATATTGGCAAGACAATGTTGAATTAATGAATTAATTACAAAAGATACACATACACATTTAAATATTTATATAAATATACGTGTAAAGAAAAGGGGAAAAGCCAGATAAATATTACGCTTCCAAGTACGCTAAGCAGAAAAGACATTCAAGAGGACAGTTAATTAGTTGTTTGCGCAATTCGGTGTTTTTGACTTTGTTGTTGATCATATTGTATAATAAATGGTTGGAACGCAGACGGACAGTGGGAATAAGATGGAGGTTCAGAACGCTCTTCCCACCCTGACGACAACCACCACCTCAGTGGCAGATTTCTACAATGGTAAAACCGTCTTCATCACCGGCGGGACCGGTTTCATGGGGAAGGTACTGCTGGAAAAGCTGCTGAGGTCTTGTTCCGGGGTTGCTGCAATCTATCTCCTCATCAGATACAAAAAGGGCCAGAACGCTCACGATCGTCTTCAGCAACTGCTATCGTCACCGGTTAGTACATGCAATAATTCTGCGTAAGCATAATGGAAATAATGTTGGTTTTCTATATTCTAGCTGTTCGATATCCTCCGCAAGGAACGACCCGGCGATTTAAGCAAAGTTCTGCCGATCGAAGGAGACATTACGCAACCGAATCTGGCCATCAGTGTGAACGATAGAGTGATGTTGAGTCGCACAGTAAACGTAGTTTTCCATAGTGCAGCCACTGTTAAATTTGACGAAAAATTAAAGTTGTCCGTCACCATAAACATGCTGGGAACACAACGCCTTATAGAACTTTGTAAGAAGATGACAAACCTCGAGGCACTGGTAAGTTTTAATTATGTTAACTCTTGAATCGATGATAAATTCGATTTTTGTTTGTTATTTTAAAGATTCATGTGTCCACAACGTATTGTAATTGTGATAAGACAGAAATTTATGAGAAAATTTACAATCCATCGATAAGTCCCGATCAGATCACGTCCCTTGTGGATACACTTGATGAATCACTCGTCGATGCGATGACGCCTATACTCGTTGGGAAGCGACCGAATACGTATACCTTTACAAAAGCGTTGGCTGAATCATGGCTGAAGGAAAACAAAGGCGATCTTCCGCTGGTAATCGTGAGGCCTAGCATCGTGATAAGCAGTCACGGTGGGCCTCTGAAGGGATGGGTTGACAACTGGAATGGTCCGACAGGAATCATCGCAGCAGCGGGAAAGGGGGTGTTCCGGTCCATGCATTGCCATCCGGAAAAGACCGCCGACCTTGTGCCTGTCGACCTGGTGATCAATCTGATGCTCGCTGCAGGATGGAAGGTCGGCTCGTGCAAGACGAAAGAGATCCCGATCTACAATTGCTGCACGGGCCAGAGAAAGCCAATATCGTGGAGATCCTTTGTTGAGCTCTGCTTCAAGTACATGAGAATATATCCGTTTTCTGATGTGACTTGGTATCCTAGTGGCACAGTAACCTCTTCCGTTGCACTCGACACATTCAATCAGTACGTTCTGCACTGGTTTCCTGCCTACGTTATCGATGCCTTCACGTGGATCTGCGGTGGAAAACCTATGTGAGTATTATCGGAATTTTTCTTTTCATCAACTAATGTTGTAATCTTTTCATTCTTCTGCAGCATGCTGAAAATTCAGGACAAGCTGCAAAAAGCTTCTACTTGTTTGGACTACTTTACCACCCACGAATGGGTCTTTGACGACACGAATGTCAGGCAACTAGGTTTATCCTTAAGCGAGGCGGACAGGCGCGAATTCAACTTTGATGCCAGCCAAATCGATTGGGATGAGTTTATTAAACATTATGTCTTAGGAATTAGAAGGTAAAAAATACACCTTATTTTTCACACCATAAGACACACCTTTTTAAATAAATAAATCAACCTAGAATATAGTTGTGTCTTAAACTACATTTATATTTTTATTATTGTCCCATAAATTTGTGGTACGTCTTATAGTTCTTAATATAAATAAAAGAAAAATCATTATAGTATTGATGGAATAAGTACGATCATAAAAAATATTCAGAATTGTCGTGCGTTTCTCAATTAGTCCGACTTCAATCAATATTTCATTTTAAAAATTGAAACTGCATTGCATGAGATATCTACTTTAATTAAATCCCAATTCAATTTGCATCTCATTTTATCCATAAATGTACTAATATTTATATGTCCCTTTTGTTCGAAGGTTTATATTTAAAGAAGACGCAGCTACGATTCCCAAGGCGAGAAGAAGCATAGCGAAACTGTTATGGGTTTATAGGATAACGCAATTCATTACCGTCTTAACGTTGTGGCACTTCCTCACATTGCGTTGCGCGCCCTTAAGGCAGTTGTGGAGCAACGCGCTAAAGCTGTTACTTCACATTGCTCGAATGCTGCCCATACTATAAGTACCAAAAGAAGCGAGTGTGAATCCAAGAGAAATTACCAAGAGGAAAGAAAAAAAAAACAGAAAACGTAAATTAAAATGAGAAGAATAATAAAACGGTTATTAGTTTAAAAGAAATATTAATTTATATAAGCGGTTTGTATATGATACATACATATATATATATATATACATTAAGATTTTTACTTTTTAATTTATTTAATTTTTTTGTTTACGTTGCGTTTCTTCCAATATATATGTAATGAACAATACTATATGAGAGAGGAGTTAAGTTGTAACAGTAAATGGACATTTTTTTTATTATTTTTTTTTAGATACTTGTTTATTAAAATAATACTTCAACTAATTTTTTTTCTTATGTATCATGAGAAACGAGGGAAGAAGAAATGCAATTTTCATGTATATATTTTTTTACAAATAATTATTGTACTAGTCTTATTAATTCTTAAAAAAGTGAAGAAGAAAAAATCATTATTGATAACGAAGCAATATTTTTACGGAAGAAAAAAATATTGATTGAGGATTGAATTAAAGCTCAAAAAATGATGTGAAACAAAGCCGAACGAGGAAGAGACAAATTTTAAAATCCGAGATAGGCAACAGTGTTTTTAAGTTCGTTCCACCCTAGGCTTGAGCGTAGGGCTCCAATTGTGTACATATATTTATCCATAATTGTACACAGATACCTTTAATTAACTGAAATTAATTTAGCGAAACAAACGTATATATGTATGAGATTTTCGGATTCAAACTTTTGAAATTTAATTTTAAATCGTTAATGAAATACTAAAAAAAATAAAAGAAACCTTATTTAAATGTTTTCGAACGGACCTGATTTTGTTTTTTTTTAATCTTCTGTTTTTTAAACTTAATTATCCATTGAAATGCGGCGAAGCTTGCTTCTCCATGCGCTTTTTAACTTCGTAATGTATCTCTCCCACGCCGACAATATCAAACGCTATCACTGGTAGCACTATTCTCTCCAAATGCGCCATTCTGTTAATTTCTATATTCTCTGTTTTCTTACTTATCCCATTGTTATGTAACGTGGGGGAGGCGAGCTTTTCTTTATTTGTAATTCCTTTGTAAAGCATATACCGAGAGTGGAAAGCGGAAAATTTAGATGAGAAAAATTTAATTGTATGTTGTGTAATGAGTAAAAAAAAACGAAGAAAAAAAAGTTAAAAAGAATCTATTATCAATATTTAAAGAAAAGTAAATAAATAAATGAAACTTAAGTTAAAGCAGGAAAACATGAATAAAGCTGATTAAATGATGTTACGAGATCTTCAATTGTTTACAATGGTTATTTCTATACGCATTATGTTCATCCATTAACCATTTTATCCGGCGTTCTTGACTGTACATTCAAGGCTTATGAATAGGTAATACACATTTGACGTTATGTTCTGAAATAACAATCGTATGAATTTAATGAATGAATTAATCAAAGTGTTTGCTATTTATGCGACTAAATCGTTACAAGAATGTCTTCTGTCTACATAAAGATTGTTTCCCATCGGATCAACCATCCGTCCAACGGAAGCCGAGTGTGAATATGTAGAAATGATTTGATGTAATATTAGTCAGATGTAAACGACCGGATTGAGCGATTATGTTATTAAACTAATTAAATCTGTAAATCAAAACATCAGACAGGTATTCGATGTTTCACTGCTTAAATAAGTTATGCAACGTGTGTCGCGGATATTACTTGATGGGTGAACGGTAACAAATGTTTGACACCGCACATATAAATACTTCCCATGTTGATGATGAATCTTTAATCTAGCATTATTTAGGTTTCAACAATGTATTACTTAATTTCGGATAAACTAATTTAGTTGTTTCTTAAGATTTAGTAAATAGGTTTTAACATTGTAATCATTAATTTCAGAAACGATTTCTTGATATATAATTTAGTTGTTTCTGAAGATTGAGTAAATTTAAACAGTGAAGTGTTGTTAAGGTTGGTTTTAATGGTTATAGGATCACTATCTCTTCAAACTTGCTACCTATTTAGTAATAATTCGCGATATACGTAAATTAAATAAAAGTAAATATAAATGAAATGTATACAAATCGACAAATAATAAAACAAAAGTTTAATGGAGAATCAGCGGGTGGAGTTCAAAAAATGATGATGGCCTTATATCACAGAAAAATACCAATTGTTTGTTTTTCTTAAGCATCGCTCATCTAAAAATATATTTTCATTAAAAACACAAATATTGAGAACTCACGATGAGACAATTAATAACAAAATAGATTACATTCAACAATCCTAAAGAAAAATTGATTAATAAAGTGGGTGGAACTGCACGTATACAACCAAAAACAGAAGAAATATAGTAATTATGCCCAGTACACATATATTCTAAAACAATATAAATACACTCAGTGATGTAGCTCACAATTACTACTTCATGTATAATAGTTCACAAATAAGATTTATATTTAAAAAAATAAACACTTTAAAATTACGTGCTTCCATAATATAACAAGTGCAGCAAACAATCTTTTTTTTTTTGGATAAATGGACTAATTCAGCAAATTATTTAATTTTCAAATGCTTATAAAACCTATACATCACGTGAAAAAGGAATGGTAGAAAAGTTTCGAGTATAAAAAATAGCGACACTACATCCCCTATGACGAAAAAATTAATGAAAACGCACGCACACTTGGAAACTATTCTACCGATAGGAGCTGTACTTTGTCAAAAGGTTCTTCACTTCCCCATCGACATCGTCACCCGTCTGAAAAACAAACAAAAATAATAGTAATAATAAAAAGAAACATTATATTGTTACTTTTAACTACGTGTTTTTATAAGGATTTGTACGCAACGAATACGTTACTAAAGTATGAATTATAGGTGCATTCCAAACGAATGACATGTTTCCCCATGGTCGAATGTATTGTTAATTATGTAAACATAAAAGGAAACAAATGAGAAAAGAAACTGGATTGAATTTCGATTCGCTTTTGATTTAGGAAGTGTAATGTACAAAATGTGTATAAAAAATGTTTTTAACTTGGTTAAATTGAAACCTGCTTTATATTATCGATGATCAATAATTATATATTTTAATTGTGTAATTATTGTGGAAATAGAGTGAATATTATTAAATTGTAAACATACCGTTGCAGCTGAATCTTTGATTTTATCGGCATCTTCCAGCAGACTGACGGCTGTGCTATAATCACCTAGGCCGATATGACACTTGGCCAATGCCAACTTGTTTTCTTTCCAGTTATTATTCAGTTCAGCAGCTTTGCTCAATTGTATAATGGCCTCTTCGTAGGTGGCTGTGGGTAACTCCTCGAATAGAGTTGCTACAGCTTTCCTTTCGTACCATTTCAGCGCTGCCACTTCCATCATATACCTACCTAAGAGGTAATAGAGAGTCGCGTCTTCTGGCTTCAGTTTTATTGCTAGATCCAAGTGTTTCTTGAACTCAACACTGTCCCTGATTTTGTCCCGCAAACCCTGATGTTCGCTCCTGGCGCCCGTCAATATAGCAATCCACTTATGCGTATCGCCACATTCGCTCCTCAAGTTATAAGCCTGTTTACAAGCATCAAGACCCTTGCTTATGATTTCCATTTTCTCTTGTACATTATCGTTTAGTAAGCATAATTTGTGCATCCCTTTCCCTATCCGCCATAGAAGATCTGGGCATTCTGGAAATTCGTAGCATAGATTCTGAAGCTTGCTTTGAGCTTCTTCCAAATAGATCTTTTGGCCTGAATCCAATTTTTCATCAATTTCTTTCAGTACCTAAAAAATATCATTAAAGACAAATATGTTACTATATTTCAAATTTTATTATTTACATTATCCAGTGGGGTAATTGTGCTAGCTTTTGAATTTTCCTCATCACTTATATCATAAAATTCAAGGTCAGAACTATCTAATTCCAAAGCACTTGCATAGTCATCAGTAGTTGTAGTTGAAAGCATGGAAATGTGCCTTCTCCTTTTACCCTTTGGCTTTGTACAATTTCTAAAAATAAAAAAAAATTACTAATAATAAACAATTTTTACTATCAGATATGATCACCAATTAAGCCCATTTTTTTATTTTTAAGAAAATAAATTTAAAACAAAGCAGTGCTTGATTACATGTGTGTAGTGTGTGTGTGCATTTCTTCCATATTTGTATGTTATTTTATTTAGTAAATAACTTCATCTATTAATTATGAGATTGAACAGCTTATGAATTAGTCAAAAAAATAGATGCATTCTAAATGTGCTTAATCACCATTATTATGTGAAATTCACTTACAATAGTTTTCTTAAAAAAACTGCCACCACAAAAGTTTGGCCCTTCAGGTGGTTACACAGAGACACACTATATTTACTAGTTTTATAAAGTTTGCCTAAAATTCTAAATCCTTCATTTAATTTAATACAAATCTATGTTTTTAATATTTCATTTGTAGATGAAGGTATGCATATAATACAAATAATAGATAATGTGGTGGGACTAAAGTTCTATCCAACTTACTTCTGCTCCAATTGGCTACGTTGCAGGGTTTCCACTTGCCCTATTAAACTGGATATTTTTTTGTCCATCCGTGCCATCTCCTGGGTCATTGAGTGGCGCTTCCGCTCCTGCTTTAAATGTTCTGCTAGTATCATTCCAGCAGCACTGACAAGGCCCACAACTGCAGCACCTAGCATGAACCATGGACTTTGGATTCCACTTGAAGAAGGCATCTTCACACTGCTTTGTTACTATTTAAAGGCAATTTTAGGTTAAATCCTTTCAGTCAAAATATTCGAAACCCTTTAACAACGACTCATGGTCGTCTCCCACTGGAACAGATAAAGGAATGATTTGTAAATGAAGCGATACCTTTAATCACAGTTTCTATACTAACTTTGACGTTTGAAGTTCGTCAAAACGTTGTTGCTGTTGAGGTCAACCACTAACTGAAATTGATACATTGGCCTCTCAATGACGCTCATTATACATTATATCAAAAATGTATTGTCATAAGCTGCAATTTTTCCAGTACAATATGAAGAAAATATTTACATATTTTAAGTTGTTTAAATTTGAATTGCAAAATAAATTATAGTTTTCCATATTTTTTTTATAGACAACCATCCATACTTGATAGTTCTGGAATAGTCTATAACGCAACGTTTTTCTATTTTAGATAGTTCTGAATCTCATTTTATTCCTTCCTATTTTTATCAAACTTTTATTTTTGGATGCTGTTTATATTAAGAGGCTATTTTAGATAACTTAGTCTAAATTGTTGAATCTTTAATTGTTGTTTATTTTACTTAAGCTATTATTTATGTAGAATGGAAACGGCATAAATAAATTTCAATGTCGTGAAAGCATTATTCACTATCATCTTAGAAGCCCGTTAGCCAGCCAGTGTTTCAATAAGCTTCGGATCAGTAGCTTTATTCTTGTATGTTGAATTAATGTTCATTATAAATTACAGTACAGTAGCTAACTTCAAGTATCTCTAGGCATCATCATCAAGTCAAGTTGTCATTTATTCGTGGGGTGTGCCCAGTTTATCACTGCTGATCATCATCTGGCTTGTCAACTTTATTACTATTTTCGTTTCGTTCCGTTTGTAAACAGTTACTGTTTACAATGTTGTGCAAACAATTCGTGCAAATCCACTTCGTTATAGAATCTTGCTGACATTAGATTTCCATTTCATGCAAAGGTAGGTCAAAAAGGACTAAAAATAATCGAGTTTACATCAGCTGAGGTCAGTTTACGTTTTGTTATTATATATAATATATGACATCAACAATTACGTTGTTAGCTTTTAAAGAAATATCCAGAAGTTCGCTTATTTGCGTATTTCATTAAATAAACAGTTCAACGCTTTTCAGTTATAGATGACTTATAAGTAGTAGAGGAGATGTATATGGTTTCAGTCAATAACAAAATGTATATAGACATGTAAAAAGTAAATAAAAATAAATTGGTGTCTGTAAACAATCCATGGCAATATAATGAAATAATAAATAATTATTAAAGAACATGCATCTATTATTAATGAGAAATGATCAATACAAGAATAAATGGAATTTACTTTTAGTCATTTCAATTGTTACGTTGATAGTGATATTTTCAACCCTTTTAAATTATTGAGAGTTTTGAGCTCTACATTTCTAATAGATTGCTTTGGTTGTCCTATTTTGTTGTTAATTATAAAGATTTTACAAAATATGTTTTTAATGTTTTATCTTTTACAGTAATTATATTTTAAGTAAAAACATTATATTGAAGAATGTATCATTTTGAAGGATTTATGATTTATAAAAAAAACTTGAAGAAGTTATACTTTTATTTGATTATATTCTATGAATTATATATATTTAAATGTAGTTAAGGTTGTTTCAGTTATGCCGTCATTACGTAAACGCGTTTCAAGTTACTTCAGGCAGCTCAGTTTTCATAATGAACCTCGAGAAAAACGTCATAACTTTATAGAGAATACATTTATCAATAAATATTTACAGGGGTAAGTGTTGATATTTGATCTCGTTGCAAATGTTATAATATATTTCATTTTCAGACAAATTCGTTTGAGAGATGGACCTCCTATTATATATGGGAAAAATCCGACGGATCTGCCTAATTATGATTTGGGTACCTACCAGACGGGATCAAGTAGTATAGTCGGTTGCTATACAGGTCCACATGGTGGTCTCACCACTGTACAAAGAAGCGAAAAGCATCTATCAGTATTGGACCAGGACATTGACTTCATCGATACCCAAGATGAAGCAAGCGGTATAAACATTTGTTTTATGAGCTAACCCTATTTACAATCATGTAATCGTTCGTTCTCTTACTATATATTAATTATAAGTAATTGTCACTCTTCTCATCTTTGCGCTCTTGAACAATCATTTGATTTAATCCTTTTAACTAGATGGCAGATGGTGTGAAATATTCTTGTTGTGCTATTTTGTGTATGTGGGTTTTCATTTATATTTTCCAGCAGAACAGAAACCATCACCTGTCGAACCACCATTAAAATCTCCGAATCGCAATAGCGATCTTCCCTTGGATAATACGACAATGGTGATCAAGGTGGCGGGACAGGAGTATTACGTCACTAATCGCAGGAAGACGGGGCATGGGAAAAGCCAGAGCTTGGGCAGCTTAAAGGATTTCGGTGTCGAAATCGACACGACTAAAGTGATCCAAACTGTAGAGAATAATAACGTCGGTAGCGGTGATGAAATTGAGCGGGTGGTGATATTTTGTGATAGTAGTACTAGTAGTAAAGAGCCTGAACAGATATGTGGTGAAGGTATTGTTGAAGGTGGCGGAAGTAGTGCCGTTGAGGCGGACGTAGCTCAAAAGAAGTTCGCGTTGGCGAAATCGAAAAGTGAAGGGAACCCGTTCAATCATAAGAAACGCGGGAAAATCACGAGACTTGCTCAACGTCCTGTTGGTAATTGTTTGGGCTTCTTGCATGTGTTTTATTTTAAATAATTTCTTGCTTTGTATATATCTTCTTGTGATATTTCTCAGTTTTATATGATTTTATTTTGTTTGGCCATTCCTTTACGATATTAATATTAATTAGAGTTTGTAATGTTTCAGCTGATGCTGTCAGCGACAAGGAGAACACGTCATCGACAGCTTCAGATGACGTAAATTTACCTCAGGAATGGAATCATAAAACGGAACATGTTTATGGACTTTCCGACTCGTTGTACGATAAAAACCTCATCACGAAAACGAAGAACGGCGAACCGATCGCCGATTGCTTCGGAGTTATCGCTCGTAATGATTCCGCAATTTTGGCGGTAGCTGATGGAGTAAATTGGGGTTGGAATATAATAAATTTTACATTATATTTTACACTATACTTTAATTATATTTTGTCAGGTGAAAAGGCGAGTATAGCAGCTAAATCGGCAATTCACGGATGTTTGCATTATTTAAATAAAACGATATTTCAAGACACGAAACCGTTCGATAATCTTGTAAAATCGGAGGAAGGCAGCGTGAAATCGGAAACACCAGTGCACGAATCTCGAATCGGAAACACGCGCGAAGTGTTCGTGTGTCTTCTACGGGCGTTCAATTGTGCGCACGATCTCATTTTAGAAAACAAAGGGATGCTCACAACTCTTACCGTGGCCGTGGTACTTCCTCTAAAGCAAAGCAATGTTCGTAGAACCGAAGGATCTACCATTGAAAATTATATATGCTGCGTATGCAACGTAGGTGATACCCTCGCCTACGTGTATTCTCAAAAGTATGGAGTTCGGGAATTGACTAAAGGTATTTGCTGGTTTGGACATTACGATTATTTTATTTACATTTTTTGTTTTAGGATCTCATGATATCAATTGCAATCGGGATATGAGAGACGCTTTGGGGGCTTTAGGTCCAGTGGATGGGATTAATCCAGAGTTAAGTAATTTAACGCTGTCGATTACTACAATTCAAAAAGGCGATATCATCTTGGTGGCCAGTGATGGTTTAACAGATAATTTCGATCCTAACGTTTGCAAGTTTACGGTGAACACTGATCCACCTAAAGTTAGGAAGCCCAGTCAGGGTCAAATAAGACCGCCACCAAAGAAGGTACCTATTAAACCTCCGAGAAAAATAGCACCGCCTCCATCTGCAGAGACGACGAATAAACCAACTACTACCTCCAAACCACTAAAACCTGCAACAGCTTCTTCATCCACTGGCGATCCACTGGTCGAACAATTCATGAAGGATAACGCTCTACAGCCTAGTCAAGAGAATAAGCCTAGTCAGAAACCAATTGTCGCCGTCAGAAAACCTGAAATTACCAAGCCTATTCAACGAACCAACAGCGACCGATCCCCACAGGGTCAAAGTAAACCTACGCCCCAGAACGATAACAGGTATAACTTTTTACGTTCCAAAACTTCTCTGGATCTCCGAAGTCGCGCAATTCCGAGGAATCCGGACGGAATGCCGTACGTTACACCGTTGCAGCGCTACGAGTTGACCCTTCTGATGATCGAGGATATTCTAAAACGAGGCATTTCGGGCAAAGAGAATCAATGCGTGACTGCGAAACGACTCTGCGAAAATTTGATAAGTTTCACGGTGAGCATAACGAACGCTAAACGACGAACCCTGGAGGATAATGATTTGTACTTTGACAATCGGAATGGTCTTCTGGTCGAAGTATCTCACCAGGAAAAAAAGATGCGTAGGAAGAGGGGCTTGGAACGCGTTCAAAATCTTCCCGGAAAACTCGACCACGTGACAGTCGTCGCGTGCAACGTTGGCAATGTAACTATAGTAAACGTTTGAATGAACGTATTTAATCCTTCCAAGAAAAGAAAATTTTATTTTTTTATGTGCCAATTTTGTTATTTGAAAACTGCCATTTTATTTATACTTTACAAAAGAAATTTACATCATTTTCATACAGTATTTTCGAATTGTTTATATGATTTAATTAAGAATTCTATTGTTTTATTGTTGTTTTTTTTTAAATAGTATATATATATATATATAAATATTTTTAAAAATTTGTCCGATAAGTTTGTGCATCAGTTAAATGCATGAAAGTCCAACTTTTGTTTTGCGAAAATACGAATAGACATCGAAAAAAACGTAAAGAAAAAAATATATGCATATTGAGAATAGAAACTGTTTGGAGGTAGCAAAAAATATATATTTTGAAAAGTTGCAATGTGAAAAAATATAAATGAAACTAATATGAAACAATTGGATCAAGATTATTTTTGTACCGAATTCTAATCATGATCCTAAATTAAATTACAATTATTGTATTAATTTATTTTAATTCATTCCGGCGTTTAAACTTTATGAAAATTATTGTTTGTCTTTTAAGTATTTAAGTCATTATTCTAAAGTTTTACCAATTCCGATATCTAATGTTGTTTCATATTAAATCTTAGGGTACAAATAGTGAAAGTATATATTTATATAAATACTTATTTTTATATACTAATAACAATTATATTCGGTGTATCAATAATGCGAATTTGCACCCAATTGAATTAAACTGCAATAAACATATAACTTGAATCTTAAATAAGATAGTAACAAATGTAAATTTGACATGGGCATTGAATAAATATGAAGAAGAATCATGTGGTGAACCATTGAATTTTATGTGTTTTATTTAAATTTATTTCTTGTGTAATATACAATATTCAAATTACTTCAATTTCGCTTCATTTCATAATCTGAAGTAGACAACATTATACGAATATAATAATTAGATTTTATTAGTCAATTATTTGTCTCAACAAGGTTTTTCTGTCACTAATTTAGTTTACACATTGCAGTGTATTGCTTTCATCTATAAGAATCATTATGAGTTTCCTCTTTAGATTATTTCGCAATGATTGTTATTTCAGATATCTCTAAAAGTTATGAATAAATCTTATTCCAAAAAGAATTAATTTAAGAAGGTATTTTTTTTTTATTTTTAAAATACTGCGTAGTAATAAAGTCAAAAAAATTAATTTTGGAAACCATTAACATGATTTTTTTTAAGAAATTAACATTTTAAATATGGAATTGTACTCCAAGTTATATGCAAAAATTAGAAATAAATAATAAAACAAAAAGGAAAATGACTCGCTAAACGAGCGACGTTTCGCATAACGAGTGACGATGAGAAGTGAAGTCTCGGATTGCGCGCCTGCTACATCATTTTTAAAACTTGTATATACATATTATGTGCATTTTTTAATATGTTTCACTATACTAGTGAAATACTCGAGTAAAAATCCAGGAATTTTGGAACGGATTAAACTCGTTTAGCGAGGTTCCAGTGTATTTTCACTCTGAGGTTCTTATACGTAGAAAGGTAACATAATTATTCTTGAAAATATTCTAATTTCCAATTTTCGGCTGAGAAACACTGGTCTAAAGTCAAGGTCACATTAAGTAAATCATTTTTTTTTTATAAATTTAAGAATTAATAAATAAAGAAAAACAAGTCTCATGTTAAAAAATAATTAAGAAATAAGTGTGTGCTAAGTTAATTTGTAAAATAATACGGGTTTTTCTGTATGAGCTTGGAAATTAAAAATTAAAATGATTCAATGTTCGGATTAATAAAATTAAAATTTTACTTGTTCAGTAAACATACACGTGTGTATAAATGTATTTTGAGACCGTGACTCAGTTTCACTTAGGTCAACTATTTTATTTATCATAATTTTCTAATAATTTTATGAATAAATACATTCATTTATTGCTGGACTTCAATTGAAAATAATTTAATTAGTGATGTTAATATTAATAATTATATTTGTTGCAACAATAAAAAATATAAAATAAAAAATAATATAATAAAAAGTCAACTGATGCGAAGGGCTATTGACCTGATTGACCTTTCTGCACTTATTGATGTTATTTAGTAACATACAGATCCATGATCAATATTATTTTATAAATTAATGATTTTTTTAATATATTAATTACACAAAAATGGTGGTTCAAATATGATTATTGAAGACAAGCTTTAATATTTTAAAGTAGACAATATAGTTTATTATATATAGTTTTATTCCCTATGTTTGCTCAACCTTTTTTTGGTATAATGTGGATCAATGTAATGGCATATTTGTATGAACCAAATAAAGTAAGGACATGTTATCATTGTGATTTTTATTCATCATTCTCCGAAAAAAAATCAACCTATACTTAAAAATATAAAAATTAGAAAGATGTATTGGTTGCTGCGCACAAATTTGCAGTTGACTTTGGAGAACAAGTTGCTAGTGTACAAAGTCATATTATTACTAGTTTGGACATACGGTATCCAATTATAGGCAACAGCAAGCTCAACTAATATTAAAAAATCCAAGTATTTCAATCTAAATGTATTAGAAGATTTAAAAAAAAAATACAATACACAGGCTTAATTCGCATACAAACCCGGTCAACCTTCTCGATAACGGCGTGACAACAAGAAGATTAAAGCGCTTTAAGCCCTTAGATCTCCAATTTAGATTTAAGTAAAGAATAAATAAATAAATATTACATAAAAACGTTATAGAATGGTGTCACTGGGCAACAATTTCCTAATGTCGATAACGAACAGTAAAATAGATTGTAAATAAAAACTCACAAAAAAAAATTAGAAAAACGTAGCGATTGTGATTGTAACAATTGAAAATATTATTTCTTATTTGGTTTGTTTTCTTAACTGTTGCCAATTAATCATTTCATATCCTTTTGACTTTCATCTGCACATTAACACGTATAGTATATTGTGACATTTTATTCGCATCATATCACTATTTAATGTTACTTAATTTATTAATTTTATTATCTTAATGACTCTGTTTTTCAATTTCTCTAATTGATTTGATTTATTCACTTCCATACAGGAGATTATTTAAACATAAAATAATAATTAATTAATAAAAAAAGACATAAACATATCTTAGTAATCAATAATTGTATTTCTTAATATTGTTGTTTATTTGTAATAAAATAAGTGCAATTTTATTAATTACACATTTCTCAATGATATTAAAGGATATATGACAATATTGTTGGACAGAACTCCGCAATAAAATGGAAATAAGAAAAAGTTAAATATTTAGATCTTTCTTAATATTTTTAGGTACTAGATATGTATTATGATGTTTGAAAATCATTGTTGTAACAATTTATCCAAAGGTGCGAATAAATACATTTAAGAAAAACTAGGGCTATTGGCGCCACTAAGCAATCAGCACAATAGGACACCAGTCCAACAGACAAGATACGTACCCTTCCACCGAAGCTGAACAAGACTATTGGCATACTTTTATAAGAAATAGGTTTGCAGTTTTTAAACTGCTTAGAGGTTTACGAAATACGCATTTTTGGCAATGACAATTAAAAATAAACATAAAAAATATTGGATTGTTGCTATTTCTAATTTTTTATGTAGATATATGCTTGTTGTGATCTTTATGCATGAGTTTGCAGTTTTTAAATATATTTAGCATCCAAAAAGAGGTTTGCGAAATTCATGTTTTTCTCTGCATCAAACCACATGAAGTAAAAATGAAACGAAAGAAAAAATATAAGCACTGTGCTTCGTACGATTTTGTTTTCGTAGAGAAATAGTGATAAGTTGGCATAATTATTGTTTAGACTCTGGGGCCAAAATTGGACGCGATAAACGTTTAGAAGTAGATTATTGTTAACCTTTAGTGCCCGATTTTTGCATTCAATTATTGCATATACACTACAGACGAATTGCTTAATCAATAAACATGCTTTTTCTTGTTGCTCTGTTTTTCGGAGCATCTTCTTTTTTCGTCTGGCCGCTCTAAAATTGAAAATAGATCACGGATGTCGGTCGTGTCCATAGTGATTCTCTTAATTAAATGCAATTAAATTAAACGCTAATTAATACATTGCAATTCATTAACATTTTATTACAACCAACGGTCAATATTATAAACATGTGTTTATTAAAGTTGCATTAATTGTTGCATACGTCATACTTCAAAGAATCCATCGCACGGAACATGTTGTTAAATAATTCGGTATTGTCTTTTGCGTACAGGAAATTCATATGATTATAAAAAACTTTCTTTTTTCGTTACCTGAAATGTAACTTCTGGAAACTTCTGGAACTGGCAACTTCTGGAAACACGATCCAAGCCCTTTTTGTAATTTTTCGACATTCTAAAATAAAAATATGTGTTCTATGTCTACTATATCTAACATAAGCATTACCTCAGTAGTCGCCAAATTGTCATTTAAAGCAAGAAACAAGTACACTGGTAAATTTGTGATAAATTGTATTCTCGTGGTGTCTCACCACTGAACTTAATCATGTTTCCACGTGTGTTATAATCAAAAGCTTCGAATTTATCGGATTCCCCCATCTGAACGTACTGCCTGACCGATTCCATGGATTCTCCCATTAAAGAGTAGCTAATTAATGTAGGTATTTGCTCCTAAAATATGTTAATTTCTTAAATCAATACATTTAAGTTTGTAAATTATAAACAATACCGGTGAGTATTGATTACTATTTCCGTATGCTAAATCAAACAAATGTTTACATAATTTTAAAGTAGGCTCATTGGACGAGCAGAATTCGGTGAGAAACTCATTTCTACTTCCAAAATGCGTAACATTTAAATTATATAGTATATCCTACAAATATATAATATAATTTTGTAGGTGAGAATGATATAAAAACATATACCGCCAGAGCAAAAAGTGCGTGCTCGAATGGTATATGTAGATGCGAAGTAAAAGCTACAGGATCTAAAAACAGAAATCACTCCAAATTCTCCTTCGCATGCTCCGGATATAGCAAGTTGTAGATGATGCCTATAGTTGTTCCCTGTGAATGCCCCACGTATATGATCTTCTCTTTCTTTCCAGTTTTTTGTGCGATGAAATCGATCACCGCAGGTAACTCATAATCACCCAAATCATCCAATTTGCAAATATTTCTTATTGAAACGCATTTAACCAAAGCGAATATGAATGTTTACGTGTAATTCCAATATTCTCTCGAGTTTTTAGGTAAATACTGATGTTCTGGAGAGTTGAAACTTCCTCGATTGTTTCCCAACCAAATGTCGTAACCTCGATTATGTAACTGAAACGCTTTAAATTTGATATTAGATATTAGCTGTTCAGCTTTCAGCAAAATCAATACCCAAGGAATTGTTACTTTCCGTGACGAAAATCTCCGAACTGGACACAGCTCCATGTTGAACGAATGCAGGTTTACCATTATTTGGTGTTCTGTATAAAATAGTGATGTATCCATCTTTACTTGTTACAGCATATGATTCAACTGGGTAGCGTTCTCTTTGAATAATCATCATCTGAATAGATCAAATTTTCATCTTCATTTCCTTACAAACATTTGGATGAATATCGTTGTGAGCAGTTGCTACTGCTAGAGAATATAAGACAAGTAAATGAACTATTTACTGTTTAAATGAAACGAATAATAGTTGTTTAAAAACTGCTATATATAAATTAAAAGTGCAGGAAGGACGCACTAATTACTAATTACAAAACTAAATACGCCATAATCTGAAATAGTACAGTTGTTGTCTAATTTAAAATATCATTAGGGAGTTGTTTACTTCTAAAGAAAATATATTATGGTGGAAGTAGAAGGAATATCGTAAAATTATATATAGAAAGTATAATGACTCATCTTGTAATTTATGATATATTTCAAATACTAAACTTTCTTTGTTTAAATTTGTAGAGTTAGAACAGAGGTTCCCAAACTTTATTGTGTCGTAGACCCCTTGTCATGTTTTTCAGTTTTGGGTAGACCCCATACTTACCTGATATTGAAAGTAAAAACACATGTTTAGTTTTATACATTTATTAATTAAATTTAAATTAAAACTACTTAAAATAAAATGTTATATACAATATACGAAACATAAAATAAACATAAAACTATTTTTAGTGAGAAGGATGAACCTGATGCTTTAATAATAAATTATAAATATTTGGCGTCAATTTTGTAAGGTTTAACCTTAAATCTCCTCGGCTATTGATGTCCAGTCTGTTTCTTTTTTTCGTTAAGAGATTCATAACAGCGCTGAATCCCCTTTCCACTAGGTATGACGATGGAAAGGAAAATAAAATTTTCCTCCCCATATTCCATAATACGGGATAAGTAACGGGTATGTTGTTTTTCAGCCAGAATTGCTGATATCCGATTTTAAACTAAACCTTAAGTTCTTCTTTTCTAATTAGTTTAATCAGTTCCTCTTGTATTATGACATTCGTTTCTTCTATGTCACCTAGTTTTAAAATCTGAATAGAGGGCATTTAAGTGTTGAACGTAGGTTGAAACGTCGTCTTCCAGGCAGTTTGTGACAAATTGGGGAACTGGGAAAATTCGCCCCGTCCAATATTTTGCTTCATTAGTTTAACTTTGGCAAGAAACGCTGATAAGATGGACTTTGTTTTAATCAAATTTAGACTGTCGCCTTCTAACTGCAAATTAACCATATTAAATTTTGTAAACAAATCTGTTAAATAGGCGATGTCTGTTTTCCACTTCATTAAATTGTCTTTTAAAATTTTATCTTTAGTATCCAGAAATCTTGTCAAACATAAGCCTTTCGACAGCCGCGTACTTCAGTGCGAAGGAGTAATTGATGAAAGTGTTCGTTATTTTCTTCACACAACTGCGTAAATAACCGCGTATTCAACACGTTGCTTCGGATTCGGTTTACTGCATCAATGACTAATTTAAGAGATTCATACAATCTAACACTCAAATTTTTAACAACTAAATGTTGTCGATGGATGACGCAATGTATTGGTAACACCCCTGACACATTTTGTTTTAAATAGCTTATAAATCCACGATAACGTCCAACCATGGCAGGTGCTCCATCTGTAGCTACTGATATTATATTTGATAAAGGGATTGCTTTTTCAATGAAGTAATCCTTAAAAACATGAAATATTGATATTGATAGATTTCTTGATTCATAATAAAACGAACATATGCCAATAATAATGCTGCATTGGAATTACACCAGGTAAAGTTGACACGTCCAGTTGTATAGAGAAATGGGTCGTTTGCAAATAATTACACAAGAAGATTTCAATATCAGAACTCATTTCATCAATACGTCTTTCAACAGTATTGTTGCTTAAGGGAATTCTTTTAATGATATCAGATGCAGGTTTGCGTAAAACAATTTTTAAAACCTCTTCAACGGCTGGCAAAATTAACTTATATCCGATAGTATGCGATTTTCCGGATTTTGCTATAAGTAGCGAGATATTGTAAGACGCCCGAAAACCATCATCGTTTCTTTGTGACGTGGAAGCGAACATTCTTTCCAGCGTGGGTCTCTTCTGAAGTTTATCTTTGCGTGTTTGAAAGTATTTCAAATCTTTATCTGTTTTATCAGGTTGACATCTTTTCAGATGATCCTGCAGCTTAGATGGTTTTCTAGCGTCATTGGCCAAAACTTTGTTGCATAAAAGGCACATAGGCAATTGTTTGTCCGAAAATGATGGAATGAAGCCAAGTTTCAAATAATCAAGACTGTACTGTCTACATTTCTTTTTAGGTTCGGACATGGCATCAGACATCTATGGGCAAAATTAATCTATTTAAATAAGTCCAGCAGCTGTATATTAAAAAAAAATAAAGTCAAATTTAATTCGTATGGTCGTATGAATGTGAAAGGGGAATGTTATGAATGTCACTTAAGGTTTTGATATGATGGAACTTTAAGAAAATTTGAAAGTAACATGACAAAAAATGTTAAAATAAAATATTATACAACGAATAATAATAACAAATTGTCATGTGTAAAAATTCTGTGGAACCAGTCCACTTTAGCAATAATACAAAATTTTAATATAGAGAAGTATGTTTGAATATTAAACTACTAATAACTGAAGTCATGATTCGCGTAATTTATCTATCTTTGCTAACTACGAGTATAAAACTAAAATTTAATAAAAAATAATATACTTACTTTTCTCCGACACTCTCAAACAAAATAATACTGATTCACTATAATTTGTAATATCACACATTCTTAGCACTTTCCTTTTTAAGATTCAGGAAACGTTATGTCCAGGTTTTTACAACTTCAAAATGTATTGTATGTATTTTATAAACATATATAATAATTTTTTTACTTCATAGGTACTTTTATAAATAATGTATGTCTTTATATTATAAGATAGTATAATGTAAGTAAATAGGTACTATCAGTGTATGTTGAGATCCACTATCGTAGATCCCCATTTTCATTTCATGGACCCCCAAATTTTTTTTTCGCTGACGTAGACCACTTGCAGGCTGTCATCGACCCCTGGGGGTCGATATAGACCACTTTGAGAACATCACTGAGTTAGAACATCAACCATTTCATCTATTTAGTATTGTTAATGATTTTTCTTTGTAGTTTGTTTTGATCTATATAAAATTGTTTGGTCGACAAGAAAGTAATTTCACAAATTGTTAGTTTTGAAGGACTTCTGTCAATGTTATGATTTTTTATTTTTGAATCCAATTGCATAAAAGTTCAAAAACGAACATTTTCGACATATTTTACTTTTTTATTTTCGTAAAGGCTAGAAAACTGCTGATGCTCACAAAGCGATGTGTGAAGATTATGATATTGATTGTTTAATGGAATATATGTGTTCAAATTGGAATAAAAAAAATCGTTTTGGATATTTTTTATTCAAAGATGATCAACATACTGGTGAACCTACTGAAGTTTATAATGACCAAATCAAAATCATAATTTTATCGGATTGTCATATACTATGCAAGAGATTGCAGAAATGTGAAAGGTATTAAACACAACAAGGAATCCAAGGACATCAGAATCAATTCAGATGTTTACTGCCAACAACTAATGAAACAATCAAAGAAAAATGGCTAGAATTGTCAAATCTTGTTTCACTAAAATAATGCAAATCCTCACACATATTTGATAACTCGTGGTAAACCCCCATATAGCTCTGATTACTATTTATTTATAAGTTTGCAAAATTCTTTAAATTGTTAAACTCAATTATGACGACCAGACATCGCATTTGGTACAGTTTGTTTTTCTAATAAGGACCAGCTATAAACCAGTTTTTGAAGAAATTTATATCATTCGAAAACCAGTTTTTCAACTATAATACCGGTATTTGAGTATAAATTTAAAATATAAACATGAATTAAATAATAATAATATTTATTGTAACAATGCAAAAAAATCGAAAAATTAATATTTCTATATAAAAATAATAAAATAGAAAGTCAACTTCTCTTAAAAATCTAAACATTTTGACATACAATGGGAATATTAATAAATACTTAGTTTCATGAAACAAACAGAAAATCAGGAAGGAATTAAGTCTTATTCCTTAGTGCCAAACGAAATGGAATAGTTTAGAGGTCATGTTAGAAATATTGGTATTCTCAAAAGAATATGTTGTTTCATAATTACATCAGTGAATGAAGCAGAATATTCTAAAATCGTAGAGTTCCTTAAAGTTGGAGGACCAATACGTTTATCAACTGAGGCTTTAGGACGACAATATGTGAATTTATTAACATATGAAGGCATACTTCAATTCTATTACGTAATTTGAAAAAACAAAACCTGAAATTAGTTCTAAGCTGCAAAGACACACATTCAAGAGAGAAGACAAACCGGATTAGTAACAATTCTCTTTTGGTACAAACAGAAGAATGCAAAATTTAGATTTGTCCTTTAATGCTGTAGAAATGATTGAAAATAAGAAATAAAATATTAATTTATAGTCATTTATTGTTATTTGTTTCGTTTCGTTTATATAGTTTTTTTTATGGAATACATTTTATTTAATTATAGAATTTTGATTTTTTTTAAGTTGTAAAAGATTCGAAAACAGATTTTTGTGTAAACCCTAATAGTATTTTATGAGCGCGGACTCATGAATTGGCAGAAATATGACAAAAGGTCATCGAACAAAGTACAAAATATATAAATGATTAAAGTTCACTTTTTGAAAAAAATAGTTTCATTTCACACTAAAAATCCCAAAGTTACCGACCCAATATGAAATAAATTGTGGATGTTGGACAATAAATGTAATTAAATTAAACGCTATTTAATGCATTGTAGTTAATTAATATTTAATTACAGCAAACCGTTGATTTATATATACCTGTTTTTACAATATTATAATTTCTAGCAATTCTCATTTTTCAGAGACTCCATTGCTTTAAATATATCGTTATATAATTTGGTATTATCCTTTCCGTATAGGAAATTCACGTGGTTGAACCAAATCTTGTCCTCTATGTTACCTGAGAAATGCAGCTGCTTGCAACACAGTCCAAGATGCTTAGATAATTTTATAACATTCTATAATACAAATATGTGAATATATATATTTATTATGCGATACAAAACCTTACTTGTACAGGCGCCAAGTTGTCGTTTAACCCACCAAATAAGTGAACTGGTAAATTAATATTGTTTAGGTGGTATTGTCTTGGTTTGGTGCTATTATACATAATCAAATTTCCACGTGTTTCGTAATCGAATGCTTCGAAATTATTGGAATTTCCCATCTGAACGTACTGAAGAATCGGTTTTATTGATTCCCCCATTAGGGAATAGCTAATTAATGTAGGTAATTGGTCCTAAAATTATTTAATTTATTAAGTTATTACACTTAAGATTATAAGTATAAAATAATACCGGCGGATATTGGTTACTTTTTCCGAAACCCACATCAATCAATTCTTTACATGCCTTCAATTTAAACTCATTCGTCGTACAGAATTTGGTGAGAAATTCATTTCTACTTCCTAAATGTTTAACACCAACAGCAGCTACTAGTTTCTATGAATAAATTAGATAAATTTAAAGATGACAATGGTGTATTAAAATCTATACCGCTAGAGCAAAAAATGCTTTTATAAATGGTATACCAAGATTAGAGGTGAACGCTACAGGACCTAAAAAGATAAATCCCTCAAGGTTGTTTTTAGCATGCTTCGGATGGAGCAAGTCGTAGATCATGCCTATAGTTGTTCCTTGGGAATGTCCCACGTATATAATCTTCTCTTTCTTTCCAGTTTTTTTTACAATGAAATCGATCACCGCGGGTAACTCATAATTACCCAAATCATCCAATCTGCAATTTTTAGTATTGAAACGGATTTAAAAAATGGAAAGATGAAGGCTTACGTGTAATTCCAATATTCTTCCGAATTTCTAGGCAAATACTGATGTTCCGGAGAGTTGAAACTTCCGCGATTGTTTCCCAGCCATACGTCGTAACCTCGATTATGCAACTGGAATGCTGTAAATTCTCGTTACATGATATTAAAACTTCAGTTTACACTAGTTACCTAAGGAATTATTTCCTTGCGTGACGAAAAATTCCGAGCTGGACACGGCTCCGTGCTGGATGAACACCGGTTTACCGGTATTATTCGGTATTCTGTATAAAGTAGTGATGTAACCATCTTCACTTGTAACAGTGTACGATTCTACTTGGAATTTTTCTCTTTGAATAACAAACATCTGATTGGTTCAAAAGTTAATAATATTGAAAACATAATTAATCTAAAATTTACCGTATTTGATCCAACGTTGGGATTGAAATAACAATCCTCACGCGGTTGCTTTTTATTAATCGTATTGTAGCTATTCATTTGCTTACAAACATTTCGATGAGTCTCATTGTGAACAGTTGCCACTGCTAGAGAAAATAAGACAAGTAAATACTTCATACTGTTTGAATAAAATGAACAATATTGCTACAAAAACTGAACTAAATAAATTACAAATGCCGGAAGGTCGCACTAATTACTACAAATAACTAGATAAGTTATATTCTAAAATAATATAGTACTTTCTTAATTGGTTTAAAAGTCATTAATTAAGCAACTTTTATTACAAAACCTAAATTAGCATATCAAAAGTAAATAGAATATTGCAATAATTGATTAATAAAATTAGACTGTTTCATTTACGTCGATTTTTTAAATAAAACATATTTGTTTAAATTTGCAGAACGAACATAGCTGCAAAAAAAACTAAGAAATATTGTGTTAATCGAATTAAGCTAGCATAAAAATGGACTAAAGTGAGACATTTTACCAATGATCATTGATAAAATACATTAGTAAATTTAAAATACCTAATAGTTTATATGAACGTATGTTCGCCTACTTAGTTAATTCATTTGTTTCTGAAAAAATAAAAGTTGTTTGTCAATTTGTTAAAGTGAACTTTCAAGAAGATCGGTAAACATGGATACGAGAAAACGTAATATTAGTGACGTGAGGTCGGTAGCAATTACAAAATGATGAAACTACTACTTAGTAAAGTGTTGTATATGTTAAAAAATATTAATTCCGATATTAAAAAAGTTTTATGCATGCACATTTGCTAATGTACCGTCAAACTAATAATAATCAACCACCAACAAACATAATTTAACTAAAACTGTACCTGACATATCCTAACCTATTTCTATTTAGATTAAATTTATTAAATATTAACTTGACCTAAACCTTATAAAACTTAACCTATTTCTAATAGAAAACCTTTTTACCAAAATCAAACATGATTTATTTATACCTACAAATCTTGAATCTCATCAATTCTTTCAAACAGAGGTTCCCAAACTTTAAATTTTTGTTTTTTTGCGGCGATCTCACAGCCGCAGAGGACAGTTTGCGAACACCTACCTTAGATGCTTTGAGGATGTCCATTGTTTAGTATTAATGTAAAATAATAAATATGTTAATATTTTTTTCGAGTTATCAAACATGACAACCCTTAATTAACTCAGTGTTTTTCAAACTTTTTGGACCGCGACCCCCTATTGCACTTAAAAAATTTAAAGGATTTCTTGAAGAATAAATATGTGTAGAAAAACATCCCGTCCCGTCTATCACATTTTTTGTCCAACCTTCTAAATATTTTTCTACTTTGGGAATAACTGACTTAACTTATACTGTATCAGACCAATTTTAAAATATTTTTATTTTTCCTAATAACTGACCCGATTGAACATTTTACCCAGATTAAACCTCAAGATTGCCTAATCTTACTTAGATAAAACCTAACCTTAAATGTATCGCTCATTGACCATAATTTAAAGAAACTTATTCTGACCAATAATAAATCTAATTTAACTTAATCTGCATTTGAAAAAACCTAATCCATTTATTCCTACTTATCTCGGATCTAATATTTTATATACAACTGCTCATAAAATTTTATTAAACTTAAATATAGCTGACTAACAATAACCAAATTATAATTATCATGAATCAAAATAATTTGAATTGAATTGATTCGATATAAAAGAAGATAGTTAAATAACATAGACGAAAATTGTTCCTAATTGAATATTTATACCACTTTGACCACTTTTAGGTCATGTTCAAATGAAATAAATTAAGGTTTGACTCCGAAAAAGCATTAATTCTGAATATTATTGTGAAATATCAAATACAACAGGAAATATTTTCAGGAGAATATAAAAACTGAAATGTAAACCAGGGTTAAATGGTTTGGTATTTTAGGTTTTAATTTGAAATTAAAGGGGTCTAATATTTATTTTTTTGAGAAAATAATCGTATTAACTATTACTTGCATCTTGGACGCCCCATACGCACCCCCATGCTATGCGTTGCTATTTTAGGTATAAACCGGATTTTAAGAAAGCACGGCCAGACATAATTCCACCTGAGTCAAGCGATTTCCGGGTATGGGGGTTGCAGCAAGTATCTGCACTTTATAGCTAGGATGGAGGACGAAAAGTGCTGGTAGGAAGATGACCAGAAGCTCAGAAGATAAATTATTTTATGCTGCAGATGCGTGAAGATGAAGCATGAGGCGGAAGCAAATCTCGAAGAAGTGCTGAAATCGGAGACGTTCGTTGGTGAGATGCTGAAGTGCTAAGAGAAGTAGGACATCATCACAAGATAAGTAACAGGGGTGCTCTCTATTAAGGGAAATGACGAGCGGAGGATGGAAGAGCTTGCTCAGACAACTTGCATCGCAGAGATATGTCAAAACACCGGACCTGGATGCTGATGAAAAATGGGGAGAGGTTTTAGTGAGGTAAGAATCCCACAGTACCACTACGTCACCTTATGTTAGGTTTCCTTTTCTCTACAAAAAAGCATACATGATTTAGTACATAGTTTTAAAAGCATTCATACAATTTACTTTTGCGTAGAACGCTCCATGTGGTACAATTAAAATTGTTATTTTTATGCATTATATGGTATTTTATGGTAATTGCTCCAATACAAAGAAAGGTTTTAATGAACTCATTTACTAAATTATATGTATTTATCGGTGATAAAGTTTATAAAGTCCCAATTGTTGTTGTCGGATAGGAAAAAAAATACTATCAGCCTTAAATAAAATGTTCCCATCATTAGTACATATAACGGACCAAAGGTTAGGAAAATGCAGGTTAATCATAGTTTGTTTTACATAAACATTCAAAACAAAAACAAATGTAAAACTGCGTTAAGGAAAATTATAGAAATAAACAAATAACTGCTTTCATAGAAAATTTTCCGAGCGTTGTTGTAAATTTGCGTAAATTCGGTAACGTTCGTGTGCTCCAATTAATCAAACCTTTTGACAGCTCAGACTGTTATCTCAAACTGCGTCTGGCGATTTGCGTAAACCATTCAGAACAGCTAACGGTTTTTGAAAAATTCTAAATAACGTGCTTCAATTCATAAAAGACAAACCCAATTAAATGCAAACCCAATAAATAAATAAATTAATATTTTGGCTTGCTGTCGCTCAAAAACGAGGTTAAAATAACATTTTAATTGATAGTAAGTGAAACGAATTGGATGCACGGAAAAATATGGAGCGTGTTTTATATGAACATTTTTGTTTTGACTGGAAATCAACAAACCCGAAGATTAATTGTTGTTATTGATTCAGTTCTTTCCACTATATTGATGTTATTTGTATACTTTGAATATATACTTTTTGTTTATTTATTTATCAAATCTTAATTATAGTTTTTCTGTGTTTATATGATAGCACGTTTCGTGACGTGAAAAAGTTTACAACAAATTGGATGTTAGAATGAGCCACGCGTTTTTTTTATGATTGGCAGATTATTTATACATTTCAATATATTCCAGCACTTCATTGGTTGAGAATTATTTTACGCACCAGATATCAATCTTTATGAGATTTGAAATCTTGATATTGTCATAGGTGTTAAATAAATTCAAATACTAATAATAAACATTAGACTTTTCGCACTTGAAATAATATTTTAATCCAATGTTTAATTTAGTATTTTCTTATTTTTATTTACTACAGATTAGCTTTGTTATTATTATGACTATATTGATGAACTTGACAAATTAGTATTTTTGCTAAAATTAAGTCAACATAATATTTCGGTTATATAAATTGATACTAATATTGAAATGCCGAAAATGTGACGAAAAATTTATTACTTTCACCTTTTGTTTTTATTGCACCGAAATCGTTAAATCATCGTGATGATTGTGTCGTAATCTGGTAGTGTATTTTTGTTAATATAATAATTAGTAGTCATAACATGTTGATAATTGTGGCGCTTCGAATAATTATTTTAATTCATTTCAATATTAATAAACATCGAAAAAGTGTCTGATAACTTCGTACTTGTTTGCTGCATGAGCTAATCTCGTGCGCGAAGTGTTTAATTTGATGTGAATCTTTTTTAATTGAAAATTTAATTGCAAAAATTCGGATTATTCTAGAAATACAAAATTGTTTTTATTATAAATAATCTAAATAATTAATAAATATGGGGTGTTCCATTAGGAATTGAACAATTTGTTTAATAAAATATATAAAATAAATATTATATCATATATTTATTATACTCCTGCAAACATTAAGTAAATCTTATTGCGGTTGACATTTGTTTTTTATAAACTTTCGATTGGAAGTTTTTACCATTATTTTCGTCTCTTTTTTAATTTGTTGTCTGTCGTCTTGTAGGTTAAGTTTAGTAGTATATTGATGCTCTGCGATTCCACTATTTCCTTGGACTGTGAATTTGCTTTTATCCTTAACACTGTCATTATCCACTTATTTGGGTGGAAGAACCTCATTCATTTGACTGCCCATAATAAGATTGCAGTTTTCTGGACATTTTTTACCACGTGTTTGAAAAAATACGGCCGTTTTCCACTTCGTTATGCACTGCAATTTGCTTAGTCTTTCAATTATCTATTAAGATCATGCGATTTGACGCCTTCTTTTACTTGTGGTGATCTTAAAGCGAAAGTCTATGTAAATAAGCCAGATATAATTCATACCCTCAAAGCTAACATGGAACGCTTTTTTGTTAAAGTTGCATTTTCAACTGTTTTTAGGAAACTTTGGTGTATTGTTATGTTGTGGCATATTTCTGTAACACAAATGTTAATGTAAAAACTTGTATACAATTTTACATAACCGTAGTCTTCTCTTATAAAGAATAGGCCAGCTATATCCACTGCTCGTCCCCAAAAGTTTAAATTGATTCTTGATGAAACGAAACGAAAAAAAAATACAATATAAATGATTAAAAAGGTGATTTTGTCACAATAACACTAGGACTCAAATGGTTAAAAATTCATGAAAAGTATCACGATGCGGTTATTTCAGTGATTATTAATATTTGTTAACATTTTATTAAAAAAAAATCGTAAATGGAACACCCTTTACATATTTCCATTATTTTTATGAGGTATTTCATTTAAGTTCAGCAATATGACACGGTGGTAGTATTTAAATAGGCGAAAGTACATTGTTTACCAATTTAGGATAGCATTTCAATTCAATCAAATTGTGATCTAAGTTAGTCTTTTAAACAAATTCACTGGATAAGAATCTCTTGATTTATGTTCTGTTATGTAAAAAGAAAGTTCACAAAATATCTTCGTTAAACAAAACATTGTTTCTAACAATAGCACTAATTTCACCTATTATTAAAACATTTGGAATTAATAATAGATACTTGTAATGTTTTAAAATAATAAATTAAAACGTTTTCAATGTTTTTTTGTCTTCGTTGCTAACAAGGTTTTTTAAATCTTCCACTAAAAAATCATCATTTTCTGCATTCAATAAATTTCTATCAATGTTTTCGAACAATTGCGGACTTTGTTATTAAAGTTTGCCTGAATTAGATTATTTTATATAAAAATCAATTTCATTTCTTTTAGGAAAACATGCAATGTTGCATCCCCACTATACGTGACAGTAAACATAAATATGTGTCAAGAGTACCAAATATGCATGCGGACAAAGCGTGCAATTGTAATTTGAAGATTATATACATAAACTCCGTACTAGCCAGTGATTTATGTTCTATAACTAGTATAGTGTGGATGCAGCATAAAGCTTATTTATATAAATTTAGAAAAAAAAAACAAAAATTGAGTAAAAGCAATTTGAGAAAATAGAAGCAGACAAAAATAAAGTACACGTTCATTCGTATTTCTGGCACAAACAAGTTAATTTGCAATACATGTTTTTTTATCAAAAAAGATATGTGCAACATTAAAAGAAAATTATGTTGTTTTTCCCGAAGTCCAGGATCTGGAAAACCCATTAAATGAGAGATGAACGCTTAATTGGCCGCCGAAATGATTCTGCACAATTATTATGCAACTTTCTGTATCATAATCTTAATGGCTTTTCGGGGCTAATTATGGCATCGATCCTGTGACACGACCCCTTAATTACCAGCTTATCGTTCACCCAAACTGATACGAGATGGGATTTTTTTCGTTTCTACACGTATTCGTCTCGACCAGATAATCAGAAATAATCAAAAACGTCCAAATTTGCAGCGACAAAAAAAAACTAGATAAAAAGAAAACATCGCAAATGAAATTCGCCAAGGACAGACTGTGGTAGTGATAGTTAACTAATTTGTTTCAACTTAATTAGTACACGCATCAACACATTGAATGAGAATTATTTAAAGATTTTACTATCAAAGCTTGTTTGAGATTATGAGAAACATAATCTGGATGTCGGAGACACAATGTTTTATGCATTGACTAATCAATTTGAATAAACGATTTCCTCTTTTTGTGCTAATTTTATTATTAATGATATTGGTCCTTGTGAATTATGTCTATCCAGATATCATTATTAAACATTATTGAATTGTGTTAAGAATAGATGCTTGCAATGTGTTGAAATACAATGTCAAGTTAATAGATATTCATGCAGATCAAATAGTTTTCGTCTGTTAATTTAAAGCTTATGGGGTCTCTAAAACTGTTTAAAAAATTTCGCACTCTAATATTTATTGTATCATATTGCTCAAGCCCAATTGTTTGGCGGACCAAAAAAATAATAATGAGCTAAGATGGGCCACAAATACAAAAAATAAATAAAATGAAGAATTTATTCAAAATATTTTATTACCTTATAGTTAATGTGACACTTGTTTTTGTATATTGTTTGATATCCTTTTCATTCAAAATATAGAAAGCCGAAAACGTCAATTGGGGCACGGATTGGCCATGTCTGGTATTTTTACAAAAGTGTAAACTGAATTTGTTTGTAAATTTTTATGAAGATTGCACATTTATATTAAAATTAAAAAATATTGTGGAAATGACATTTATCATTTTGCATGAACATTTCATCATAAGAAAGCTTTGTTCGAAATGGGTACCGTAGTTGCTCTCCACTGTGAGTTGATGATTCCGAGTTTGGAGCTGTTCAAGCGAATTAAAAAGGATTTTTTCACGCGGTTTGTAATAATGGATGAAACTTGTATCCACCACTACACTCGAGAGTCAAATCGGTAGTCAGCAAAGGCTGAAAGCCGTTCAAAGCAACCAAAAACGCAAATGACAGCTACCGTACTAGCTCCGTATTTTGGGATGCTCACGGAATTTTATAGATTGCTCACTTTGAGAAAGGAAAAACCATCAATACCGAATATTATATGGCGTTATTGGTTCGTTTGAAGGAAGAAATTGCGTTTTTTCGCACAGGTAAAGATGAAAAATCAAGACTATTTCAAGTCGATAAAAACAATGGCAAAATGCATGAATAGCACTTTGAATTGCTTCCTCATCTACTGTATTCTCCAGATCTGGCTTCAATCGACTTCTACATGTTTGCAAACCTAAAAAGAATACTCAAGGGAAAGAGATTTGGATCCAATGAAGAAGTGATTGCCGAAAGGAAAAGTATTTTGAGACTAATCGTTCTACAAGAAAGGTATTGATATGTTAGAAAAGCATTGGAATAAATTTATCACTCTTGAAAGAGACTATGTTCATGAATAAAGTCGAATATTGCCCAAAAGTTGTTGTTTTATTAGTTATCCTACAATCTTATTGAGTGAGATGTAACATCTTTTGTGTCTCTTTTGTGTGGTTTTAAAGTACTCGTTTCAAACGATATTGTTGAAACATTACCCGTATTATGCGAGATATTGCTATATTGCGATAGTATATATTCTAAAAAGTGAGATTTCAACCGCATAGAAAAAAAAATGGTTTGGATCAAATGAAACTGACACATTACGAGTTACCCTCGTGAAGATGGAAGAAAGCAAAGTGCAGTTTAGCCTTTAATATCACTGTAAAGCCAAAAATGCCACTAAACCAATAACTAAGATATATTCTACTTACGCTTTAGCTGAATGAACTTTAGGAACATAATTCTCTAAATGTTTGCTTATGATTTCAGCCTTAAAATTCTGCTAGTAATAATGCTGAAATCTCGTGAATGAGCAGAGATATTAAAAATATCAAGAACAACTATCGACGAAAGTTTTTGAAGCTTGCTTACATAAACCATTAAGATATATGCACAATTTAACGGACAATATCATCCCTTTTCGTGAAAAATCGGAACAAACTTTTTTGATAGAAGCAAATAAGTAAGGAAAAAAAATATGGTAATTAATTATTGTTGATAGTAAACCGTTGATATACAATTGCGGGGCATCAGTGCAGGAGTGTTTGATGATATTATATTTATTTCTAGTTAATATTCATGCACCAATATATCACATAACTTAGTGTATTACGGTATGCTCATGTGCGCCCGTCGCTAATTTTTGTGTGCCAGCCGCTATTCTATTACTAAAAGAAACTTTGCCTGCATTGAACGAATACTAGTACAACTAGTGACATAACTTATTTTCATTTAGTAGATATTAAGCAGAACATATTTTGTAACTTATTTTCATTTAGTAGATATTAAGCAGAACATATTTTGTAAAATAATGCTTTACCAAAAATTTTGTTGTTTAAATGAAGAGCAAACATAAATTATCATATTATAATTATTTATATAAACGTTGTGTATTTCTTTCATTTTCGCATCATGCTTTTTGACCCATTTTTATTGAAAAACAACATAAAAATATTATTTCTATTGCATATATTGTTTACGCACTTCAACATAATATAACCCAAAATAAATAAACATGGTAGATGCGCAGGGAAACGATATAATAAACAAAATATGCGTGCTTATTATCATTAGCACAACATTAAAAAAAGATCGGTTTAATCTTGATCCATGTTATTATTATTAATGTTAATGTAAAAACCTTCGAACGTCGCGCGATAAGAAAGTAAAAATGCGCATTTGAGGCAGACATAATTTCCTACTTTTTTTTCAAGTTGTTTCAACATTACCGAAGAATAACAGAAATGGAAAAGCTAAGAAACGTCAGACATCTAAATAAAATACTTATGTATATACTTATGGTAGAAAGGCTACATCAGCTGAAATTAAGCGCAAATATGATTAAATTTAATGATAATGTTAATGAACAGCGTTTTTTTTTTGGTAATCAACAACGCTATTATTAGACATCATAATACGTTAGTAACTGACGCAAAATTATATATATATCAATATTAAATCAAAATATAAATTTATATTTCATCAATATCGTATATAATTTCAATTATTCTAAGATTTTTTATTGTCAATATTTTCTGATAATATAAATTGAAAAAGCAAAAATTTATTTAAATGAATTAGAAAAGACTTATTTTAAATTAAGATAAAAAATTAATACTTAAATTTTTAATAATTAATAAATTATGATTAACAAATGTAAAAATAATTAACAATTTTTTTGTATAACTAAATAGAAAGGGCTAGTGACAGTAGTTATTGTAATAATTAAATAGTTTCAGTTTTAAGATATTTAAATTAGATTTTATTTCAAGAAAATAAAATACCGAATTTTCTCATTGCCTAAATTAGCTTTTATCATATCTTTGTGAACTGAGTTAATATTATATTATTTAATTAAAACCAAAATTAAAAATTTTATTGTTTCAACAATTTTAGCAGTAATTAGAAACATTTTTCCTGTTTCTTATTTTTGAAATATTGAATAAATCTTTAATAATATTGAAATTAAAAGTCCTAAAACTAATTATTTTTCTAGATAATACACATATATTTCAATATTTTGATCTTTAATTCTTTCAAATTTTGTATATTTTGGGTAGTTTTGTTTAAATATTTTAGAACCTAATCCATTTTATAGTATCATAGTTAACATTGTTCTAGTAGAAGTGGATTAATTTCTTAATCAAATGAAGACTTAAAAGGAGGCAAAAATCTGAATAATTATTTTTTCCTTTATTTTATTGAAATCTCAAAAAAACTTTCTTACTAATTATTTAATAATAATAATAAAAATGTGTTGTTTTTGAGTTGCTTGCGGCCAGATTTGCCGTCCATAAGCGCAAGTTGCAGTTCAGTTCAGTTTAGAAGACTTTTATTTATGTGATTAAGATATATACAGGATGATAATTTAAGGAGTACATGTACGCCATGTGAGCTTTTTGCTCATTTAGCCAGAATACAATATTTACATGGTTAGATTAAGTCATGCTAGCTGAAAATGATTAGTTGGCAAGATTTGGTAGGCGGAGGTTTGAGTCTGGGTGGAGAAACATGGGTTTGACGGTGTTAAGAAATAGGGTTATGTCTGGGTCATCGTCGGGGGATGCGTTGTGTGCGGGGATTGCCGGTGGGAGACGGTTTTTTTTTGGGTTTGCGGGCGCTGATGGAGATTGGTGGGCGGACCTAAAGGGTGCTAAGCTAAGCCATGCCTGTCCAATTGCAGTTTTCAGCTTTCTATATTTTGAATTTTGGTGTACAAAAACAAGTTTCACATTAACTATAAGGTAATAATATATTTTGAATAAGTTCTTCGTTTTTTTTATATGTGTAGCCCATCTAAAGTAAGTAATATTTTTTTGAACCATCAAACAATTTAGGTTGGACACACCTGACCTAAGGTTTTAAGCCCCTAATTGTTTATTATTTGAAATATATAAGAATAATGTTTGTTGGTGGAACTATTACATTTATGTATTAATGTTAATATTTATTATTCTGCTAAAGTACGAGATATTAAATCATTGTATTGCTTTAGATGGTATAAGTCATTATTACTAGGAATATGCAAACAACAAAATTTCTAGGAATTGATAAAACGGTGTTATTTAAATCTTCCAGGACATTTAGAAAATCCAAAGTCTGAAAAAAACTTATAGCATTTGGTCCAATTACGTGCGAAATGTTTATTTTGAATGGATTATTTGCGTACACCCTTTGGCGTTCAATAATATAGAGATATTACGGTGTTTATCTAGGAAAATAAATAGAATACTCTTACATAGGTTTACATTGATTACGTTCAGTACGGGAATTTGCATCAATGCAATGCGCAAATGTTGATCGTAAACGGCAATAAATCTTGTCTGCAAATAATCAACATAATACAAAAATTAAATAATCGCTATCATAATAATATTCAATAATGATTGTTATGAAATGTAATCAGCTCTATGATGTCTGAAAAATAATTGGCGCAACCCAATTGATGATGATAAAACCCGTCTTCTTACGTTCATAACGCGAATCTCACGAACATATCGAAAAAGATGTTTTCATTGCGCAAGAAAAAAAAAAAAATAAAAAATAAGTGTGTGGTAGCAATGAAAAAAAAATTAGCGCATCGTCCGACTATCTGTTTACTTATGTATATGTATAGTATATTTTTTTTTCATCTCTCGACGTCTTCTTCTCGTACATATATATTTTTTTAATTCTGTACTGATAAGCTCTTTGGGCATCCAATCGAATAATCCCCACCCGATCACGCGATGCCGGGCAACTTAAATACCTTCCAGATATTGATAAGAGATTCATTCAAGTCTAATCAGCATCTCTGCAAGCAGCAAGCACCGAGCAAACAGATCAATTAATTCCTATTCGGTTACTATTACTATTTCTTTTTTATTATTACTACTACTTCGTCCGTTTATATTGCATCGATTTGTGATAAATAAAAAACAGTAGTTTCTGCAAAAAAAAAAAACAACAATGTTTCGTTCACAATCCGATATGGAGAGTGGTCGCATTCGTACCGCGCCACAAAGGAACTTCGAGAACAACTGTCAGCAGATATTCAACACGAAAGAACTGCTGAACAAAATTCAGAACACCGAGGTTGGACCCAAATATTTTGAACTCTGTGGATATGAATTGCACATAAGGCAGATTTCCGGTAAGTCTCAAACTAATTTTAAGCTTTTGAATACCATAATTTAACATGAGTAAAAATCTTGAAGTTTAGATTTCGAATGGTATAATTGGAATAGTTTATTAAACATCAGAACATATAATATTTCAAGTTATGGAATTAGTTAGAGTTAATATACATCGAACAATTCAAGTTTAGATTTTAAATGGGCTTACAAATTATTTCAAATCAGGTAGTTGTCAACAAAATTTTGTAGTAGGTTTAACGACCTTGCGAAAACTCATTCAACATTGATAGTAAACAGAATCGGTTTTAAATAGATTAATGTCAACTGCTTTGCAGTGGTCAATAAACTTTGGTACTTACGAGATATTGGCAAGATTTAAAAAAGTTGTATTTTTCTGCAATAAATATATGACGCGCGCGGGAATCTCTTTCTTTTCTGGTAAGATGATATCAAGTCTAGACTTCGGGTCGGGGTTATCACCCGGTTGGCAACCTTGTCATCATCTATTGGTATAATGCGATGCTATTTTTTTTTAGAAAAATTGGCAAATTTTTACCAAAGCTTATCATTGTGAAAATAGTACATGTTCAGAACAACTTTCATTATTATAATGATCAATTTCATTACTTTATTATATATTGTTCTATCTGGGAGAGCTCACATTGTTATCGATAATTATGTAATATGTCAACAAATAATTTGTTAATAGATATTGCACCATTCGCTACTTGCCTCTCTCATTAATGACTTATCTGTAACTGAGGCTCATTCACGTGAGGGAAATGCAACAATACAAATACGATTACATTTTTTCTGCTCAAACATCAATCAGAATCTGAACATACGATTTTTCGACCCCGTTCCGATTGAAGACGTCTTTAAGCAATCTCATATAAATTGCCACAAAGTTTCAAAATCGGACATAATGCAAGCTAGTTGTATCTGGCTTCGGGTGGTGTGATCTTTGCATGTCAAAGAGTTCATCTCGATGTTTACACAATGAACGGACGTAATCCGTCGGCTAATCTAATTCCGAAAGTGTTATCGCAATGCGTCAAAAGTCGCTGGCAAATTGAGGCTTTGGAGAAGAGATCTACAAAAAAACAAAATAAAATAAGCAGAGGTCTCTGATCGCCAATACTAATTATCATCTCAGATCCACGTTCAGAATAAATCGATGCAAATAAAAATAAAATGCAGTTGAATTAAAAATGTATTATCGATAACCTATCAAATGCGGCGCCTGTCTTGCTCGTACTTGCATTGGTTATCATCATATGTCTGGCAATAATAGGTAATTGAAATTTTAAAGACTTATCGCTCTGACCTCAAAACAGAATCATCCTCAAACTGCATCGAATCTAATCTTGATATTTTTTTTTGTTGTCTTTTGCAGTACTCATTGCCCTATTCATCCTTTTCGTGGCCAGTTGCAGTGTCGGTTTCATTTTCTGGGGCACCAGCATTTTTCAAAATGCCATTTTATCCGTAAGTCTTACAAATTAACTCAATAAATAAAATTTTCTAAACATTTTTTTTAATCCTTCAGAAACTCGTAATCTCCAACGAATCTGAAGCATACCAAGATTGGGTGAGTCCTACGCCGACGAGGTTCCACATTTACATCTTCAATTACACCAATGTTGAAAACGTCGAAGCCGGATACGATGACAAGTTGAACGTCAATGAATTAGGACCTTTCATTTATGAGTAAGTATTCAAACGGATGATCATCTTTAAAGTTGGATTAATTTTAAAACGGTTTGCTAATTGTTGTTTTTATTATATAATTAGAGATCGCATGGAACGTGTGAATGTCAAGTTCAGCGATGATGGAAACACAGTTAAATTCCAAGAAAAACATACGTTCAAGTTCTTGCCACATCTATCGAAGGGTCGCAGACAAAATGATAGAATTGTTGTACCTAATATGCCTCTGCTCAGCGCTGCAGCCATGAGCAAGGATTCTTTCTATTTGACCAGGATGGCAATGTCCGGATTGTTCAGGAGTTTAAACGCTCATCCATTTGTTACCCTTCCAATCGATAGATTTGTATTTGGTTACGACGATGATCTTTACAATTTGGCTAAAGGTGTTTTGGCTCTGACTAAACCTCTGCCATTTGAGAAATTTGGACTCTTAGCTAATGTAAGTTAATTTAATTTTTGAGTTTTCTGGTCATGGTATTTATTTATTTGTTTTTGTTTATAAAGAGGAATGGAATTGCTAAAGACGTCACTGAAATATACACGGGTAAAGATGATATCAACAAGGTTGGCACCATCAAGAGCATGGCCGAAAAAGCTAACTATGATCATTGGTTGAACGAAGATTGTAACAACGTGGATGCCGTCGAAGGAGTGCTTTTCTCGCCAAAACAAATACACAACAAAGCCCCAGTCGAATTATTGTATAAAGATATCTGCAGGAAGATGCCATACAGTTTTGAGAAGGAAATTAAGATCATGAACAATACTATTAAAGCCTATAGGTATAATATTAAAAAATAGCGTATGAAGACACTTTATTAAATTATTAATTTTTGTTATAGATATACAGTTGATGAAAACGTTTATGGTCATCCCAGCATCGACAATCCCTCAAACCAATGTTACTGTGACATGGAGGGAGGATGCCCACCTCATGGCCTCTTCAACGCCACAAAATGCGCCTTTGGTACTCCTCTCTTTATCTCGAAACCACACTTCTACCAAGCCGATCCCAGTCTGTTTGAAGCCGTCACCGGATTGAACCCAAATCCAAAGAACCATCAAAGTTTTATCGACATTCATCCATTCATGAGCTTCACCACGCAAGGCTGGACACGCGTTCAAACCAATATACAGGTTAAGAAATCCTTCGGAATTACTCAACTTTCAATGTTCGAGGACGACATGTTTCTACCAATTGCATGGATGGAATTTGGAGTGGACGCTAAAGATCTTTCTGATAAGGCGAAGCAAGTCATCTACGATTCTACTTATTTAGTGAACGGAATAGATATGGCTTTCAAAATCGGCTCACTTCTAATGGGTTTCATCACTTTGCTCTCCATAGTTTTGGTGATTAGAGGAAGGACCTGCAGGAGCATTGAGAAGTTGGGCAGAACCATGACAGGGGAGAGCAGATTGATTGCAACTGATCAGTGATCGTTCCGATCTGAACCAAGACTGAGCTTGTTCTCTCTAAATAATTTATATACTTAATCATTCATACTTTTATCTTCCGTCCAATGAAGAAATAAGGATACTCACATACCATTGAGATTCACTTGTTTTATACTCGCTTCTCGCTCATTTTATTTTTATTTTGTTATTTTATTTACTTCGGAAAAAAACCGGAGATTTCATCTAGGATGATTCGTTTTAAGAGTCGATCATGTTTTTATTTTTTTGTTGACATCGTTTTAGAGCTTAACGCTGAATACTCATATACGTTAAATAATTGTAGATACATATATTTATATACACTTGTTACTATTATATTTTGTTATTAAAAACCAAAAATACTCTAATTACGTATTTATTTACAAATTGATGCATTGTTCCCAAGGCATCCTGTAAGCTTCGTCGAACATTTTCAGTAGGTCGCAGTTTTTGAAGTCATCAATAGCTGTCCTCAAACGGTTGCAATAGAAATTCATACCAGGTACTATATAAGTACAGTAATATTCTCTCTCTTCAGCCGTGTTGATTTCCATGAAGTCCGAGGGGAAGGAAGTGATTTTAGATTCGACTTCCGCATCTGCTTCACCCACGTAAGTGGATGGACACAACTCGAAAAGATTTTCCACGTAGGAAATGGCAGGTTTAGGTAGGGAATACTTTTGGCAATTAATTGGACCGTTCTGAATATCTTCGTTTAGTTTACTGACTGCTGCCAACATATTCTCGTTAATTGTGTTGCTCAAATCCTCGCTTTCTTGCGAGTACGAGGACATGGTATCTGTCGCCGCATTTACAGCATTTTCAATATTCACAACACAGGACTCGTAGTCCATGCATCCTTGACTCGAGACCTAAACATTTATAGTAAATACGTTAAGAATCTTACATTTTTAGTAACTTACCACAAGCCCCAGTACAACCAAAACCACAGTTTTCTCAATCATTTTATTCTGCAACTTTATAATTTCACTGAGCTGCTCATATTTATATACCCACATGATAAGTTATCTTCTATTGTTTTATTCATCGCGTGAAAGTGTGTTACTTTTGGAATTATAACATTTATTTGAATTACTTATTAGCTTTGCTTTTGGATTATGTAGATGTGGGACGGTTTTTTTTTTGCAACAAATATGTTAAATTGACCTTTTTCTGGCATTCGTTAATACAAGTTTACCGAAAGATTTATAATTTGAACACGTTATTAACAAACCATGGACACGCAAGCAATTACTGTAATCTTGTCGCTCCTGTTGTTTAATTCATAATCTATTTTTAAAACAAAAAAATAGAACACAATTTGCATGTTTCGCCTCGCAATTCTCAAGTAGTTAGATTATTCTTTATAATTTGAATTGATTTATAAAATGTTATCAACTCAATTTCTATTTTTATCCAATATATTCCATATATTTATGGAATATGTAAAATATGACAGAATTAGTAGTTTAAATAAAGTAATACCTCAATTAACGAAAAGGATATGTTCCATGAAATTGCTTTGTTAAGTGAAACTTATTTTAGAACTAATCATGAAATGACCGTTATTGAAATTTTGTTTAGAATTTCCTATATAAAAAGTTACTGTAAAATCCTGTAATTTGTAAAAAAATGCGCTGAAAACAATTGGCAAAAATCTCATTCTGCAATATGTTTTTTTTTGAAGCGGTCATTTAACCGCTAATGGTAGTAATAGGTATATATGAATAAAATAATCAATTAAAGTAAATTACAGTTTGTTCTAATTTAATCTATATCTAGCTTCTTGAACGTTCCTTCAACTCCAAAGAAAGCGCTTCCATTGGCTTTTTCTTGCCTTTTACTTTCGTCCACGCAGTTCTTTTCATCCTGGACAAAATAATCTGCATTTTCCAACAATTTCTTGATGAAATCCTCTAAGAAAAAAAAAAAAACAACATTTACATATTATATTTATAAAGATTTGTATATTCACTGTCATACCGTGCAATTCTTTGGTGGATACAGTTCCACCAATTGACTCAGGAAGTCTATCAGCTGGGATGATGTTTGTTATGGATTTTCCTTGATGGACATGAATCTAAAAATAGAAAATTTCAAATTATATGTTATTTAATAGATATTATTTCGTAGCATTCAAATAAATACCATGTTAAATAATTCTTTACTCATGGTCGGTTTTATTAAACTAATGACTGAGTCCAAGAACGTCGGTGGATTGCAAAAATGTATGGCTTTCAAACGAAACGGAAAACCCTCCTGCAATATATTTAAAAATAAAAATCAAAGTTTTCAACAAAAAATCAATACCTAAAATTTACCTGAAAGTATTGCAGAGTTTTCTTAAGTGTCATCAAGTTGATCCTTGTGAAATGACCAAACGAACTTCCTGCGAAATCAACGAGCACAACGTGACCTTGTATACATCCTACCTCCTGCAGCCACAGATGCATAAGCATATCACACGTTTTCATGCTAATTTCGAAATTGTAGTTCTTCGGATCAGTGTTAATTAGCAGTCCATAAATCATGCCGTATCCTTCTGGTGTTAATTGCGGTAACGTCGTGTTAAAACTTTAAAATAATTTAATCATCGCTTAAGGAAATTGATTAACTCGTTAGTAGAAACTTACAAATGATCGCATTGCTTGATGAATTTACGAGGATCGCGGTTTTTGAAGATTTCTGGACAATGAGTACGTGCCGTGTAGAAGTTATCGATAGATTTCTTTGCTGCTTCGATGCTGTAATAGCAACTGTGCAAAAACAGGATCAACTGTAATTCTTGAATAAAAAAAAAAGTTTAAAATAATACATTTTTTTATAAACAATTGAAAAAATAAGTTAAAATACAATATATACAATACACACAGTGTGGGTAATCGGTCTGCCAATATACCGGACTGTTTGAAACAAGAACTTTAAAACGTAAAAAAATAGAATTGGTTGAATAAACGAAAAAAACCTATCATTTTTATTTAAAAAATATGTGTACCATTCTTTTAGAATTTATATTATTTTACTGAATTAAAAATTTGATTGTTTAGAAATTATCAAACTACAAAATTTTACGAAATTGGATGTAAATATTTTATTTTTACTTTTTTTTATATAAATAAAATTTTAAAGATGTTTTCCTTGATGGACTATGTAAATTAATTTAATCTGCGATTGTGACACATATGAGGCTACGTTTTGCGTCACCTTTTTGATTCATTTAAATATAAATGAAATGAAACATATCTTATTAATTATACACGTGTTTTCATTTGAATAAAAAAAAATCCATTTTATTCAGTAGAAAAACTTTGGTTGATAGCCCTTAAGTTAAAAGGACATTGCATATACAAACCTGTAATCTGTGGTAAATGTGGTTGCATCTTTAACCACTCTTGAAGTACTTCAATATCCTCACGTTTGAGATCTTTGCACGTTTTGTACAAATTCTCAACATCCGCAAATTTATTGGCCATTTTACTGAAAATAAAATATCAAAGTTATTCAGTTTCATTGAATATGACATTTACAAATTAAAATTTAATTAAAAGTACATAAGGAATTCAATAATTCGCATAGTACGGATAATCGGTTCCGCCAATATTGCGTACTAATGAAATAAGAGAAAAATTATCATTTTTGTACAAAAAACTAACAATTTTGTGTACTACTTTCAAAAATTTATTTTTATTTTGCTCAATTCATTTTTTTTAATATTAAAATCAGATGGTCAAAATCTATGGTCAATTCAGACTAATCAAATCCGTTCTATGAGAGGTATTGCTGTACATTTTAATTTTATTCTTGTTTTGAAAAGCTTATAACTATAGTTTTGTTTGTGAATATTTCTTGTAAATACATTAAGTTAATTGCAAAAAAGATATGTAAATGTGTTATCGGCTAAGTAACAAGACTATTTGTTTATCGTGAAAGGTATGAAAAACAATATTATTTTTAGTTTTAAATGTATTCGTATTAATAGAATATGAATATTTAATTCCTTGAATTGATTTAACAATTATGTTAAAAAAAGTAATTATAGATAACATTTTTGTTAAGTATTTTCAATTGCGAAAAATCTAATTAATACTATTTATTACTTTAATTATATTCATTCAAAAAATATTGGTCATTTTGTCCTAAAATAAAGGACGAAGAAATCATTAATTTATAAGCTCTTGGTAAAGTTAAAAAGATTTAATAAATAATTATTTTATATTAAAATAAGAATACAATTTAAATGGATATATTTCATATAATTGAATATTTTATTTGTTAGTTACTATATTAAAAAATAAAATTTTACAAAATAATGCCGTTAAACTGGATTATTGAATTTAATTAATGACGTGATAAAAAAATATTATATAATTGCACTATTTACTTACTTTTAGTGTAAAAATCACAATATTAAGTAAATATCCTCCTGTTTAATAGATTACATTTAACGAGATGGCAAACTACTAAATTCGCAGCTATGGAACGTGATTATGTGGAACGTGAAAACCAGTATTTGTAACCTTTCATAATTATGCAAACTATTCGCATAATTATATTAAACAAAAGTCAAAGAGTCATCGACCTAAAGTTATTATGTACAGATGAAATGTTAATCTTAACTATTTGATAATACAGAAAATAAATTCAATGAAGATAAATGAAATGTCAAAATACTTTGCACGAATAATTATTTTATTCAATTATTATAGAACACACCATCAATAAATGTTTTACATATTATAATATAATAAAGAAAACAAATAATTAATACTTGATTCAATCGAAATCTTTAAAGGTCGCAAAACGGTCGACCCCTTTAAGAGTTTCTTAAATTACTATTAATAATCGACTGATCTTAAATTATCGTCATAGCTTCCATGAAAGTTATTATTAAATATTGAAACCAATTAGAAGAAATGATACGTATTTTACTCCTAACACTGTTATATCATTCGCTGATATAAGAAATGAAATATAACATGTAAACGGCTGAATATCGAGCAACCTGCAGGCATAGTAGTGGTCGGATACGTGGATGACATGGTGGTGGTGGTTGTGATGACAAAGACGGACGATGAGTCAACACTGCAAATCAAGGCAGTGGCTATTAGAGCTGAATTGGCTCAATTAATAATATTGTATGCTGTTCATATATAGGAAGACATCATGAGGGTGTCAAGAAGAACATTGGAAACGGTTCAGCGGAGAAGAGCAAGGTTTGAGTGCTTAAAGAGCAATCTTCGGAGGCACAGTGCATGCACTAGCCGGATGGGAACCAGATGGAAGCGAATAAAGAGACTGCTGGAAAAGTGGTAGATAAATAGCATAGCTCAAAGAAGGAAAGCCTGAACCCGACGACAAAACCCACTTCCGCGTAAGCCAGGCCATTAACAGGTTAAGGTGTTTTGGTAAGTACCTGCATTTTATTGCGATCCCCCACAGTGGTGGACCACAAAGAAGTCCGGAGCATACTATCTTCAGATGCTGCAGATGCGCGAAGATGTACTAGTCCAGAATCCAAAGAGTGTTTGTTAGAAAACACGTTCGCAGGGTGGAGAAGGACAACGAAGAAGGTTGTAGAGATGACCAATACTAACAGTGAACGGAGTGCTAAATGTGCTAGCAAAAATACAATCAACATTGCAGAGTAACGTAAGTATTGGTCCTCGATGAAGAAGTGAAGAGGTTTTAGTGGGTAGAATTCCATAGTACCACGACTTCACTCGTGATGCCTATGCAAGATTTGAATAATATATATATTTCTTTTATTTACTTAATTGATAGTTGTGTATTAACATTTCCTATAATCGATTTAATTGTTATTATTATAAATTGTTATTCTAATGTATAATAATTTGTATTCATTCTTTAATCAATATCAAGCTTTTTGAATGTTCCCTCCACTCCGAATAAATCGCTAGCGTTCTTCGGTTTTCCAGGTCTTTTGCTCTCATCGCTGCATTTCTTTTCATCTTCGACGAAATAATCCGCATTTTCTAGCAGATTTTTAATGACATTAGCTAAAAAACCGAAAATAAATAAATAGAATACGTAACAAGCTACAACATTATGACTCACCATGGATTTCTTTCTTAGATAAGGTACCACCCACGGCATCTGGAAGACAATCAGCTGGTATACTCTTCGTTAAGTCATTTCTTTGATGAACGTGTATCTAAAATTTTGTTTTCATCAAGTAATTTATATTCATTTAAAATTAATTGTACAAATACCATATTAAATAACTCTTTGCTTATGATAGGTTTTAGTAAGTTAATAAGGCTATCCAAAAATGGCGGAGGATTGCAGAAATGCAGAGCCTTTAAGCGAAACGGAAAGCCCTCCTAAAATTTAAATCAAATTTAGCTAATTCAAAATGAACCTATCGATTTCATCCTTACTTGAAAGTATTGCAAACTCTTCTTGATCGCCGTTAAGTTTGTTTTGGTGAGATGCGCGAAAGTACTGCCCGCGTAATCCAAGATGATTACGTGTCCTTCCAAGCATCCGACCTGTTGCAACCACAGGTTCATCGCCATGTCGCTGGTTTTGGTTTGGAACTCGTAATCGTAATAGGCTGGATCAGTGTTTATTATTGACGTATACATTATACCATATCCCTCCGGGCTGAGCTTCGGTAAAGGTGCATTGCAACTTGAAGAAAAAAAAAAGATTCTTGTAAAGATTTCAGTTGATTGAAATCGTTATATAATTATACAAGTTCTCGTATTTTTTGACGTATTTGCGGGGATCTCGATCCTTGAAAAATTCAGGGCAATGCGTCCGGGCTGTGTAGAAGTAATCGATGCATTTCTTCGTTGCTTCTATGCTATAATAACAGCTGTGCAGGAACAGAATTAGTTGCAGTTCTACAGAAAAAAAAAATAATTAAGCTACACTTTAATTTATGATACATTTAACGATAAAACTAAAAGTTATATTACTTATTTTTTTATGGATTTGTTAGTTTTTGATGCTGCAATAGTAATAATAACTCCAAGAACACCAATACAGTCATAACTCAATTAACAAATTGGATGCATACTACGAATTTTCTTCGTTAAGTAAAATTTTATTTTTAGAGGTAAAAGTCAGAATAAAGAAAATGAAAAGCTTATTTTAAACAAAGGAAACAACGGAATTATTGAATTTAGATCGCTCAAGAACACAACACTTCTTCCTAAAACAGGATAATTTTTAAATCTTTGCTTATTAACTATTAATTATTTTGGCAGTAACTTGTTTAATGTTGTCTTATTTTTTTTTCGTTTTTCGATAGTACAATATTATAAAACTTCCACTGAAAAACCATCATCTTATCAACCATCATAATATCTTTCTAAAAACAGTTTTTCCAAAAGTTTTAATTGATATTTTCTTTTACTCTAGTTTAAATAAATTTAATGTTTGACGCAGATAATAAAAGTCAATGATAGAATCCGGAAAGTTTTGATTGCTGGAAGAAAGACAACTTTGACAAGAATGCATATATCAAACGTGTTGTGATCAGAAGGATGTTTCAGACAGTAGGATTGTCTAATAAAGAGATATTTCATCAAAATTGTTGATTTTTAATAAAACTGTTTTATTTCAGCAAAAAAGTGGTTAATTATAAATGGAGATTTGAGTGTATTTGCATTTTTTTTTATAATAAGAGACAATATAATCATAGTTTATATCATAAAGTAATTTATGATCAAAGTAAATATTAAAAAATAATTATTGCATATCATCAATTAATGATACTAATGGAAAGGCACGAACCAGTAATTTCCGGTAGATGAGGTTGCATTTTCAGCCATTCTTGCAGTATTTTGATATCTTCGCGTTTCAAGTCCTTGACTCGTTCGTACATTGCTTCCACGTCAACGCTGTTAGTTGCCATCTTCCTGTAATAATAAAATTATGTACACTCACAACAATGTGTATAGAAATACCTCGTTTAACGCAGAGTATGCGTTGCTAGACGATAAGCGCTAAACGAAGTTACTTTAACGCAGAGTTTTCCAAACTTTTCCTGGAACACTTCGTAAATCCTGAAATCCTTAAATAACCGTTCTTATAATTATCATAAAAATAAATAATTAATTGTATTAATAAATTAAAAAATTGTTACAGTTTACGATAATGAAGAACAGAACAATATTTATTTTTCAAATTTTAAATAAAGCGAATAAAACTGTATTGTATTAAGTTATATAATTTACAATAACAAGTTTTAATTACGCACAGACAATAATTAAGCAATATACACTTTCTAAGAAACTCGTGTTTTCTCTCCTAAATTGATATGGTAGAATTTTGTTCCGTAGAAAACATGACAAATTTAATTAAAAACAACAATTTAAAAAGTAATTGTTACTAAAATATAAATAAAGTAACCTGTTTTTATAGCAAGGTAATTTAATGGGAAGATACTAATCTTTTTACTCTTATGTAATTCAAAAAAATATATAATTAGTTAAATTTATTGACGTCATTTCTGAAATTACTGGTTTTTGTAAAATACATGTATATTTAATTTCAGTAGTCCAGAAATATTTGTTTAAACAATAATATTACCGTAAATAATTGTTTATAAAAAAACATAATTAAAATGAAATAAAAAAATTTAAATAATGAATTGCATTTGTGGTGATTTATATGTAAAAGTAGAACATATATATACTATTATTTTTTATTCTAATTGTTTGGTCAAAGTTTATTGTTCAATTATTTATGTAAGTGTAATTGAAATAACATGTCTGCACATCAAGGTGAAAATTGCTGTTAGTTTTGTCATTGTGCAGACAATAATTATTATATTACATTCTATTATTTAAAATTATTTTTTTAATTTGTATGAACCATACATACATAAAAGTTTGGAAAAACATTTTTTTTAATTTATATATATTATTTATGGAGCCAATAAAACTTTCATAAAATTAAAATAAAATAACTAAATACGATTATATAAATTGGTAAATTGTTATTTGCAAGAATATATTATTATGTACTGTGCATATCAACCTTGACTTGCTCATGCCTATTGCATGGTAACTTTAATTAACAATTGATATTGTTATATAATTCATATATAAATATATAGAATATTCATAAATATATGTCTTAGTCTCAGTCTCTCAATATATTATATTTAACAAACTCACGATATTGTCCCTTGGTTTTTGTACACTGTCACAACTTTAAACCACAATTGTAGATGTTCACAGTACTAGCGTCAACGTAAAATACACAGTGTATCGTATATACTTCATTTGTTTTTATAGCCTTGGTCTGTTTGTTAAATAGCATTCTGTTCCCTACTCGTTTAATTAAGTGTAGATGCCAAACCGTATATTTTTTAATAGTTTATATTGTAAGAAATCTTAGCTATTTCAATTTTTTTTGTCTAAAATTTTTTTATCTGGTTTAGTGACATTAAATTTTACAGTTATCCCTTATGTATTCAACATTTTTTTGTTTTTTTAAAAGTTTAGTTCAATTTGCCGGTGAGACTGTTTCATTTCAATCGTATTAAGTAATGTATATAACAGGAAATAGATGAGAAACATATAGATGCAAATTATTCAAAATTATTGTGTCAAATTAATTATTTAAAACTTGTGTATTATAAAATCCATTCTTAATTTTATATTCTTTATTACAGTTTTAATAAAAACAAACTGTCCACGAAAAAGTCCATGAAAGCCGAACTGACAATCTATTATGACGTGTTATCCAGCAGTCAAGACCTTAGTTTTTGCAGTACTTTCTCGGACAACTTTGATAAAATTGGTAGACGGCTGATGGGTCTGTAGGAAGTTTACAAAGCTTTATTACTTTACTAGGCTTTCTTGAGCGTAATTACTTTTTGGACAGTAATTTGCAGTTGCCTCTGTAATATGGATCAATTCATCCTGAATCACCATAAATGGATTTATGGGAGCGGCATTTGGAATGGAGACTCCAGGAACTGATTTAATTTCTTCCTATACAACCTTAACGAGGTGGTCAGCAAATAATTATGTTTTGATCTTGTCGCTTCTTGACCAACTATTATCTGGTTTGCAAATTGCTGACATTTGTTCTTTAGGATGCTTCATTTGTTTATTTATTCTTCATATTCGAAGGCCGAAGGTTATTTTGTTGACCTGCATGCAGCTGATTGAAATAATTACAATTCCAACTGAGTTATGCAGATATTGCTCTGATTTTAACCTGATATTCGATAGTAGGGTTGATTCTGAGCATTTTCTAAAACAGGATTTCCCAAACTATGTTCCGCGGAACACTAAAGTTAATAGGTGTTCCGTGAAGACATGGAATTAAATAAGAACTAAATAATTAATGTTTTTTCTCAGTGTTTTAAATTTTATTGAGTATGTGTTATTATTTAACCTACAAAATAAACAAGGTGTTCCGTGATAATTTCAGAATTTACGAAGTGTTCCTTTGAAGGAATTGTTTCAGAAACCCTGCTCTAATGAATTCCAATTGTGTTTGTTTGCTATTAAATATGATATTATTAATGAAGAATCTGATAATTCAGATCCAGATTTGTGTCTATTCCGAGATAACTGTTAGAAATTCTCTTCACACATCAAAGTCTAATAAATCTGATTATTTGTTTATGACTGGCCAGTAGGTTCATTTTTACTATAGGATAGATGCAAGAGGTTGCGTGTTTGCATTAACAATTCACGTCTTCTTGTTAAAATAAGTCTAGATCACTAGTTGGTGTTTTGAATTGTAGTAAATTCAATGAATAGCTTTACCCTGTGTTCACCAATCGTGACCTTGTAGTCAGCTTGCATGTGCTCCGTCTAAAATTTTGGATGTTTTATGCTATTTTTTATTATTAGAGCAGTGTCATCAGAATAATTTGTTTTATAAATGGTGTAATTTAGAATACTAACGTGAATCAAGTGTATGTGGTATGTGTCCAGAGACCCTGAATTTGGAGGCCTCCAAGCCAAAACCTTTAATCCACAGAGGAGCATACATTAGAAATGTTATTGTATATTATATATAAAAAAGTAGAAATATTTGTGTGAGACCAGAACCGTAAATGAATACGGTTAAGGAGCCCGGAAGGGAAGAAAAGTGTTGATCTGGAGGAACTTCAAGTTTTTAGTTGAAGTTCTTCCTCTCGAGAAAAGGAAGTGGCGCCCAGAATCTTCCCACGTAAGAAACTCACGCCCAACCCGGCTTTGAAGATTTTTTATAATATTTATAATATATGCTACCAACAATACACTTTTATCTCATTTATAAATAGTTTATCAAAATTATAGTAAATATAGAATATAGAATTATAAAATGGTAAATTTCCTAATCCTAACAAAATGTTTAAAATCTAGGATAATGACAGTTAAAAAAGGAGAAATAAAGGATTATTTTTATAATATTAATAATATTTTATTGGCTATTTTGCTTGGTTTAATCACTTTCTTAAGTTAAAAAAGTATGAACAATTATTTCCATGTGATGGTAATATTTGCCTATTTTGTTTAGTTCATTTGACATATTAATTGTTGTGATAAAGCTGATAGTTCTTATATTTTCTTAGATTTTATTAGAAGTTTTCTATTAATTACTATTACAGTGTAACCTCGCTTAAAAAACACCTTAACGAGCAAAATAAATTGTAAGAAAAATTACTCGCAAAATGGAACGCATTATCATATATTAGATAACTTTACATGGGGAAAATTGTTTCACTATACGAGTAAAAATCCGGAAATTTTGGAACGGATTATGCTCGTTACGCGAGGTTCCACTGTAGTTACAATTTGGTAAAAAGACGTTTGAATAGAATGACAACAATTGATTATAAATTGATCTTGATAGATTTTCAAATAACATCATGTATTTTGTTTACATACAAAAAACATACAAATAAAACATATATTAACAATACATTATAATTTACGAGCAAATTTGCGTTGCTTTTAAATTTAATTTGTTTCTATTGTAAATTTCTTTTCTTCTTCGACAAAATATTCAGCATTCTTTATGAGTGTATCTACTGCTTCAGCTAAAAAAAATTCAATAAATTATATAAGTTTTATCCAATATTTAATGTTAAGTAAAGCGCATTATTGTAATGTTGCTAAAATATACCGTGTATTTTACTCCTAAGCAATGTTCCACCTACAGAATCAGGAAGGCAATCAGCAGGAATATGGTCCAGAACGGCATTGCCGGAATGGACTTGTAACTAAAATGTATCAAATTGTTGATAAATAATATTTAACATTTCATTAGATATACCAACCACACTCATTACACCACTATTGATAAATGGTTTGATTAATTTCATAATTGCACTCATCATTAAGATCGGATTGCAAAAGTGGATGGCCTTCAAACGGATGGGAAAAGAATCCTAAAAAAGGAAGCGCCAATAAAATAACTCGAATAAAAATAAATATAGAATGTCTTACTTGTACATAATGTATGAGTGATTTAACTGAGCGTAATTTAACACGCATTAGATGGCTTAAAGATCCACCTTCTAAATCAAAAACAAGAACATGACCTTTCAAACATCCGACCTCCTGAAGCCAACGCAGACAGATCATGTCCAACGTTTTCACGTGCAAATCGAAATCATACGTTTGTGGATCTGTGTTTATAAGTGATATGTATATTATACCGTATCCCTCGGGAGTGAGTTTAGATAATGGCGCTATGCAACTAAAAATTAACAAATAAATGTATTATTTATAAAATATAGAAATTATCATTAATTATTACAAATTCATCAACTTCGTTTCGAATTGCCTTGGATCGCGATTTTTGAAAAATTCTGGATAAAGTGGACGAGCTTTGAAGAACTCTTCGATGCATTTCTTCGTTGCTTCAATGTGGTAATAACAGCTGTGTAGAAACAGAATTAGGAGTCGATCTAAAACATAATAATAGGAAAAAATGTTTTAACAAAAAAAAACTAGATGAATGTTTGTCTACCAGAAATATTTGGCAGATATTGGTGGCCATTTGCCCAAACTAGTATTATATTTACATCCTTTTTATAAATGTCCGTTGCAGTTTTATATAGAGATTTAAGCGAAATTAATTCGTTCATCACACGACGAAATAGTTCTTATTTTGTATTGAAAATGAAATAATACATTTTTAGGATTTTTTTTTTATAGAAAAATCAGTGGTAGGACACAATAATTACATAAATCAATTTAATTATTTAGTTTATACAAATCATCGGAGAAATGGTTATATAATTGTTTTATAATGTTTTTTAGTATAAATCAAACTCATTTTTTTATTGACATTTCATAGAAATTTTGTAGAAATTGTCTTGTAACTAAAACGGTTATGTCATTAAATCATAAATAAGTGCATGAAATTTATTACATAAATCAGACAAAAATTATTAATATATTTGTTATTTATGAATGATTTATTTTTTGTAATTATAATAAAGTATACTTTTTTTTCTGTATGTTTATTTGTTCATCCCAACTTAGTTTTTTGTTTATTATTATTATTATTATTTCCAAGTAATTTTCCTGTTCCACTTGCTATATGTTTTTTTTTTGTTGCATTATCATGTAATGCGTTTTAGTCTTATTTATTGTTAGTAGTAGTAGGTTGTCATCGTACCATTTTTGTAGCTTATTTATGTCTTTCTGAAACTTTATTTAAATTGAAAGTGTTCGATATGGTGATGAATTTGTTTCCAATCAAGTCAGGTGTATACGATATACCGCAGATATGCCTTTAAGGGATAAGACATCAGCTGAAACGTTTTCCGATTATAGTGCAATATTGCATCTGATGCAGTTGCATCACATCACCTGCAAGTACACTTGAATATAATACAGGGATGGCTACAAACATGGAGAATAAAGGTTATTGAATCGAAATCAGTACATGTCATCTTCACCATGAGAATGGACTCCTGTCTACCAGTAACGATTAACAAAAAAATAATATTGAATATTGAAAAATAAAATAGAATATTGACCTGGAAGGATCACATCCTAGCAAAAAGAAAACAACTCGAAATTATGTTCAGGAAACTCTACTGGCCGTAATAATTTCGAAAGTAAACAAGTTGTAATTTTAAAACCTGTATGGACATACGGAATACAGCTATGGGGAGTCAGCAGCAGATCCTACATTGCGACAATAGGCTCTTAGGCTCTTTCCAGTCGAAGAGCCTAAGAAGGATCATAATGCTCCATGGTATATTACTAACAGGAGAATTTATGAGGACCTTCAAATGGAAACAGCAGAGGAAACAATTACGAAAAACAGTAGCCGATACCAAAATAGACTAGACAGACATCCAAACGTACTAGCTGTAAATCTTCTAGCCTAACAACACAGCGACTGAAACGACACAAGCCACTGGATCTACCCTTGAGATTCAACAAATAACCAATAAGTAAACGATAATTGCCAATGGGTGATGTCCAATTAAAATCTTGTCAACCGCTAGATCATTTACTGAATGTTTTTATTATAGAATAGTAGTGAATATAAGGGATAATAAAAATAAATATGTCGCTGTTGATACTATTCTATTATGTTGCTTCGTCTTTATGTTCGTAGAGAATACATGTGACATCCGCATTCATGTACAAATTCCCTTCTAGTTCAATTTCAGCTATGTCATTAGTGTAAATACTATACAACATTGGAGCCAGGACTCCTCCCTGTGGGACCTCGAATTTGTTGTACATTTCATACACCTCAGAATCCATCATCTTAACTGCTTGATGTCTATCTATAAGGTATGACCGAAAGAGCATCGATGCTCGGCCAACCACTCCCATACTACTCATATTATGGAGCAATTTCTCCATGTGAACCGTGCCAAAATCCTTTTGAGATCTATAATTACCGCAATGCTTCTTATCTTTGAAGTCACGTCTACTAATACCGCAATAGTACTTGATTTTGCCTGGAATCCGTATTGCTGTCGATTGATCAGGTTGTTCTCATTCATATATTCTGTCTTCTGTGGATTACTTTATCGACTATTTTGGCAAATACTGATGTTACTGCAATTGGCCTGTAATTTTCTGCTCGATATTTTGCTTTGTTTTTGAACATTGGTATTATTGTTGCTTTTTTTATTTCTGGTAAAATAAAAATTAAACAAATTCAAACTATTCATTCCATATCATCGATTTATGCTCTCCCCATATAAGATCATCGGCAATGGTTCCCTGTCTCGGTGTAATATCTTATTTTCGAACTCTTTAACACTTTGAGATGCGAAAATTGTACATAAACCTGTAATAAAAGCTGTAAAGAAATATTAACACACGATATTCTCATTAAAGAGAAAACGGAAAATGCAAATATATACTTTCTTTATGATCACATCTTTATTCGGAAAGATACTGTATGCTTATAAAGATGTTTATCTCAATCAATAATTTATTAAAAAAACCTGTTATATATTTTTCCATTTTTTATGGTAAAACTTGCGTAATGCGAAATTTATTTTATTCAATGTTGTAATAAAATGACCTTAGAATTTAGACATGAACAGAATATCGTGTATAACAAACGTGTTTTTTAAATTTACTTAATAACATTTATACGTGAATGTGTTGTACTTGTAAATTTAATTGCACAACGTTCAATAGTCCAGTTTACTTTTATGAACTAATAGCAAAAAAATGATTAAAATATTAATTAAAAGAAAACCTTTTCATTAAAAATAAAATGTAAATAAAACATTGTCATATGTTATTTCATTTATGCTTATCTTTAAAAACAAATTACAATTAGATAAAGTCCAATTTTCCAGTAATATTAATATAATGTTTATTTCAATAAATTAAGATAAATATTTTAAAGTTTTCTTAAATTATTAGGGATTATAATATAATTAAGTAAGACACTCCATTTCTTTTTGATTGAAATATTTTATTAACAAAAAAACTAAATGCAAATTCATGTTCAATACATGAAGAAGAAATGTAATAACCTTCAAAATACCATACATATTTAATATATAATTCTATTATTCTATTGTAATTAGAGAAATATTATTAATTAATGTATATTATAGTCATTTTGTTTTCAATTTTGGGTAAATAATTATCAGTTTGATTTATTTATATTTAGAGTTGACTTCTTCTTTTTGTTCAGGGAGTTTATATAATTCTATATTATTTTGTGTACTAGTTCTGATGTAATTGTATTATTTATATATTTTATTTTGTGTACAATCTGGCCTTTAAATAATATTAGTTTAATAATTGTATGTTAGTTTTGACTTATTCCAATAACTAATTTTGTTAAAAAATATATTTTTGTTGTATTTTTTCTATCTATGCTATTAAAAATATCTTAAATAGATTTATTCAAATTGCATTTGTTAGATAAATATTATAAATTTTAATTAGATATTTAGTCACTATATTTAATCAAAATGCAACACTTGATATTTGTATATATTGTATCAAGTAAATATTTAAATAAAATTTGTATGTAAGTGAAAAATGAAACATTAATGTTTTTGTCCTTATTACCAGTAATTGGTGGAATTTGTGTTTGATGTTTGAGCCAATCCTCGAGAGTTTGTACATCTTCCCTCTTGAGATCGTTGTTGTTTTTGTAGAACACTTCACAGTCGGACATTGTTAAGTAGATTCGCTTTCTGTAGATGATAACCTAAATATATCTAAATTTGAAATTGGAAAGCGCACGCCTTAAAACCGCACGTCATCGGCACTCAAGACGACGTTACACGACGATTATTAAAACAATTTTCTATAGAAGATGGGGTTTGCTTGTAATTACAGACCTTTAAACTACAGGAAAAACAAATCAATGTGCTATATATTCTAATATTTATGTACGACCTTGTTTCTCATTAATTACTAGTAGTCACATACCATAAGCAACAATTTTCATTTAATATCTACTTTGAAATAAACTTTATACAAAACCTACAAAATGTTTGAAAAAATTTCACTTGTTTTCATTACTTGAAATAAACTTAAATCGATTTTCGCCTAATTTTACAGTATATTTTAGTAAATAAATCTAAGTCTAGAATCTTTTTTTTTAATTAATTAATTTTGTTTTCAATTAAATTAATTTCTAAACCATTCAAGTTTTCCTGGAAATTTTAAATTATTTTAAGATTAAAAAAGTTCTCTCGACTTTACCAACTGCAACAAGTAATGTCAGTTCAATCAGTGCCAAATAGAAAAAGTTCTTCAAGGTTTTGATTATAAATTCACGTCTTTGATGTACTAATGCCAGTAATTCTTCGAGATAACAATTTAGGCTCTATTTCAAGTTCATCCAGTACAGTATCTTTATTTTCTTTTTTATTTAATGTATTTTCTAACAATTTAAATTTTTCATTTAGTTCTTTCATTTTAGGACAGCATTAATTTTTGTATACAAATTTATACGATTTTATGACGTTACTGACTCTGTTTTTCATTGAAGAAATTGCTGTTGGTTCATTTTTTTAAAATAGCTGGATATTTGATTTTCCGAATAAAAGAAATAATAGCATAAGTTATGATCAATTGATTCCAATGTTACATTATGTTTGTTTATCTAATTTGTTTAACTAATTTTTTGTATCAGTCAAAATTTTCAGCACTTCGATCACAGTGATTTAATTCTAATATAAATACTAATTTACCATCTATAATGATAATGTTAATATTTATCGTAACAAGCATATTTCTTAATGTTAAAAGAAGTAAATATAGAAAAATTTTGAATCGTTTTAAATTGACCAGTATCAGTATGCAAGTCAAGTTGTATAGTTATAATGAAAAATCAATATTGACCAGCCTTACAATTTTATATAGTGAATTGATTAGCAACAATGTCCTTCTGTCCTTATTAGCTCCAAAAATGTAAAAATTTATACGTGTCTTTTAAAATTTATTAAGATTGCAAAAGTATCACTATAGAAAAGTGCTCCCCAACCTTTTTATCGCCGCGGATTGATAATTTAACCGCGGCCCGTGGATACAGTTATACCAAAAATGATTATACATTTAACTAACTAGATTCTAGTGAGTTAAAATAAAATGGAAATAATTTAATGTTCCTTCGGCGGCCCTGTATCTTTTGATCCACGGACCGAGAGTTGGGTACCACTAGACCACCCAATACCACACGTGCAGTTTCCCAAATAAAAATATCAATCTATATTAACCATTCGAGGTCTCTCCTAACATCCTTATACTGAATCCGGTTTGAAAGCAGTTATTTAGTGTAGTCATTCCACATGTTTTTCCTCCCAGACCCCGGTAACTCAGGCTAGATTAGTATCGATCAACAAAGGCTGGCGAAATTGTGAAAGATGCGCAAGCTGAGTGAAGTATGGAGGAGAAAAGATAAGAAGAGGTAATAATGAAAAAACTACATGTATTATAAGAAGTTATAAATATAAATAGAGTTGCGATAATGTTATATTTAGTGTTATTGTAGATTTGACATGATTGTGTTGTGTCCAACTATTATTATTATTATTGTTAATAGAGTATATAAACAAACTATGTATAAGAGACATCAATTTTATAATATAAAATAAAAGGAAAAAGGTAAATAAAATTAAACCAAAGTTTATACCGGAATATTTGATGTTCTATTCGATTTTAATTTTAAATAATGCGAATTTTTAGAAGAACCGAAACTGGAACGACAATCATTTATTTGGAACATAACCGTAAACGGTAACGCAATTTGGTTCAACTCTCTACTTAATATAAAGTAGATATAATAATAATTTCAAAAATATAATCTGTATTATATATGTAATCTCTTTATCTTCAGTTAATTACCTTATGACTTGCATTTGTGAGTTTGGAACGTAGTTTAATCTCCAGGGTTTGTACGCAATTTTTCAGAAACTATTATTTTTTACACTTTTAAATTTTAGTAAGTTTATCCATTGTTCGTTTAAAACAAATATAATATAAATTTAGCAGACAATTTTCTAGAAATAAAACTACAGTAAGAAGTTTTTTTTATTATCTATTATTTTTTGTACTGCGAATTCAAAATGTGTGTACATTTTTGTATATTTATGACTGTTATAATAAATATTGTTTATTAATTGAATTTATCGGTGATTATTTATTAAGAAACATTTTAGAAAGTATTGAAATTATTAAGTGCAAAATTTGAGCTTTTTTAAGGTTATAGCAAATCAGCGTTAATCGAGGCAGCACTAAACGAGGTCTTACTGTAGTTGTACTGTGACCCAATTATTTAGAATATAATTTTTTGACCTTGCGTCAAAGGTGACATCTAAAATTTAAAGCGACCCATAGGTTGAGAAACGCTGCTATAGTTTATCCTAATTATTTAAATCTACCACCTAAAAATCTCTAATCAATCTCCATTTTCTTGAAAGTCCCTTCTACTCCAAAAATATCTCCAACATTCCTTGGACTACCCGGCCTTTTGCTTTCATCCACCACCAATTTCTCTTCTTCTTCGAAAAAATTTTTGTAATCGAAGAATTTTTGTCTGAACGCGTCTGAAAAAAAAATCCGTATAATATTAACAAATATAATTTTATATTCAGAATTATTTACTGTGTATTTCGAATACAGATCCAACGCTTCCTCCAATTTCATTCGGCAAACAGTTTTTATCCACAAATTCGAATAGAGTCTCGTTATTTCCACTGTGCACTTGTAACTGAAATTACAAATACGCAAAATCACCTGACATTAGCATCCTTACAAGTCTACTACCATTTCCAATAATTCTTTTTTCATGAAGGGCTTCATTAAAAGCATAAGTTTATCCATGAATGGAACGGCATTCGCGAAGTGGAAACCCTTCAATCGGAACGGCAACGCTTCCTAAGAGAAGTTATAAGTTATATAGTGTTTGAATAAAAAAAAAAATAATGAGATTCCTTACCTGCAAGAAGAACATATATTTTTTAACGGTCATCACACCCATCTTCATAATGTGGGTAAGAGAATATCCTTCTAAATCTATAACAATTATGTGACCATTTACAGTCCCAAGCTCTTTCAGTGCAATTGATGCGGCCATATCGAACATTTTGATGAGATTGTTATAGACGAATTTATCAGTATTCGTATCGACCAGACGGAAATATATTATGCAGTATCCTTCTTTGGTTAATTTCGGTAGTGGTGAAATTGTGCTACAAATATACGTTAATTTATTTTACGTAATTTGTGTAATAGATCTTACAGAAGGTCTAAGGCGGTTTGGATATCAGGGTTGCTAGGATTGCGATTTGCAAAGAACTCCGGGCAGAACTTCCTCACCGTCAAGTAATTATCAATAGTTTTCTTTGCTGCTTCGTTATTGTAGTAACAGCTATGAAGAAATATTATCACCTGATATTCTAAAAACACAAACACATTTTCATTTTTAATATTTCTATATTTAACAATAACTTACAATAATAAATTTTTTAGAGAAAATATTGTGTAACTTCACTGCCATTGTTACAAATTTGCACATTATACAAATTAAACTTTTCTTAAGCAAAATTTGTATATTGTAAAAAGTATTTTTTAAATTAATAACGTGTATATATTGATGTAATAATACCAACCTATTATGTAAGAAAGTGTTACGTGAAAATAGATAAGAAGAAAATCAAAACTAAATACGTTTAATGTATTAAATTTACATGATTGGATTTGCAATTTAAATAGTCGAGTAGTCTGTACGTGAGTTTTCCATTAAAAACTAAGTATTGGTAGTTAACAAAACATAAACATCATAAATTTAATTGCATTTTAAGGTCTAACAAAAATAGCAATTTTTCAAATAATATATGGTGGTACCTCGGTATACGTTAGCTTTGAAATAAATATTACGTTTTAATGGGAAAAAATGTTTTGTTATACAACCTTTTTTGGAATGTCAATGTCACATTTTAGAAACATTCATGTTTGATTTAAGTCCACGGATATGACGTTTATGAGGTTTCACTATATATTTTTATGAATGTATTTATTTCATCAATGTTACTGAATTGTATTTAGAAATGATATATTAATTGACCTTAGCTCTATAATTATTAAAAAAAAAAAACTAATAATGATATTTATAGCTACAATAAATTACTATAATATAAAGTCAATACAATAATATAACAAAAAAAAAACTACTGCAAGAGCTATTGACCATTTTTTTTTACTTAAATTTTGAATTATAATTATCAAAAAAGTTAATAAGATTGTTGTTGTCATTAATCAAATAAGAAAAGTAATATACGACAAAAAACAGTTGAATTTACAATTTTTAATTACCTGTAAGTGGTGGAAAATGTGGCTGATGCTGTAGCCAATCCATTAGAGCTTGGACATTCTCCTTTTTGAGGTCTTTGTTATTGCAATAGTGAACTTCACAGTTCGACATTTTTACTGTAATCACGATTTCTCAGCAAAAACCACAAATAATATATAAATTTAAATGGAAAGCGCGCGCATCGATAATTGATGATGAAGTTTTTCTATAATAGACAGGTTCGTTAATAATTAGATTTACATAGATATTTTCGTAATTATATGTGGAACTTCGGAACTTAGTAATTATTTCTGCTGTATGAATATAATTTGTTTGTTTCTAACGTTTTTTCATCAATTTTAAAATAGAAAAATAATGCCTTGTGTATCTGAAAAAAATAAAGTAATTTAGAGATTTTATCAAAACTGTCAATTTTTATCAAACTGCGGCGAAAACATACAATAAAATAGAAAGAAAATGATATCGAGTAGGTGTAATCAATCACCATTAGTCACTAACAAATCTTTATACAAAGAAAGTTATGATTTGTGTTAGGTGGGATTGGAAATAAATATTGTGTTGTGTAGAAACTCAAACCCAAACAACCAGACTAGTAAAAAACAACAATTCAGGAAAATCGTCTATCATGATGAAATCGGCAATGTGCCTTGTTTCGTAACGACAATTTTAATCTGACTACTCATTATTCTTGGAGTTAGACTGGTATGTGTTAATCCACTCGACATATTCATCACAAATTAGATCTTGTGATTTCCTGTTGTTCATGTCTTTGCTTAATTTTCTTAACGGAAAAAAACTGTAACTCTGTAACTCGACTTAAAAAACACTTTGGTAAGTTATTCGTCGAAAAACCATTGACATTCGGAATTATGAAACATAGAGAGGGTTTGTGAATAAATATTATTGTTTGATCAATTATTATTTGCGACATTGCAGAACGTTATAGTGGCTACTTTCGCCGACGACATTGCAATTCTTGCTCCACAGGACAACCCGACAACTGGTTCACCGGTTGCTCGCTGTCAACAACAACCCCTTACCATAAGCTAATGGAGCCAAGTACCTGGGTATTCACCTCAACACTGGAGGAACCACATAAAGGATAAAAGAAAAGGAAATAACTTGGCAGAAATTCACATATCTCAGTTGAAACTAATATATGTTTTCTTTATATATTAAAAGTTATTATAAAACTCTTTTGGATATACGGCATTCAATTATGGGGGCTTGACACCACTATTGATGTGATCCAGAGATTTCAATCAAAGACGCTAAGAATGGTCACAAACGACGATATTTATTCCTTCACCGACACCAGATTAATTAAGGAAGAAATAAGTAAACTCAGAATTAATTACAAACTTTACAATCGCCAAGACCTACCAAATCGTTTTTAGAATAAGCAGTTCGTTAGTGCGTGTCTTGATTGTGCGTGAGTCTTCAATGTATTTATGTTAAGGTTGGTTACTGGACCAATCCCTTGACTTATTAATCTATAGTTTTCTTTGCTGCTTCATGCTATAGTAACAACTATGAAGATATATTATCACCTGAAATTCTAAAATAGCAATTGCAGCGAAACTGCAATTTTAACTTTAATTAGTGGAATATTCAAGGTGCGCAAAAATAATGTTTTGAAATATTTTATTGAAATAATTGGAATTATAAAGATGTGTTTATTTATGACTGTTCAAATAGTTGTTATTTCTATATTAAAAATATATATTCCTAAATGTAAATACCAGTCTGTGAGCGATATAAAAACCGGTTATAAAAGCAGCCTAACACACTATGAATTTATTAGACAATACTGAACATTTAAAAATAAAACTAAATTATTATTACATTTTTATTTGTTATAAAAATGAAAACTGATTTTTTTGATTATCATTACTTGTGAGTGGTGGAAAATTTGTTTAATGTTTTAAATCAAATCTCTGTTTATGGCGTAGTAAACTTCATAGTCCGACATTATTTGCTAGCATTGATTTATGCAATCAAAAATGAAATTATTTATTGGAAAATGTAAAGCGCACGTCTAGAAATTTAGGAATTTCTTGCCCCTCAAATAGTTAAAATAAATGAAAACTACGTAATGAAAAATTATTTTTTGGACCATTATTACCTGTGAGTTGTGGAAAATGTGGCTGATGTTTTAACCAGTCCATAAGGATCTGAACGTCGTCCCTTCTCAAATCTTTGTTTTTTGGCGTAGTACACTTCACGGTCCGACATCACTTGCTAGTATTGACTTATACAATCGAAAATTAAATTATTAATTGGAAAATGTAAAGCTGCGTGCGCTTTACACTGCAAAAAAATACGTAAACAAGATCATGCTTTTTGTTGCAAATGCATACATTATTTATTATAATTTGAACCTTACAAATCATTATAATGGTGAACTATACGCCGGGAAAGATTATCCAATTAATGTCAACCGCGATCTTAAATTTACTCAATGTTCACATTGATGAACATATTGTGAATAAAATTACACGACATAAAAAAATATTTGAACTTAATTATTTAATATTTAGATTTCTTTATGTACATATTATACATTCAGAATTTTGTTAAATTTATTTACCAAAAAAGTATAGGTGCGGCTCCTTATATTTTCAGGTTGCTCACTATGGCTCCTGCTGCAAAAAGTCTGTCCACCACTAGCATATATATCTAATTATGTATTTGTATAAATAAAAACATATTTTTGTTCAGATTCAATGACAAAAAATAATGAAATACATTTATTTTTTGAGTATCCGACGCCGACTTGACCGTCGTCGAGTTTTCAGGTCCAGACGGCCCAATTGAACGTCTCCGACTTGATCATCGCCAACTTGTTAGTCGCCCACGTGTTTGTCGTCCACTTGTCCGTCGTTGAGCTGTCGTGTACCCCAATATAAATATATGATCGATTAATAATAAAAACATTCATTGCTACAAATCACCATAGTACAAACTCAACAAAATAACATAATAAGAAAATAAATAGGTCTTTCTACCATTTGATCAATTATAATGAATAATAATTAGTTTGCATTTACTTGTTTTCCAAATTTTTGTTCCAAATTTTTCAAACTCGGTTTTGTAACTCAAAAGTCAAGAATTATTATAAAGTCAAATTTTATGCATTCACTGTTTATGAACAGAAGCTAGTCGCAGTTTCAGGAATTTCTTTATAATTTTGATGTATTTTTAGTTTATTATAAAATCTTATCTTGCTATCTTTCCAATATATTAAAAAGTAACTAGCAACAACACCGTCTTCTAGAAGCACACACATTTCTTCTCTACCTAGACTCGTACAAATATCTTCTCCACCAGAGTCCTCAACCGTCTTTTTTCACGGTTAGATCTAGACTCCTCACAATTTTCAGTGTTTCTTTGCGAATTCAACATATTTATATAAGTGTTCATTATCTGGTAATAGATCGTTGTCGGCTTGAATATTCTCTTGTCCGCTAGGTCTTTTTGTCTAGATATAACCTTATAATGATATTATGTTTAGTTGGTATCTAGATACATTTGGCAAAGTGGTCCTCAAAGTTGAAAGTCATACACTTAGGTGGAAGTGGCAACGTGCATTGGTTGGTTGGATGCAGGCATTTGGAGCACTTGTTTTTGTTTGGACAATCGTCCATTGCATACGTGAAATCCTGACATCCAGCTCAAGGTATCGGAAAGTATTTGTGCACATCTTTACGGCGCATTTTGTAGGTTAGTTGCCTCATCACCTTAGAAATGTTCTCTTGTATAGGGTAGCTCATAGGGGCAGTCACGCAATTCACGCAGTCGAATTTGGGGCAATGAAAAACCTTGAGTTATTAATGAAAAACGATGAACCCATAAATAGTCAATGTTTGGTGTGAATTATGGACTGGAGGTGTAATTGGACCTTCCTTTTTTGAAAATGATCTAAATTTTTGTGGGATTAGACAGCTGCGATCTCGTTATCACTTCACGCACGTTTAGCTTGAAACCGTCCAAAGTTTTTTATTTGGTACTTTTCCGTATCTGTTGGACAAACAGGCTCTTGTAACGTTTTGAAGACCTCAGCACCGTGTCCTGAATCGAACTGATATAATTAAATTTAACTAAATAATCGAGGAAATGGTTCTTTATTAAACATAATTTTAGTTACAAGATCTAATGATCTTTAATCAATGTCTAATTTCTTGAAAGTTCCTTCGATACCAAAAATATCTTTTGCATCCCTCGGATTTCCTGACCTCTTGCTTTCGTCTACCACCATTTTTTCTTCTTCCTTAAAATAATCTGCGTTTTCCAAAAAAAACCTTTTAATCGCAGCTAAAAATATTCATTTAATTTCACCAAATATAATAAAGCTCATATATTTACTGTGTATTTCGAATATTGATCCAACGCTTCCTCCAATTTCATTTGGCAAACAACTTTTATCGACGATTTCAAAGAGGGTCTCGTTATTGCTATCGTGAACTTGTAACTGTTACAATAATTTTTAATTTTAATAAATAAACATTTACATAAGGATCAAATGTATACCGAATCCAATAAATCCTTTTTTAGGAATGGTTTTATTAAAGCCAGCAATTTGTCCACGAATGTAACGCCATTAATTAAGTGCATACCCTTCAACCTAAAAGGCAACGCTTCCTAAGAGAAGTTAGATTAATATTTACCATATTAGAAAGAGATTTAATACCTGTAGAAAGAAGAAATATTTTTTTATAGACATTACACCTAACTTCATGATGTGAGTAAGAGTAATCCCTTGTAAATCTAAAATAATGATGTGTCCGTTTACAGTTCCAAACTTTTTCAGAGCCAATGATATGGCCATATCGAACGTTTTGACCATATGGTTGAAGTTGAAGTTATCAGGATTCGGATCAATCAGACGGTAATACATTACGCAGTATCCATCTTTGGTTAACTTCGGTAGCGCTGAAACCGTGCTACAAACAATCTGTTATTCTTCTAACATAATCTTCGAACTAAAACTTACAGTATATTTAAAACGCTTTGTATCTCTGGATTACTTGGATTACGATTTGCAAAGAATTCCGGGCAGAGTTTTCTCACAGTCAAATAATTATCTATAGTTGTCTTTGCTGCTTCGTTGCTATAGTAACAACTATGAAGAAATATTATCACCTGATATTCTGAAAACGCAATTGCATTTATGTTTTCATTAATTAAACAATAATTTTCAATAATAATTGTTTTTATAACATTGGAAGTTAAAATTGTAATTACCTTGGAAATAAAACGATGATATCAATTTATCAAAATATAAATAAATTTACTATTAATTGCCATTCAATAGTCCAGTTTTTCATTAAAAAACGTGTTGCAAGTAAATAAAGAAATAAGCGGCATCGAATAAATTACATCGACGATAAAATAAAAAATATAACTAAAAATTCTGTTCAATATCTGCTTATAACTAATGCCAAGTATTCAATTATGAACTATTATGACAAGTTTGTTTTTTGCTGGAAACTATTGCATGCATATATTAAATTGTTTGATTGTTCTATGTGCAAAAAAGTGATAATTTAAGTATTTAATATTATAAAATATATAAAAAATGAAGTGAAGCTTAGGAAGCAATTTGGAATATTTTGTTTTAATAATAGGTATTATAAAGATGTATGTACTTATATATATTTTATCATTACATTATTTAGCAGTAAGAATTTCTCACATTGTGTGGATGAAATGAATTTTTTATTGACAAAATATAAATATATTGTAAAAAAGTACTACACATAATTATTTTTAATACATCAATAACCGGTATTTTTTGTGCGCTTTTATTGGTGGAACTGATTATTATTCCAAAATAAACTTATTTTATTTATTATAAGACATAATTATTTTGTTAGTTATATTATTAGTTTCACATAAATAAATAATGTTAAAAACGTTAATAGAAGTTATTTATTATTAGTATATTCACAATTTTTATTTTAATCTGAATAAAATTTAATATTGCTTTATGAGAAATGAAAACTACGTTAAAAAAAGACAAATTTTAAACCATTACCTGTGAGCGGTGGAAAATGTGGCTGATGTTTCAACCAATCCATAAGGAGCTGGACGTCCTCCTTCCTCAAATCTTTATTTTTTGAGTAGTATACTTCGCAGTCCGACATTGCTAGTTAGTATTGACTTGTCAGTAAAAAGTCAAATTATTTATTGGAAAATATAAAGCGCACGCATACGTACAAAGGACAAAATGACGTAAATATAATTAATATGTTTGTCTTTTCGCATTTGTTAATTATTAATTTTTATAGTTATATAATTATTTCTGATTTTATATAAATATTAATTTAATAACATACAAACAGCAAAACTAGTGACAAGAAAAAGGGAAGTCCCAGATTGTTCGCCTACTACATCATTTTCCAAACTTGTGTTCAGACATATTGGTTTGTTTTTTGCGCAAAGTTTAGCAACCATTGTAAAAAGGTCTCTGAAGAAAAAGACAGACTAAAAATAAAAAAAGAGAAGTAGAAAATAATGTGGTCATAATTAATAAACTAGATATTTCGATTTTTTGTTGTTCTTTGCAAATCGAATTCGTATTCCATTCCACTAATTCCACGATAAAAAATATAAAGATTATTGATAAAAAGATAAAATACTTAATACTTAAAAATATTGAGTTTTTTTTAATTAATTTAAATGGAAAAAATGTTTTGCTTAACGAATGTTTCACGTAAGATTCTGGAATGAATTCTGCTCGTTCCACTGTATTTCGTATTTATTTTAGAAATATTTGAAACACGTACATATCATCTAAATTTTACATATAAATTCTGCAGCAATGCATGAAACAAAACTCGATGCTATATTTCAGAGGTAAGCACACATGAGGGCAAAGAGAGTCGCAATCCAGTTTTATAAAGAGCCACGCGTAGAAACACAAATTCATTTTTGGTATTTAATGTAATTGCATATTTTCACATACAAAAATATAAGAAAACATAAAAAATATAATTATTCACCCAAATATCCTTCCCAAATTTAAATATCCCACATTATCCCTGTTTCAATACCTTATGTTCCTCGGAGTCACATTCGCCCATAGTTGCTATATTTATTCTTGTAACACTAACCTTCAAAGGTTTGCGTACAATTTTCCAAATGTATCGTTATCATTAGTTATTTTTACGATATTCATGTAATATTTTTTCAGCTTCTATTATTTTTCTTACCGCAAAATATAATACAGTAGTACCTCGGATAACGAAACTTCGATTTTCCATAAAAAATGTTCAAATTTATGGACAAACCGCGAAAATAACATTGTATAAATTGAAAATGAACATGGTTTCAACATGGTTGATGAAAATAATGTTATAAGTTGATTGAATATAGAATATGATGGGTTTTTATTGGAAGATTTATAAAACCTTGTCAGGTTAGAAAGAAAATGACGACTAAATTAATGATAAATATTTAAAAAATGATAAATTTTAAAGATGATTTATGAAAAAACTTAGTACAGGTAATTGTTAAATTAATGAGAAAAATAAACAAGTTTAGATTCATATTTTAAAATTGTTAAAGCTTTTATTCTCGTTCTAAAAACGTAATTTTGTTTAACGAAATATTTTGGCTGATCCGATCCTTTCGTCAAACAGACCATAAAGTTGGCTGTCCCAATAATTAGTAATTTAATTTTTATAAACAAATTTAGAAAATATTTTGTTATTGATAAATCATACAACAGTGTGTATATACAATTTTATTAAAAATGATAATATTTATTGCAACAATAAATTACAAAATAATTACACTCAATACAATGATACCATGATAAAAATAATATAAAATTCAACGCAAAGGGCAAAGGGCTATCGATCAAATGTTTTTCTGCCATTTTAATAATAATAAACATAATTTATTGCATAAATGCTCTTTCAAACATAAAAATTGACTTATTGTCTTTTTTTATATCTCAATGTGACGTAAAATTAATAAAATATATTTTAATTCTAATCGATATCCAATTTCTTAAAAGTTCCTTCGACTCCAAAAATATCTCCTTCATTCCTCGGGCTACCCGGTCTTTTACTTTCATCAACTATCAATTTCTCTTCTTCCTTAAAATATTCTGTATTCTCCAAAAATTTCTTTTTGAGCTCACCTAAAAAATAATCAATTTAATTCTAAGAAATTTACCAATTTAATCACAATAATTACTGTGCATTTCGATTACTGAACCCACGCTTCCTCCAATTTCTATCGGTAAACAGCTTTTATCGACTATTTTGAATAGAGTTTGGTTTCCAGAATGCACTTGTAACTGAAATAATGAAAATGTAAAAAATACCTTTTAATTCTATATTTATAAGTATAATACCGTCTCCAACAATTCGTTTTTTATGAAGGGTTTTAATAAGGCCATAAAAGTGTCGATGAGAGAAGCAGCATTCACGATGTGTAAACCTTTCAACCTGAACGGCAACGCTTCCTAAGAGAAGTTACATGTATAATATTTGAATGTAAAAAAAGAGATTCAATACCTGCAGGAAGAACATATATTTTTTCACGGCTAACACACCTATCTTCATGATATGCGCGAGAGTGTACCCATGTAAATCTATAATGATGATGTGTCCGTTCACCATCCCAATCTCTTTAACAATAATGGATGAGGCCATATCAAACACTTTGATAACATGGTTTAAAATGAATTTATCAGGATTTGAATCAATCAGACGGTAATATATTACGCTATATCCTTCTTGGGTTAGTTTTGGAAGAGTTGCAATAGTGCTAAAAAAAATATGTATTCCTCTCATATACATTTAAAGCTGAAACTTACAGCAAATTCAAAGTGCTTTGGATGTCGGTGTTGCTTGGATTACGATTTTTGAAGAATTCCGGACAGATTTTTCGCACCGTTAAGTAATTATCTATTGTTTTTTTTGTAGCTTCGTTGCTATAGTAACAACTATGAAGAAATGTTATCACCTGATTTTCTGAAAAAAAAAAAGCATTTCTAAGATATTTTTTTGTCAATTTCATTAACAATCTATTGAACATTGATTAGGAAGTTATGATAAATATGAGTCACGGATAGTTGAGAAGAAATTATTTTGAACAAAGTAGAAGGCAAATGAAATGCAAATTGTTATTGAGTTCCAAGTGAATTAGGAGACCATCGAATGGAAACTATTACCGATCGGACAGTTTGAGGTGAAATAAAAGAATGTTTCTAACTCTGAAAAATTCCATTTTGCAAAATGTTTGAGAATTTAATTAGATCAGACAGGATATGTTAAACGACATAATATGAATGGAAATGTATAAATAAATATAATTTATTATTCATTATAAACCGGTCACTGTAGGATACAATATTTCAAATATTTGGTGTTTAAAAGTTGTAAGTCAATAATAACATTAAGTATAAATATTAATAATTGAATTACATGTTAAATACATCATTAGAAAAACTAGAAATACAATTTTTATATAAATAATTTGAGAAATACCAATGTCATAACTTGTAAAATTTTATTATTTCTATTGACAAACATGTTAGGTGAATTAATTACTAAAAAACATAATAATTTTGAAATAAATAATAGACATAGACAAGGCTAATGCATATAGCAGGCCATAAAATAGAAAATAAAATTGTACATACACTACTGTAATAAAAATTGCCAAGTCATCATTTTTACTTTATTATATAATATAGCTACAATCTAAATTAATTAAAAAAATATAACTTTGTATGCTTTTGTAAATAATTAGCCAACTATAATGAATGCATAGCTATTGTCGTCTCATGTTTGAATCGTGTGAAAATGTGTTTATTGCCTATGATTTTTGATAAATATTTTTATTTCTAGATTTTTGTAGATTATTTCTACTTTTGTAGATTATTACCTGTAAGTGGTGGGAAATGTGGCTGATGTTTCAACCAATCCATGAGAATCTGCACATCCTCAAACTTCAAGTCTTTGTTGTTGGCGTACTGCACTTCACAGTTCGACATTGCTAATGAAACGTGTTCGATCTGGATCTAAAGCAATTTATGAACAAATTGGAGGATGCACAATAAAGCGCACGCATACAGGACAGAAATTGAAAAATGCAAGCTGATTGTGATGAAATTATAATATGAATGAGTAACCTTGATACGCTGTAATTATTAATGTTTCATGATTTTGTTAAAATACTTTATTAATACCTCTTCTAGTCTGGTCAATATAATGCTGTAAATTCTAAAGAAATTTTACAGAAAATTATATTTTATACCTATGATTTTATTCTTTATAGATTTAAATATCTTCTTGTGAGGTTTACTGCATTCCTCGATTAGTCCGGTTTTAAAAAGTGTGGTATTTAGATAGAACCGATTATCTGGACAAAGTATTGCTATAGAGTGAAACCTCAGTTGTCGAACATAATTCGTAACTAGTTCCAAAACGGATTTGTTCTAAAACCGAGTCATTTTCTTCAAATTAATTCTAAATAGAAATATTCAGTTTTAAAACACTAGACTTACATTGGGAATGCACCTAGGCACGAGAATGACTTGGAAGTACCATATCCAGGCAAAACGTGAACAACTAGAAATAAAATTTAGATAGATGCATAGGCTGCTGCGCGCAAATTCTCAGTAGACTTTGGAGAACAAGTTGATAGTGTACAAAGTCATATTAAAACCAGTCTGGACATACGGTATCCAATTATGGGAACAGCAAGCGCAAGTAATATTAAAAAAATCTAAGTATTGCAATCTAAATGTATTAGAAGACTCGCGGGTGCACCATGGTACATCACCAATAAGAGACTGCACAAGGACTTTGAAATGAAAATGGTGGAAGGGGTTGCCAAAGATTTCTCCAAAAAATACACAGACTTGATTCGCATACGAACTTGTTGGCGGTCAACCTTCTCGATAATGGCGTGACAACAAGAAAATTAAACCGCTTCAATTTAGATCTTGGAACTTCAATTTAGATTTAAGTAAAGAATAAATAAACCAATATTATAAACGTCACGTCATAAAAACTGACAAAAAAAGACCTGTATAATATGCATTAAATCTTATTCAAAATTGTAATAATAATCTTAATAAATAGATAAAATGTTGATGAACATTTAACATCACTTAATCTGTGCGGGAAAGATTTTACCACTTAAGTATTAAATGGAATAGAATTAAATGGAAGATTGTGCAAACCTCGTTCCCTGATTTTCTGCTGAAAAAAAATTCGAGAACCGAAATTATGTTCGGAAAACGAGACATCTGAGAACCGAAGTTTCTCTATAACAATATTCGTGTGGAATTTTTTTCACGCCTCAAGTTTAATTATTTACATTAATTATAATAATAGTTCATAAATCAAGTAATATAATTGTATCTTATCAGAGTCACATTATAAATCATATGACGTCTTATAAAATTACAACAATAATAACAAACTAGAATTATAAAAAGCATCATTTAATAAACAACCATTTAAATTGATTTAATTACTATTATAAAAATATATATAAAATGTAGCGTTTCTTAATTATGTGTCAAAAGATTAATCAAACAAATTAATAATCTTTAATCTATATCCAATTTCTTAAAAGTTCCTTCAACTCCAAAAATATCTCCCTCATTCCTCGGACTACCCGGTCTTTTGCTTTCATCCACCACCAATTTTTCTTCTTCCTTAAAAAATTCTGTATTATCCAAAAATTTCTGTCTGAACGCATCTAAAAAAAATGAATTCCGTAAAATATTAACAAATATAATTTATACAATCACAAATATTTACTGTGTATTTCGAATACTGATCCAACGCTTCCTCCAATTTCATTCGGCAAACAGCTTTTATCCACGACTTCGAAGAGAGTCTCGTTATTCCCAGTGTGCACTTGTAACTGAAAGAATGATTATGAAAATAACGTATTTTACAACTATTGTTTATAGTTTATACCGAGTCCAACAAATCCTTTTTCATGAAGGGCTTTATTAGAGCTAGAAGTTTATCCATAAAAGGAACGGCATTCGCGTAATGCAAACCTTTTAGTCTGAAGGGTAAAGCTTCCTAAATAAAATATTATTTAAAATGTGTTTTGTTAGAAAGACATTTTATACCTGTAGAAAGAACATGTATTTTTTTACGGACATCACCCCCATCTTCATGACGTGTGTTAGAGTATACCCATGTAAATCTATAATAATGATGTGTCCATTCACAGTTCCGAATTCTTCCAGAGCTAAGGATGCGGCCATATCGAACATTTTGATGACATGGTTGAAGTTGAAGTGGTCAGGATTCGAATCGATCAAACGGTAATACATTACGCAGTATCCGTCTTTGGTTAATTTTGGTAGAGGTGAAATTGTTCTACAAATATTTGTTAAATCCTTTTACTAAAGTTTGATAATGTAACTTACAAAAGATCTATAGCAGTCTGGATGTCGGGATTGCTAGGATTGCGATTTGCGAAGAACTCCGGACAGATTTTCCTCACAGTTAAGTAATTATCTATAGTTTTCTTTGCTGTTTCGTTGCTGTAGTAGCAACTATGAAGAAATATTATCACCTGATATTCTAAAAAAAATACAAACAATATTACGAATATATATATAAAATTCAACTACTTTTGAAATAGTAATAAAATTATAATGTGATACATTTTTAGCTCTAAGTGTTAGTCGCATGTTTTTTTTAAATTAAATGCGGTATCATTATTTGAAGAAAAGTAGTAGTCTTTTGAAGTTGTCGAATTTTTATTTTATTTTTAAATATGTAATCAGTTTTTTATATTTTGTAATTTAGTATTAGAATAAATATTATTGTTATCAATTTTATTTATTTCATCATTTCTATAATTATTTCAATATTATTATGAATATTGTTATGGGTACGCGACAGCTCGGCGACGGACAAGTGGCGAGGGTCAAGTCGGCGACCAACCAACTTGGCGACGGTCAATATTATATATTTACTTATTTTTTTTTTTATAAAAACTATGTTTTCTTTAAATTTTATAATTAATATTTTTTAAAGTTATATAATATTTCATGGCCACTATCCACTATCTAAGTACGTTTGTGTGAAAAATTTCAGCGTGTGCAAATTCCATTATTTGTTTTAATTATAAAATATATAATATAATTGCATCTGATCTAAGTGTTAAATAATCTTACGTCTCGTAGAAATACAATTCATCTAAAATAATTATATAACCTGCATTTTTTTTTTATAATAATTGCTATAAATTACTTGTTACATCACATAGTAATGGGTAATTGGTTCCGCCAATATTGTGGACTTTTGAAACCGGACTAAACGAAAATAAATAGACTTGACTTTATAAAAGATATAAAACTATTATTTAAATATAAAATATAATAATTTTGTATATAATATAATTCTGATATTTCTCAATTAATTTTTAATTTATTTACAAATTTTCAAATCGGACTATAGTAAATTCGGATTAAGTTATTTATTTTATTGATGATCATTTCTTTTGATATTAGTTTAACTTGTAATTTAAAAAAAAATCGTAGATTAAAACTTTCTATTTTATCAATTTTTATTACCTGTAAGTGGTGGAAAATGCGGCTGATGTTTCAACCAATCCCTGAGGGCCTGAACGTCTTCCTTCTTCAGGTCTTTGTTGTTGGCGTAGTGCACTTCACAGTCCGACATTTCTAATGAGAATCGTATCGTCCACTTGGAAATGAAAATATTTATAAATTGAAAGAATAATGGAAAGTTTACGCCCAAATGAAGCACGACACGACTCAAGTTGAGATTACACGACTTTAACGATCAAGTTTTCTCTGAGAGACGAGGTTGGGTACAAATTATAGTCTTATAAATCTAGCGGAAATTGTTGTTTTCAATTCGAAATGTGGCAATACAAAGCAATTTATATTAAGGAACGACCTTGTATATACTAATAATATTATTTTAAAATCTATTTTGTAAACCACTTTTTGAATTAAAATAATTCATTTATAATTAATTTATACATTTAAAAAAAATATCAATTAAATGTTAAAGTACATTTGACATTCAATTAGTACAATAACAAATACATAAAATTAAGTTTAACTTTATATATGTACTTTTAATTGATTATATCAACATATTTTACAAAATTTTAAATATTTAGTATGTTTAACACATTTGGAAGATATATTAAATTAAATTTAATGTTCAAATAAAATAAAATAATTTAAAAAATATTAATCACATTTTAATTATTTGGCCTATATTGAAATTTAGTTAATATTTTTATTTATATAATATAATAAATTTTGTTTATTATTATATTTTTATTTAATTTTCTTACGTGAATTGTATTAAATTTAAATTTAAATAAAAATAAATAAGTAAATAAAAAAAATAGATCGTAACTACAATAATCACATTATTCGTAGATCTTTAACATTTTGAAAACTGAAGAAGTAGGAAGAAATTAAACCAAATAAAGTATCAAATACTTAACCATCGTTATTTAATTAAATTAAATATCTCTATATCAATCTGATTAAGGATACAACACCAAAGTTTAGTAACAAATACATAGTAACAAATTCATGTCATAGCTATTAATCTGCTTGATACAAAGCAAAACAACAAATTGACTTAGTATATAGATTTAAGTAAATTATAATAATGGTAAACATCTGTCTAGAAAGTTTATCTATTTAATTTTATACGCAATCAAATTTAAATATTATTCAATTTGAAATTATTATATTAATTATTATCATCAAGTTATTAATTTTCTTTCAAAATTACTGTTATGTTAGTTGTATCATACATGATTTCTCATAAAGTAAGAAATCATTTTTTATTGAATTTGAAATTTAATTAATAATAATATTCAATCAATATCCAATTTCTTAAAAGTTCCTTCAACGCCAAACAAGTCTCCAGCGTTTTTTGGTTTTCCAGGTCTACGAGATTCATCAACTACCAAAGTTTCTTCTTCAACGAAAAACTTGACGTTTTCATTAATATTCTTCCTGTAATCATCTAAAAATCAATCAAAATTATATATAGTTATTTATTCAAACATTAATACAATATTACCAAATATATTTTTTATTGGTCCGCAGCTTCCTCCACTTTCTTGGGGTAAACATTCCTTTGGTATCGAATTGAATAGATTGGTGTTCGGTGAGGTGTGTATTTGAAGCTATGGCATTGTATGATTTTCAGGTATTTAAATTTGTAATACGCATAAGCTTACCATATCCATCAATTCCTTTTTCATGAACGGCTTCATAATAGCCATAATTTTATCCATAAATGGAACAGCGTTCACGAAATGGAAGCCTTTCAGGCGAAAAGGTATTGCATCCTAATTACATTCAACTCAGGTTTAAATTGTCAACTGTTTACTGTATCATAAATTACTTGTATGTTAAGCAAAGTATTTGTCAAGTATTATGGGAATCCTATATAAATCATGGAGACTAACACTTACAATATATGAAAATTGGTGAATTGCGTAATGGTAAAGAGTTTAGCAGTAATATTTTTTATCTTTTAATTCTTTCTGTAATAATATGTCTGTTTACAAAATATTGAAGCATTTGTTTAATTAACTTAGTTGTGTAACAATTTATTATGTAAATCAATAATTTATGCATTAATACCAAGCTAAAGACGTCTAAAAAATATTGTTGTTTAACAATTATTGCGAAATGTACTTATATTATTCGTGAGTAGTTACGTAATATTCAAGTAATGACAGAAATTAAAAGAAAAAAACGAACGTTCGTGTATTTGATATGTGCATGTTTCATATGTATTGTGCAATTAGTTGTGTATAAACAAGCGAATCATCTAATTACCTGAAGATAAATTAAATACTTCTTCATGGAGAGGAGACCAAGTTTCATGACATGTGTTAAAGTACATCCTTCAAGATCGACGATGATTATGTGACCGTTCGATGTGCCATATTCTTGCAGATGAAGTGATGCAACCATATCAAAAAGTTTTAAGGTGGTGTTGAAAACGAAAAAATCTGGATTGTTGTTGATGAAACTGTTATAGAAAATGGTGTAACCTTCTGGTGATAACTTCGGTAAAGGACAATGCAAGCTACAAAATGGAATAGTTAGCTATACTTTCAAAATGAGTAAATCTCAGTTTTGTCAAAATATATGTAATTAATAGAAATTATTAATTGTGAAAAGTAAAATATTTGAAAGTGTTAAATGACAGTATTAATAGTGAATACAGCAATACCTTACATAGTGCGGTATTGATAAATCCGAATTCATTTACACACAATTATTTTTTTGTATTAAAATATTTATTTTTCTTTTTATAAAGTTAAATCTCTGTTGGGGCGGTTTAATTTTGTATTCATTTCTTGATTAGTTCGGTTTCAAATAGTCCGAGTTATTGGCGGAACCGATTACCCGCACTATGTGAGAAATTGCTATGTATATGATGTATAATATAACTATAGTTATGTAATACTAATTTTATGTTTAGTAAATAAATTATTACGATATATCCAATCCTTCTTTCAATTGTTTACTCTTTGGATTTCTGTTTGCAAAGAACTCTGGACAATGTGTTCGAATTGTATAGAAGTTATCGATGCACCGTTTAGTTGCTTCGTTGCTATAATAGCACGCATTCAAGAACAATATAACCTGTAACTCTTAAAAAAAAATCAAATTAATCTTAACTCTTCATAAAAACATACTTATTTACCATCAATGGAAGGCAAATGTGGTTGCATTTTCAACCATCCCAATATACTTTCAACATCTTCCTTCTTCAAATCAGGATTTTTCTTGTATTCATTCAAAATGTTTGCGCGTTTCAAACTCATTGCAGTAGTGACTAACAAACAAAAATATCGGAAATCTCTTTTATATCTACACTGCATTAAAAGAATATTATTAATCAAAACAGTTTAATTACTAAATTAGTTACAATTAGATGGCAAAAAACACAGTATTTTAGATTGAAATATGCACGTCATGTATGAAATATGTGTATTTAAACTTTTTTTCTGCACTCCATTAATTATATTTTTTTAATGTTATTTACTCGGAACTTGCTTAGATGAATGAACATTTGGAAATAAAGTTTAGAAATCTTTTTCTCTAAGATAGGTATTATCAGTGAATAATAACTTACTAATATACAAGGTAATATTAAAACCATTATGGATGTTTGGTTGGTATAATTATGGGATGCAGCCATCAAAATGAACATACAAATTATACGTAGATTTCTAACAAAATATATAAGAAATAGACAAATATAAGAAGATCTTCATATTAATATGGCTGGATATACACTACCAGTGTTTAGTATATAATTTATATTAATTATTATCATCAATTTTATAATTACTGTTATTACTGTTAAACGTATCATACATAAACTGTATTTAATTATAACAATATTAAAACGGTTTAATTGCAATTGGATGTATTCCCAATAAATAATTATTCACAAAATTAAGAAACCATATTTTTGTATTGAACTTGAAATAAAATTAAAAAATTATTTTTTCAATAATTAACAAATGAGCAGTGCATCAAGTATGAAATCAAATGTGATATCTAGTGGCCACATATTTTTGTCGCTATCGTATTTTATTATTAATTGTGCGAATATATATAAGTGTTAGGCAATACAAGAGGCAATGACGAATATATACGACATAATCACTTAATTGGCTTATATAAAAGCGAAACATATTTGCTCTGCCATTTGAAAACCACGATCAATACTTAACTAAACAAGAAAATTAGAAACGAGTAGATCAAATTTAATTAAGTTTAATAATTAATGTATATTTTATTTCTATAGAAGTTAGTTTATTATTGTAATAAAATCTAATAAGTAATAATAATTAAAGTATATTTAAAAAATAATAATGTTTATTGCAACAGTAAAAAAAAAGAAAAAAGATTAACTGCTACGAAGGACTATTGACCATATGTCTTTCTGCTCAGGTATATTTTTTATGTATAAGTAATTAACAATAATATTCAATCAATATCCAATTTCTTAAAAGTTCCTTCAACGCCAAACAAGTCTCCAGCATTTTTCGGCCTTCCAGATCTACGAGATTCATTGACTACCAAAGTTTCTTCTTCAATGAAAAACTTTGCGTTTTCATTAATATTGTTCCTATAGTCATCTGAAAAAATATATTATATATAACTATTAATTGAAACCTTAATACAATATAAAATATTACCAAATATATTTTTTATGGATCCGCAGCTTCCTCCTATTTCTTGAGGCAAGCATTCCTTTTGTATTGAATTAAAGAGATTGGTATTCGGTGATGTGTGTATTTGAAGCTATATCATTAAAGGTATTTTTTGTCAGGTATTTAAAATAATAATATTCATAAGCTTACCATATCCATCAATTCCTTTTTCATGAATGGGTTCATAATAGCCATAAGTTTATCCATGAAGGGAACAGCATTAACAAAATGAAAGCCTTTCAGGCGGAAAGGCAATGCATCCTAATTAAATTCAACATAGTTTTAATTCTCAACTTTCAGCTGTATAATAAGCTTTGTATGTGAAACAAGTATTTGCCAAAAAATGAAGAATGTAGACCGGGGCTCGGTAACCTTTTCGACTATGAACACACGAACTCGGGAGTTCGGCGGGTACAATTTCCAAACTTTTTATGTTTTTTAGATCATTGAATATTTGACCAACGGGCATTTTAAAGCTTAAAATGGTGATCACGAGCAATTTAGAATTGCATTGCGGTCACCACGTTGCGTACCCCTGATGTAGATTAGCACTTACAATATTTGATAATACGGTGATAAGTTATTTGGTAAGTTTTGTATAATGATGAATAGTTAAGCAGTATTATTTCAATAAGTTTCCTGTAAATTATTATGTTCATGCTTTTGCTCATTTAAGATTCCTCATAATAAAATGTCTGTGCTACGAAATATTAAAGAATCTATTTATCATCTATGTAACAACTTAATATGTCAACAAAACTCAAGACGTCTACAAATAATTATTGTTTAACAAATATAAAATTAATTAAACAAATAAGTAATACTAATTATGTTTTCGTCGAATCCGTAGCAATTATTTGACTATTGCGAAATGTACTAATATTGCTTGTGAATAGTTATGTAATATACAAGTAATGACAGAAATTTAAAGAAAAAAACTAACGTTCATGTATTTACATATTCCATCGTGTTGTATAATTAGTTATGTATAAACAAGTAAACCATCTAATTACCTGAAGATATATTAAATACTTCTTCATGGAGAGGAGACCAATTTTCATGATGTGCGTTAAAGTGCATCCTTCGAGGTCGAAGATGATTATATGACCATTCGAAGTGCCACATTCATGCAGATGAAGCGATGCGACCATATCGAAAAGTTTTAAGGTGGTGTTGAAAACGAACAAATCTGGATTCTTGTTGATCAAACAGTTGTAGAAAATGGTGTAACCTTCTGGTGTTAACTTCGGTAAAGGACAATGCAAGCTACAAAATGGAATAGTTAGTTATACTTTCAAAATGAGTAAATCTCAGTTTTGGTATTGTCTGGTAGTTTTGGTATTTGGTAACATATTTAATTAATAATTATAAATGGTGAAATAGTGCGGTTTCGATCAATCCGGATTTATTATAGTCCGATATACAACGCAATTATTTTTTACATTAAAAGTTTTTTTTTTCCTTTATGAAGTCAAATTATTTGTTTGTGCGGCTAATTTTTGTATTAGTTCTTTGATTTAAACAGTCCGGGATATTGGCGCAACCGATTACCCGCACTATGCAAGTAATTGTTATGTATATAATCTATACTGTTTAGTAAATAAATTATTACGATATATTCAATCCTTCTTTCAATTGTTTACTATTTGGATTCCTGTTTGCAAAGAACTCTGGACAATGTGTTCGAATTGTATAGAAGATATCGATGCACCGTTTAGTTGCTTCGTTGCTATAATAGCACGCATTCAAGAACAATATAACCTGTAACTCTTAAAAATCCATATTAACCATAACTCTTCGTAAAAACATACTTATTTACCATCAATGGAAGGCAAATGCGGTTGCATTTTCAACCATCCCAACAAACTTTCAACATCCTCCTTCTTCAAATCAGGGTTTTTCTTGTATTCATTTAAAATGTTTGCGCGTTTCGAACTCATTGCAGTAGTGACTGACAAAAAAAACGCTCGTAAATCTTTTTTATATCCACACAGCTTTAAATAGAACATAATTGTTCAAATAATTAGATGGCAAAAAAAAACACAGTATTTTAGATTGAAATATGCACGTTATGTATTAAATATGTATGTATACACGATTTGTTTTCTGTTTAAAGTTTAGAAATATGTTTGTCTAGGATATGAATTATCAGTGGATAATCAAATACTAACACCTTCGTCTCCCCATGTTATGTTAGATAATCAATCCATTTTCCCATCACCACTTGCTAAATACCTTGGAATCCTTCTTCATCCTAAACTCAACATCAATTCCCATTCCAAACAAATCATATTTAGATCCTGTCATTTACGTTCCTTAACTTTCCGTAACTCCGAAATATCCATACAGTGCCAAACATCCATTTACAAATCCATATGCCGTCCTATCCTTGACAACGGTTTCCCACTACATTCCCGATGCCGAAATTTAAATGCAAACAGTCCAGCATCGCCTCCCACTCTAAATTCTGTACTCCACGATACTCAAATATCCTTCCCAAATTTAAATATCACACATTATCCCTATTCCAATACCCTTGATTGAAACCAGTTCCTGCTTTCCATTCTTCTTATTTTCCATGTTTTTTTTTGTATTTGCTGTCTGGGCAAAAAAATATTATTATTAATATAAAATACTAATATGTACGTATGATATACAATTGTGGAATGCAGCCATGAAATTGAATATACAAATTACCTAAAGGTTTCTATCAAAATATATAAGTAATAGACAAATATAGGATGGCTGCAATACCAAAATTTATCTATTTAATGTTTCCCCCGATCAAATTTACATATTGCTCACTTTGGATAGATTTTAAATAAAAATTATTAAAACATAAAAAAATAAAATATATACAGGGTAAGCCAACTGTTTTAAATTATTTATAACTTTTAAGATTTTTTTTGTTGCATATCATAAATAAAATGTTCCAAACATATCCCAGTGCAAACATGATTGAAATCTTAAACATCCGTTTTTAGGAACGTCGTTCATCAACGATGAAATATTCATCGACCTATTAGCTATGAAGAAGATGTGGTGGTTGTAGGACATAGTACGTCGACGTGCTACATAGTTGGACATCTCCAGAACATTGCCAAGACGAATATTGAAACTTGATTTAAATATATTTCCATAGAAAATTAAATTGGCACCGGATTCAGAACAATGCCTTTGCTATGCCAATAAATTAGGTGACCGAATTATTTCGAAAAATTCAGATTTTGCTTAGCCTCCCAATTCTCCCGATTTAACAGCGCTTAATTTATTTTTGTTGGGACGGTTTAAAAGAATTAACCCCAAACAATTAACCAACTTAAGCAAAATATTCCTGAAGAAATATGAAATATGAAATTTCTATCCAGAAATGCATTAGAAAGAGTCATTACGTGTTAACAAGAAGATGGAGGATATTGAAATGATATTATTTCATTAAAAACAAACAAAATTTTACGTTTTCATTAATATTCTTCCTGTAATCATTTAAAAATCAATATTATAAAATAATAAAACCAAATATATTTTTTATAGAACCACAGGTTCCTCCACTTTCTTGGGGTAATCATTCCTTTGTTATCGAATTGATGTTGACGTTTGATGATTTGTTTTTGACTTATTGATAATTGTAATACGCATATCCATCAATTCCTTTTTCATGAACGGCTTCATAATAGCCATAAATTTATCCATAAATGGAATAGCGTTCACAAAATGAAAGGCCTTCAGGCGAAAAGGTATTGCATCCTAATTATATTCAACTCTGTTTAAATTATCAACTTTTTACTATATCATAAGCTTTTTGTATGTAAACCAAAGTATTGGCAGTTACTATGGGAATTATAAGCTTGTGAAATAAAGAATATTAGTCATGAAGACTATTACTTACAATATTTTATAAAAAGGTGACTTGGGAAGTATCACGTAATGGTGAAGAGTTTAGCAGAATTATTTCAATAAATATGCTATTCAATTAATATTTTTTTCTGTTTTAATTCTTTTTGTAATAAAATTATTAAAATCAATAATGTATTAAAGACGATAAGTTCTTGTACTTAATATTTCTGAAATCAATTAAATAAATGAGTAACATTGAATATATTTTCGTCGATCTTGATTATTCGACCATTGCAAAATGTACTTATATTGCTCGTGTGTAGTTATATAATGTTCAAGTAATAACAGAAATTTAAAAATAAAATGAACATTCGTGTATTTGAAATGTGCATGTTTCAAACGCGTTGTGCAATTACTTGTGTATAAATAAGCAAATTATCTAATTACTTGAAGATATATTAAATACTTCTTCTTGGAAAGGAGACCAAGTTTCATGACCAAGTACATCCTTCAAGATCGATGATGATTATGCGACCATTCGTTGTGCCATCTTATTCCAGATGGAGTGATGCAACCATATCAAAAAAATTTAATGTGTGAAAAAATCTGGATTGGGGATATTGCCGGAACCGATTACTTGCACTATGCAAAAAATTGCTATGTATAAGACGTATAATATAACTATACTTATATATTATTAATTTGTTTAGTAAATACATTATTACGTTATATCCAATCATTTCTTCAATTGTTTACTATTTGGATTCCTATTTGCAAAGAACTCTGGAGTATGTGTAACTTATAAAAAATCCAAATTAACTATAACTCTTCGTAAAAAGATAAATATTTTGGAAGGCAAATGTGGTTGCATTTTCAACCATCCCAATAAACTTTCAACATCCTCCATTTTCAAATCAGGGTTTTTCTTGTATTCATACAAAATGTTTGCGCGTTTTGAACTCAGTATAGTAGTGACTAACAAAGAAAAATATAGGAAATTTCTTTTATTTCAAAACTACCTTAGACAATGTAACTTACTTTAATTAATTTTAATTGTTACAAATAATTGCAAAAAAACACAGTATTTTAGATTTAAATATGCTCGTCGTGTTTGAAATACGTGGTTATACACGATTGTTTTTCTGTACTCGATTAATTATATTTTTTTAATTTATTTACTCGTAACGTGGTTAGACGATGTTATGAAATAATGACAAGACGCATTAATTAGTCTCAGTACGAAAATTGTTTTTGAACGATCGACGATTTAAACGAAAACAAACACTTTTTTTATATTCTTTTACTGTATTGTAGTTGCGACAACAATTTTGTAATTTTTTAATTTCAGTAGTATATTGATGCTCTCCGATTCCACTATTTTCCTTCACTGTGAATCTGCTGATATCTTTAACACTGTCATTGTCCATCGACTTGGCTGAAGATCCATATACTCAACCTCATTCATTTCACAGTGCATCTGTGATGAACGATGGCCCTATTGCTACAAGCACTGAGAGTGCTCACAAAGCGCCTGGCTTGTTGACCAGGATTTGAGCCTGTGACCACTGGCACGTGGGTATGGCGACTTAACCATTCGGCTATTAGACGCCCTACAAAACAACATCAGTTTGTCATATTTAATAAGGTTTATATGATTGTTTTCTCTGACCGTGATAATTTTGTACCACAAGTCAAAGTTGTTGCGTCTTCTTCCGTATGTACCATTCGACATGTACATAGCTCCATCGGCTATTGGACCATTCACAGTTTCCATGAATGTTCTGGGAATTCCCGAACTGTTCTTAATCGGCATTCTGTTTTTACCTATTGAACATTCATTAATCCAATGCCCTGGTATATGACATTTTCGGCAAACATAATTTGTAAAAAGTGGCTTAATTAACATCTACATGTATTATAATGAAAAAGTGAACTTACTTCTTAGAATTGTTATTTGTAGGGTTTTGTTTGATGATTGCATCAAGCTTGTCAGTCATCACCGCTCCATTTTTGTCAATCAATGTTTTAGGACGTTGTTTCTTAAAGTACCGGTATTCTTGTATAGACAACACTGCTATTTTTCGTGATCTCGTTTGTGTTTCTTTGCATATCACTTCTTTGGTATCTGCATTCATCAATTGAATCTAGAAATTAAAATTTCGCGTTTTACATCTTCAACATATATGAAAGAATCATCAAAGTTCAATCTTTCAAATCTTTCATGAATGGTCTGGGAATTCCCGAACTGTTCTTAATCGGCATTCTGTCTTTACCTATTGAACATTCATTAATCCAATGCCCTGGTATATGACATTTTCGGCAAACATAATTTGCAGACACCTCACTATTTCTTGGTGCAGTTGGTTATTTTGTAAAAAGTGGCTTAATTAACATCTACATGTATTATAATGAAAAAGTGAACTTACTTCTTAGAATTGTTATTTGTAGGGTTTTGTTTGATGATTGCATCAAGCTTGTCAGTCATCACCGCTCCATTTTTGTCAATCAATGTTTTAGGACGTTGTTTCTTAAAGCTACCGGTATTCTTGCATAGACAACAGTGCTATTTTTCGTGCTATTTTTTAAAATGAATAAAAAATGTTGCTAATTAACGTTTAACGTAATAATTTCATTAACAGATCATATTTAACACTTAAATTATTATTTTTATTGTTTGAAAATTTCGGATTGACTAGCGGTTTATTGCACTCCATAAAATTAGTCGATTATAAGCAGGTCCACGAATTGAGAATTTTCCATTCAAATAAAATTGATGTTTCCACGATCCAAAGTTTTTCGGTGAAATTTAAGAAAAATATCAACACTCATATTCTATTATCAAAACATAGTTGTTAAGAAAATGGCCCTTTGTAGCAATTGACTTTCATTTTTGTTATTGTATTCTGTACCTGCTAATAAGTACATGTGCAATAAATATTATCCTTTTTTCGACCATTTCTATAGCACTATTATAAAAGTTACCTTTGGCTATGTCAGCAATAAAATAGATTTCTTAATACCTTCTGTTGCCACTACAACAATATTGTATATATTTACTAACACAGTATTCACAATTTATCAGTTTGCACTTTAGATCAGAAGTAGCAACACCTCAAATTACAACATTTACTCAAGGTAAGTTTTTCTTAAGATATTTTTATGCATATATATATCACAATTTCTTTCAGTTTTTTCAGACTACTTAATTATGTCGATTTTCTACAAGCTGAAATCCGAAAAGGAATTTAAAAGATTGAACTTTGGTGATTTTTTCATCTCTGTAGAAGATGTTAAACGTGAAATTTTAATCAAGAATCGTCTTGGCAAGTTGAACGATTTCTACATTCAATTGATGGATGCAGATACCAATAAAGGTAAGTGATATGCAAAAAAACACACACGATAAATTTGTATTTTAATTTCCAATATTATTTTTAGTATATGCTGATGACAAAATGTTAATCTCGAGTAATAGCAGTGTTTTATATGGAAGAATACCAGTAGCTGTTAAGAAACAAGGTCCTAAAACATTGATAGATAAAAATGCAACTGTGACGACTGACAAGATTGATGCAATCATCAATCGAAACCCTACAAATAACAATTCTAAGAAGTAAGTACACTTTTCCATGATAATTTCATGATAATGTAGATGTTAATTGAGCAACTTTTTATTTTTAGAAACCAAACTGCCCCAATAAATAGGATGATGCCTGCAAATTATGTTTGCCGAAAATGTTATATACCAGGGCATTGGATTAATGATTGTCCTTTAGGCAAAGACAGAATGCCGATTAAGAAGAGTTCGGGAATACCCAGAACATTCATGGAAACTGTGAATGGTCCAGAAGTCGAGGGAGCCATGTACATGTCGAATGGAACATATGGAAGAAGACGCAACAACTTTGGACATGTGGTACAAAATTACCACGGCCAGAGAAAACATTCATATAAACCTTATTAATTTTAATATTATACAATATTTCCCTTGTTTGTAGCTGAATGTATATTTGTAATTTCAATTGATTCAAACAACTACTTTAAATAAATTTATATATAAATATATTTAAAAATAATCATATGTCTAATATTATTAATTTAATTATTTTTTAATTAAAAAAAATCTCTATAAAACATAATATCAGCAGGACGTACCTTAATATTTCAAGAAAGCCTAAGACTTAATTTATTTTACAAATAATTCTATATAACCTTTTTGCTGTAGTACAACAATCAACTTACTTCCTTCCTTATATAATTCATTTCCATCCAGGAATAACTTGAGGGGATTTTGTTTTTGATTAAATCACGTTTGGTCTGTCAATCAATTAACATTTATTATTTAAACTAATTATTTTTAAAAAAGTAATCTATTCATTTAATGTAAGGAAGCTTTGTGCAATGGCCAATACTTCGCATAAAGCCAAAGCTGTTTGAAACCGCACAAATCGGAGTATTTAATAGAAATATGTATAGCATAAATTTAAATCATTTTTCATTCATTAAATTAAGTTTGTTTTCAATCTGGACCGATCGAATACTGATAATGTTGAAATAATTTTTACGATTTCATAATTAATAAAAGAGAGATGTTACACTTAATAGTACCATAAAAAAAGCTTTATTTAATTTAAAAAAGTATATTTTGGAAAAAAAAATATATAATACAAATTTGTATAGAATCATATTAATATGTTTTATAATATTACACATATGCAAATAATTTTCTACAAATAACATTTTTTTTATGTCGTGTAATTTTATATACAATCTGTTCATCAATGTGAAGATTGTGAAAATTTAAGATCGCGGCTGACATTAGCTAGGTAATCTTTCCCGGTAGATAGTTACCATTATGATGATTTGATTTTAATTTGTTGGTTAGCTGCCGTCTTGTAGGATAACTTCAGTAATACATTGATACTCTGCGATTCCACTATTTCCTTTGACTGTGAATCTGCTACTATCTATAACACTGTCCATCGACTTGGCTGAAGGTCCATATGCTGAACCTCATTCATTTCACAGTGCATCTGTGATGAACGATGGCCCTATTGCTACAAGCACTGAGAGTGCTCACAAAGCGCCTGGCTTGTTGACCAGGATTTGAGCCTGTGACCACTGGCACGTGGGTATGGCGACTTAACCATTCGGCTATTAGACGCCCTTCAAAACAACATCAGTTCGTCATATTTAATAAGGTTTATATGAATGTTTTCTCTGACCGTGGTAATTTTGTACCACAAGTCCAAAGTTGTTGCGTCTTCTTC